>NC_142475.1:56773484-57076515 GCF_049115385.1 Moschus berezovskii | reverse complement strand
GGGTGGGCTCCTGGATGCCTCTGGATGGGGATCTGGTCACCAGGAAGACCAAGCCGTGAACAAAAACTTGGGGTTTCCAACTCCAGGGAAGAAAGAAGCACTGGAAATAATGTTCATAATTGATGAACTGATCATATCTGCATGAAGAAGGCTCCATAATATTTGATCCCAAGGGCTGCTGTAATGAAGTACCACAACTGGGTGGCTTAACACAACAAAATGTATTCTCTCACAGCTCTGGAGGTTAGAAACCTGAAAGGAAGCTGTCAACAGGGCCATATTCCCTCTGCATGCTCTAAAGGAGACTCCATCCTCCCCATTTCCAGCTTCTGGCAGTTACGGGCAATGCTGGGGTTTCCTTGGCTAGCTGGCACCTCCCTCCAGTCTCTGCCTGGCACCCTTATGGCAGAAAGTGAAGAGGAACTAAAAGAGCCTCTTGATGAAGGTGACATCCTCACCTGTCTTCTCCCTGTGTGTGTCTCTGTGGGGGCTCTTCTCTTCTTTTAAGGATGCCTGTGTGTGGGCATGCTAAGTTGCTTCCATCATGTCCAACTCTGTGCGACCCTGTGGACTGTAGCTGGCCAGGCTCCTCTGTCCATGGGATTCTCCAGGAAAGAATACTGGAGTGGGTTGCCATACCCTCCTCCAGCGTGTCTTCCAGACCCAGGTATTGATTCTGAGTCTCTTAAATCTCCTGCATTGGCCGCTGGGTTCCTTACTGCCAGCACCACCTGGGAAGCCCCTTATAAGGGTATCAGTCTTTAGATTTAGGCCTCATTCTAATTCAATACTGGAAAAGATCAGTTTTCATTCTAATCCTGAAAAAGGACAGTGTCAAATAATTTCAAACTACCGCACAATTGCACTCATTTCACACGCTAGCAAAGTAATGCTCAAAATTCTCCAAGCTAGGCTTCAACAGTATGTGAACAGAGAACTTACAGATGTTCAAGCTGGATTTAGAAAGGCAGAGGGAACAGAGATTAAATTGCCAACATCTGTTGGATAATAAAAAAAGCAAGAGAATTCAAAAAAAATTTACTTCTGCTTCATTGACTATGCTAAAATCTGACTGTGTGGATCACAACAAACTGGAAAATTCTAACAGAGATGGGAGGACCAGACCACCTTATCTGTCTCCTGAGAAACCTGTATGCAGGTCAAGAGGCAACAGTTAGAACTGGACATGGAAGAATGGCCTGGTTTCAAATTGGGAAAGGAATATGTCAAGGCTGTATATTGTCACCCTGCTTATTTAACTTATATGAAGAGTACATAATAAGAAATGCCAGGCAGGATTAAGCACAAGCTGGAATCAAGATTTCCAGGAGAAATAGCAGTAACCTCAGACATGCAGATGACACCACCCTTATGGCAGAAAGTGAAGAGGAACTAAAAGAGCCTCTTGATGAAGGTGAAAGAGGAGAATGAAAAAGCTGACTTAAAACTCAACATTCAAAAAGCTAAGATCATGGCATTCGGTCCCATCACTTCGTGGCAAATAGATGAGGAAACAATGGAACCAGTGGCAGACTTTATTTTCTTGGGCTCCAACAACCACTGCAGATGGTGACTGCAGCCATGAAATGGATGCTTGTCCCTTGAAAGAAAAGCTGTGAAAAACCTAGACAGCATATTAAAAAGCAGAGACATTACTTTGCTGACAAAGGTCTATGTAGTCAAAGCTGTGGCTTTTCTAGTAGTTGTGTATGAATGTGAGAATTGGAAAGCTGAGTACTGATGAATTGATGCTTTTGAACTGTGTAGTTGGAGAAGACTCTTGAGAGGCCCTTGAACAGCAAAGAGATCTATCAATCCTAAACAAAATCGACCCTGAATGTTCATTGGAAGGACTGATGTTGAAGCTGAAGCTCCAATACTTTGGCCACCTGATGGGAAGAACTGACTCACTGGAAAAGACCCTGATGCTGGGAAAGATTGAAGGCAGGAGGAGAAGGGGATGACAGAGGATGAGATGGTTGGATGGCATCACCAACTTGATGGACATGAGTTTGAGCAAACTCTGGGAGATGGTGAAGGACAGGGAAGCCTGGCGTGCTGCAGTCCATGGGGGTGCAATAAGTGACTGAACAACCACCAATTCAATATGCCTCACAGTGACAAGTAAACTGGATGGACTTGCAGCTTCATTTGGTTTTTCTCCATTCAGGATGATTTCAGACAACCTGAGCACAGGTACCAAGCACGCTATCAGAACAGACATGAAAGGCAGACTATGAGTGCATTAACCTACCTGGAAAGCAGCAATCACAAAGCCTGGAAGTCAGTCCTGCAAGTGTCTGCATATGTGTCACTTTTGTTTGTTAAGGTTTCATGGTGCTTTATATGAATTACCCACTGGAATGAGGACCGGGATATTTTCAGTGCTCATGCTTTGAGAGATCTCACCAGTGCCTCTTCTTCAGCCAACAGGAACTGCCAGGACAAAATACCAGTGAAGTCCACACCTTGAGGGACAGACAGACCATGTCTGGATTTTAATTGTACTTCTCTACTGGCTGTGTGACCCTGGACAAGTTCTTGGACCTCTGTTAACTTCCATTCTCAGTTGTGAAAAGGAGATAATATTATTAACCTCAGTTTGTGACCCTGAGATGGTGATACTGTATGTATTGAGCTCAGTGTGTAGCATATGAGTGTGCCAAAAACTGTGACAGTTGTTATAGTTTCATCATTATTGTTATTTCTACGTATGGAAGAGGGCTTCCCTGGTGGCTCAGTTGTAGAGAATCTGCCAGCCAGGGCAGGAGATGTGGGTTCCATCCCTGGGTTGGAAAGATCCCCTGGAGAATTCCATGGACAGAGAAGCCTGGCAGGATACAGTTCATGGGATCACAAAAGAGTTGAGCACGACTTAGACACTAAACAACAACAGCATGATAAATTGCCTCATTATATGTGCAAAGACTCTAATTCCAAATAAGCTTACATTCTGAGGCTCTGAGTAGACACGAGTTTGGGGGTACACTAATTCAACCCACTACAGGCTCATATGTATTTAATATTAAGTATTTGTCTGTCTTGTTTTTTTTGTTTACTATGACTTCATCCTTCTAAAATATTAATTCCATAAAGAGAAAGCATAATCTATTCTGTTCATCGGTGTATCCACAGTGCCTTGTGGATAGATCGTCCATATCTGTTGAAATAGGAATTTCTGTTTAGTTATGAGTAAGTGTAAACAACATGTTTTTAACATAAAATCTGAGAAGCTAATATTTATTGTCATTAGGCAGATGTTTGGACTTATTTCTACTTGTTATTTTGCATTTTATATTTAACTTTTTTGGTCTGTTTCCCCCCCCCCTTTCTTTTTTACCTTCTGCTAAAAGATTGAGTTTTATCTAAATCTACTTCACATTTCTTGTTTGGAAATTAAACATAATTGTTGCAGATATTTCATGACTCTTTTCAATTGTATCATTATTAGGCATTCTTACCAAGTCTAAAGTTAATCAACACATTTACCCTCTTTCAAAGTACAATCAACTGTACAAGTTCCACCTTGTTTTAAAACCAATCCAAATGATCATCTTTATCATTTTTATTCTTAAAGTTAATTATTATTTAAATTTGTTCTATCTGAAGTGGGGCACTGTGGTTTTAAAAAATTTGTAACTGCCTGGAAAACAATGCACTGCTAGCCCAATAAACTGAAACCAAGACTCAAATGCTTTCCTAAAATTAATGATAAATTTGGAGAACATCCTGTTATAGTGAGGAAGAATGTGCTGTGGCTGAGTCAAAAGGAATTCTTTGACAGCCACGAATTTACAAATTTAATTTTTTCACCTATACTTATGAAACTTCATGCGGTTTTCCCTGTCCTCAAATTCCTTTGTTCTGAAATGCGTTTTGAATGCGGCACTTTTGAGTTAGAGCTTTGAGGAGTGATCTAAAAATGTCTTCGTGTTGTCCTCACCTTTGAATGGTAATTCATCAGGCTCTAGAATTCTGAGCTGACAGCTATTTCCCTCCACCCTTTGAAAATGTATTTTGTTGTCGTTTGTTTTTAATTGGACAGTGATTGCTTTACAGTGCTGTGTTGGTTTCTGTGTACAGCAGCGTGAATCAGCTGTAGGCATAAACATACCCCTTCCCTTCTGAGTCTCCCTCCCCTCCCCACACCGCCCCTCTAGGCCATCACAGAAGGCCGAGCTTGGCCCCCAGTTACCTGTAGCTCCCACCAGCTGTCTATAGCGTGTCAGTGCTGCTCTCTCAATTTGTTCCCTCCCTCCTTCCCCAACCGTGTCCACAAGCCTGTTCTCTACACCTGCATCTCTATTCCTGCCCTGCAAGCAGGCTCATCTGTGCCCTTTTTTCTAGACTCCATGTGTGTGTGTTAAAATATGCTGCTTGCTTTTCTGATGTACTTCGATAACATTTTTATTTAGTTTCTTTCTGGTGTCTATTATTGCTGATGAGAAGTCTGCTGACAGTCTCTTTGTTGCCCCTGGAGTTAACCTGTGTTTTTTCCAGTTGTTTTCTTTTGATCCACTTTGTTTTTCACAGAGAAACTAGAATTTCTTTGTGTTTATCTTGCTGAAAACTTATTCATCAAGCTGGAGACTCCTCTTTTCCTCAATACAGAGAAGTTTTCATCATGTTTTCTCAAACATGAGCCTCTCTCATTCTCTTTAAACTTTTAATTCTTCTTAGATAGATGTTGAACTTTCTTAATCTCCTCCATCTCTCTTTGCTACAGATTATCCACCTCTCTCTTACATTCATGATGCTTCCCTCAGATCTGTCAATTTACTAAACATTATTTCAATCATGTGTAATTTCAGTTAAAGTTATTCTATTTAAATAAATCTTTATTAATAAAAGTCAGATTTTGGACATTTTCAAATTTGCATGCTTTTTTTTCACACAGTATTTCTATTTAGTTTATTCTTTGCATTTATACTTTAATCTCTTTTATGTCTTTAGTTAATTAGTACTCTTTTTTCCATTGTTGTTTCTATTATAGCCAGTTCTTTTTGTAACATTTTTATTTATTTAAAAACTTTTATTTTATATTGGAGTATAGTTGATTTATAATGTTGTGTTAGTCAGGTGTACAGCAATGTGATTCAGTTATACATACACATGTTCTATTCTTTTTCAGATTCTTTCCCCATATATGTTATTATAGAATATTGAGTAGAGTTCCTTGTGCTTTGCTGTAGATTCTTCCTGATTATCTTGTGTATGGTAGTGTGTACATGTTAATATCAAACTCCTAGTTTATCCTCCCCACTTTAACCAGAAGTTTGTTTTCTAAGAATAGCCAATTCTTGAGACACTAATTCTTATATTTCTTACAACTTATAATCCATCATGATAGCTTGCTTCTTTATATGGTTGTTAAATTTTCTGTATTTTTTTTTTTTCCTGTGAGAACACTGTATCAGTTCAGTTCAGTTCAGTTCAGTTGCTCAGTCGTGTCCGACTCTCTGCGACCCCGTGAATCACAGCACGCCAGGCCTCCCTGTCCATCACCAACTCCTGGAGTATACTCAAACCCATGTCCACAGAGTCGGTGATGCCATCCAGCCATCTCATTCTCCGTCGTCCCCTTCTCCTCCCGCCCCCAACCTAGCCCAGCATCAGAGTCTTTCCCAGTGAGTCAACTCGTCGCATGAGGTGGCCAAAGTATTGGAGTTTCAGCTTTAGCATCAGTCCTTCCAATGAACACCCAGGATTGATCTCCTTTAGGATGGACTGGTTGGATCTCCTTGCAGTACAAGGGACTCTCAAGAGTCTTCTCCAGCAGCACAGTTCAAAAGCATCGATTCTTCGGCGATCAGCTTTCTTCACAGTCCAACTCTCACATCCATACATGACCACGGGAAAAACCATAGCCTTGACTAGACGGACCTTTGTTGGCAAAGTAATGTCTCTGCTTTTTAATATACTATCAAGGTTGGTCATAACTTTCCTTCCAAGGAGCAAGCGTCTTTTAATTTCCTGTCTGCAATCAGCATCTGCAGTGATTTTGGAGCCCAAAAAAATAAAGTCTGACACTGTTTCCACTGTTTTTCCATCTATTTCCCATGAAGTGATGGGACCAGATGCCATGATCTTTGTTTTCTGAATGTTGAGCTTCAAGCCAACCCTTTCACTCTCCTCTTTCACTTTCATCAAGAGGCTTTTGAGTTCCTCTTCACTTTCTGCCATAAGGGTGGTGTCATCTGCATATCTGAGGTTATTGATATTTCTCCCAGCAATCTTGATTCCAGCTTGTGCTTCTTCCAGCCCAACGTTCCTCATGATGTACTCTGCATATAAGTTTAATAAGCAAGGTGACAATATACAACCTTGACGTACACCTTTTGCTATTTGGAACCAGTCTGTTGTTCCATGTACAGTTCTGACTGTTGCTTCCTGACCTGCATATAGGTTTCTCAAGAGGCAGGTCAGGTGGTCTGGGATTCCCATCTCTTTCAGAATGTTCCACAGTTTATTGTGATCTACACAGTCAAAGGCTTTGGCATAGTCAATGAAGCAGAAATAGATGTTTTTCTGGAACTCTCTTGCTTTCTCCATGATCCAGCGGATGTTGGCAAGTTGATCTCTGGTTCCTCTGCCTTTTCTAAAACCTGCTTGAACATCTGGAAGTTCACGGTTCACATACTGCTGAAGCCTGGCTTGGAGAATTTTGAGCATGACTTTACTAGCGTGTGAGATGAGTGCAATTGTGCGGTAGTTTGAGCATTCTTTGGCATTCCCTTTCTTTGGGATTGGAATGAAGACTGACCTTTTCCAGTCCTGTGGCCACTGCTGAGTTTTCCAAATTTGCTGGCATATTGAGTGCAGCACTTTCACAGCATCGTTTTTCAAGATTTGAAGTAGCTCAACTGGAATTCCATCACCACCACTAGCTTTGTTCGTAGTGATGCTTTCTAAGGCCCACCTGACTTCACATTCCAAGATGTCTGGCTCTAGTTCAGTGATCATGTTATCATGACTATCTTGGTCGTGAAGATGTTTTTTGTACAGTTCTTCTGTGTATTCTTGCCACCTCTTCTTAATATCTTCTGCTTCTGTTAGGTCCATACCATTTCTGTCCTTTATCGAGCCCATCTTTGCATGAAATGTTCCCTTGGAATCTCTAATTTTCTTGAAGAGGTCTCTTGTTTTTCCTATTCTGTTGTTTTCCTCTATTTCTTTGCATTGATCACTGAGGAAGTCTTTCTTATCTCTCCTTGCTATTCTTTGGAACTCTGCATTCAGATGCTTATATCTTTCCTTTTCTCCTTTGCTTTTCGCCTCTCTTCTTTTCACAGCTATTTGTAAGGCCTCCTCAGACAGCCATTTCGCTCTTTTGCATTTCTTTTCCATGGGGATGGTCTTGGTCCCTGTCTCCTGTACAATGTCACGAACCTCCGTCCAGAGTTCATCAGGCATGCTATCAATCAGATCTAGTCCCTGAAATCTATTTCTCACTTCCACTGTATAATCATAAGGGATTTGATTGAGGTCATATCTGAATGGTCTAGTGGTTTTCCCTACTTTCTTCAATTTAAGTCTGAATTTCGCAATAAGGAGTTCATGATCTGAGCCACAGTCAGCTCCTGGTCTTGTTTTCGCTAACTGTATACAGCTTCTCCATCTTTGGCTGCAAAGAATATAATCAATCTGATTTCGGTGTTGACCATCTGGTGATGTCCATGTGTAGAGTCTTCTCTTGTATTGTTGGAAGAGGGTGATTGCTATGACCAGTGCATTCTCTTGGCAAAATCTATTAGCCTTTGCCCTGCTTCATTCCATGCTCCAAGGCCAAATTTGCCTGTTACTCCAGGTGTTTCTTGATGCCGGCCCCAGAGGCGCAGACGCGAGTGACGCCGGCCCGGCTCAATGAACCACGCAAAGAGGTGCGGCCGTGAGGAGCTACCCCATGCCTGAGGCCAGGGCCCGCGGCCGAGAGGAGCTACCGCACGTCCAATAGGCGGAGGCTGCGCGGGCGCAGGGGGGCCAGAGGAGCTGCTCCACGTTCAAGGTCAGGGGGGTGGCATTGAAGAGATACCCCTCATCCAAGGTAAGGTGCAGCGGCTGCACTTTGCTGGAGCAGCTGTGAAGAGATTTTCCACGACCAAGGTAAGAGAAACCCAAATAAGACGGTAGGTATTGCAAGGGGGGCATCAGAGGGCAGACACACTGAAATCATAATCACAGGAAACTAGTCGATCTGATCACATGGACCACAGCCGAATGTGGTCCACTGGAGAAGGGAATGGCAAACCACTTCAGTATACTTGCCTTGAGAACCCCATGAACAGTATCAAAGGGCAAAATGATAGGATACTGAATGAGGAATTCCCCAGGTCGGTAGGTGCCCAGTATGCTACTGGAGCTCAGTGGAGAAATAACTGTAGAAGGAATAAAGGGATGGAGCAAAAGCCAAACCAATACCCAGCTGTGGATGTGACCGGTGATAGAAGCAAGGTCCGGTGCTGTAAAGAGCAATATTGCATAGGAACCTGGAATGTTAGGTCCATGAATCAAGGCAAATTGGAAGTGGTCAAACAGGAGATGGCAAGAGTGAACATAGACATTCTAGGAATCAGTGAACTAAAATGGACTGGAATGGGTGAATTTAACTCGGATGACCATTATATCTACTACTGTGGGCAGGAATCCCTTAGAAGAAATGGAGTAGCCATCATGGTCAACAAAAGAGTCCAAAATGCAGTACTTGGATGCAATCTTAAAAACGACAGAATGATTTCTCTTCATTTCCAAGGCAAACCATTCAATATTACAGTAATCCAGGCCTATGCCCCAACCAGTAATGCTGAAGAAGCCGAAGTTAATCGGTTCTATGAAGACCTACAAGACCTTTTGGAACTAACACCCAAAAAAGATGTCCTTTTCATCATAGGGGACTGGAATGCAAAAGTAGGAGAGCACTGTATAGTGTTTCTTAATTGACTATGGAGCATTTGGTTTTTAATGAACCAGATTATGTTTGTTTTGTTTTGAAACAGTTTTAGGTTCCACAGCAAAGTCGAGAGGAAGGTTCCATGCTCTTCCACATACCCCCTACCCCACACTTGCACAGACTCCCCTGTTTTCAACATCTCCCACCAGAGTGGTGCATTTCTTACAACTTATGAACCCACACTGACGCTATAATCTCTTAAACTCCGTAGTTTACATTAGGGTTCACTCTTGGTGTCATGCATTCTATGAGTTTGGACAAGTTCTTGACTTGAGAATTCCATGAACAGAGGAGCTTGGTGGGCTACAGGCCGTGGGGTCACAAGAAGTCAGACACGGCTGAGAAACTAACACTTTCACTTTTTTCATGATGACATGTATCCATCATTATCAGACTAGTTTTTAATGTTAATTTATGATTTTAATAACACAGGCCTGGGTTTGTTTTCTCATTAGTGTTTGTAAACCACATCTAATACCCTTGACAGACTTATTTCCCAGAGCAGTCAGCAAAGTTTTTGTGGAAGGGAAAACTCTTTAGGAATCTGGATCTTATGCGAAGCTTAGTTCCTGTTCACAGTGTCATGGACTTAAAGCTGTATCTTTTCTATTTTCCTGAACAGCAAAACATTAGTTCTCATCATCTATCTTGGTCCAAAACCCCGAGGGCCAGTTCAGCATCAGCCCAGGCTTATCGTGCTGGTTTCACTTTCCTTTATTACTGAAGACCAGTAATTCCCTTTCTTTCTTGTGAGTTCATTTCTGTGTCAGTGTGTCATAATTTTTCAGTGTGCACGTAATTTTATAACAGGAGGAGGCTTACCTCTCTTTCCTTAGACTGTTCAGGTTGCTAGAAGTATCCTTATGTTCAGTATAGCTCCAGGGATCACACACCATTACATGCCATGTAGACCTTAGAATATTTTGCTTAAGAACAGTATGAAATGATTCCAGTCCACAAATCTCAGCTGAAAAGTAATGGAAAACTTGGTGGTCAGAGAGGCCCTGTAGAAGGTGGTTTAATGAGCATCTCCCATAATAGGGAATTTTAACTTCTTCATTTGTATTTTTCTTTCCATATTATCTGAAATGAATCCAGATTGTTTTAAAAATGATAAAAACTGATTTAGTGTAATAAACACAGACCTGGTTCAAAGAATGATACCTCTGACAATGAGAGATCCTTGACCCATGATCTCTGGGATTTCCCAAGCAAGAATATACAGGAGTGGGTTGCCATTTCCTCCTCCATTGGATCTTCCCGACCCAGGGATCGAACCTATGTCTCCTGCATTCCAGGCAGGTTCCTTACCAACCGAGCTACCAGGGAAGGGCCCTGACTCTGACACCACCCCTTAGCAGCACTTGGGTTTTTATCTTTCTAATTTAAACATTTTAAAAATATTATTCATTGGTTGACTGTTTCTAACTGTGCTGGGCCTTCACTGCTGTGCCCTGGCTTTCTCTAGTTGCAGCAAGTCGGGGCTACTGTTCATGGCGGGGCTCGGACTTCTCATTGTAGTGGCTTCTCTTCTTGTGGAGCACAGGCTCCAGGGCACGAGGGCTTCAGTCCTTATGGCACGTGGGCTTCGTTGCTCCGTGCTATGTGGAACCTTCCCAGACCAGGAATTGAGCCTGTCTCCTGCATCGGCAGGTGGATTCTTAACCACTGAGACACCAGGGAAGTCTCGGGTTTTTATCTTTAAACAAAGCCACACTTGATCCTGATTTCCCTTCTGATTTAAACTATGTGAATCTGAGATGAGGTTTCACATTGCGTTGTTGCTTTCTTCCTCCTCTCAAGAATATGTTTGTGAAGAATGTATACCCACAAAGGATGGTGCCTCTGTTAAAAGAGGGGCAGTCGCTTCTGAGCAGCAGGGATGAACAGGTTCTTTGGATGGTTTCCCAGAATCTGCATTTCTGGCGTGCCTGGATTTCTCCTCCGGCAAATGCCTGGTGTCTTCCCCATTGACAGTCACTTCTTTTTTTTTTCCTTCTTGCCTGCCCACAGCCTACCGATGTCATTTGAAGGGGCATGAAAACCACACCAGACATGTGTCTTCATCAGATCAAAATGAATCTATGTCTATGAAAACCCCATCTGAAATGTGAAATGATGTAACCTCCATCTCACTGAACCAGATGGGACTTCCCAGGTGGCACAGTAGTAAGGAATCTGCATGCCAATGCAGGAGACGCGAGTTTGATCCCTGGGCCCAAAGATCCCCTGGAGAAGGAAATGGAAACCCACTCCAGTCTTCTTGCCTGGGAAATCCCATGGACAGTGGAGCCTGGGAGCTACAATCTGTGGGGCTGCAAAGAGTTGGATGTGCCTGATCTACTGAGCATACACACACACACTGAACAAGGGGTGATTTCACCAGCTAGTGTGGATGGGGAAGGACACAAAAGTCTCCTTCAGGGATATGCAAACAGTGTTATGTGTTTCTCCTCTTTTCCAGTGAGAGGAATGGAAATGAGGCTGGGGACCCTATCACCCAGGAGAAAGAAGCTGGTGTGTTCCAGAAGCTTCCTGTATCCAGCCAGTGCTCACACTAGTTTTACTCCAGTCATGACAGTGGGTGCTAATTTTCTTGAAGAGATCTCTGGTCTCTCCCATTCTATTGTTTTCCTCTATTTCTTTGCATTGATCACTTAGGAAGGTTTTCTTGTCTCTCCTTGCTATTCTTTGGAACACTGCATTCAGATGGAGATATCTTTCCTTTTCTCCTTTGCCTTTCGGTTTTCTTCGTTTCTCATCTATTTGTAAGGCCTCCTCAGACAACCATTTGCCTTCTTGCATTTCTTTTTCTTGAGAATGGTTTTGATCACTGCCTCCTGTACAATGTTACAAACCTCCGTGTATAGTTCTTAAGGCACTCTGTTTATCAGATCTAATCCCTAGAATCTATTTGTCACTTCCACTGTATAATTGTAGGGGATATGATTTAGGTCGTACCTGAATGGTTTAGTGGTTTTCCCTACTGTCTTCAATTTAAGTCTGAATTTGGCAATAAGGAATTCATGATGTGAGCCACAGTCTTGTTTTTGCTGATTGTATAGAGCTTCTCCATCTTCGGCTGCAAAGGATATAATCAATCCTATTTCGGTAGTGACCATCTGGTGATGTCTGTGTGTAGAGTTCTCTGTGCTGGTGGAAGAGGGTGTTTGCTATAACCAGTGCGTTCTCTTGGCAAAACTCTGTTAGCCTTTGCCCTGCTTCGTTTTGTACTTCAAGGCCAAACCTGCCTATTACTCCAGGTATCTCTTGACTTCCTACTTTTGCATTCCAGTCCCCTTTGATGAAAAGGACATCTCTTTTTGGTCTTAGTTTTAGAGGGTCTTGTAGATCTTCATAGGACTGTTCAGCTTCCTCGACATTAGTTGTTGGGGCACAGACTTGGATTACTGTGATACTTAATGGTTTGCCTTGGAAATGAACAGAGATCATTCTGTTATTTTTGAGATCGCATCCAAGTACTTGCATTTCAGACTCTTTTGTTGACTATGAGCATTACTACATTTCTTCTAAGGGATCCTTGCCCACAGTAGTCAATATAATGGTCATCTGAGTTAAATTCACACATTCCAGTCCATTTTAGTTTACTGATATCTAAAATGTCAATATTCACTCTTGCCATCTCCTGTTTGACCACTTCCAGTTTACCTTGATTCATGGACTTAACGTTCCAGGTTCCTATGTAGTATTGTTCTTTACAGCATTGGACTTTATTTCCATCATGAGTCACATCCACAACTGGGCATTCTTCTGCTTTGACTCCATCTCTTCATTCTTTCTGTAGCTATTTCTCCACTCTTCTCCAGTACATTTAAACATTCCAGTTGTTTAAATATGAAGGTTCCAAAGTTGTTTAAATATGAAGGTTCCAATGTGATCATTAAACTGTTATTGAACATAGACATTGTGTATTTTCTATCCCTTGCTTTTTTTTAAGTAGCAAATAGCTAATTAAGCTAGAGTAACACAAATTTAAAATATATACTCTATTAATGGAGAGCCGATTGCAATGTAAATTTTATAAGTAATTTAAAAAGAATGCCATTTTGAGAACAATTTGCTTAGTTTTTCCCCCTTACTTGACTTCAGACTGGGGAAAAACTAGTGCTTTAATTACAAGCTAGACAAATACAGTCTGTGAAATGTTGTTTTGTGAGTTCAGATATAATGAGCTTTCTGAAAGTGGTGAGAAGGAAAGCGATCATTTATTTATGTGGATTTTGCTTCTTGGCATTTGTGATTGTATTTGTTTGGCGTACTTCACTACTAAGATTTAAAAACACTGTTTCCAATATAAGGCAGAAAGATGCCGAAAGCCAATCCTTAGGTACAGCATCCCTGCTTGGGTACGGCAGAGAGTCCCTACTGCTGGGACCGGGGAGCCAGAGGAATGTGGAAGGCAGGGCCAATTTTTCTTTTCCGTTACTGATCCCGGTGGATTTTCTGTTGAACTTGCAGGCAGAAGTGAGACTTGTCTGAGTCCTATATCTGGTTAGGTCCTCAATCTCTCCTGCCTGGGACCTCAGTGTCTTCTGTGTCCTATAATATCTGGGATTCCCCGGGAAAGGAAGCAGAACCAAGACTCCTGGAGGGCTAGTGGTGGCATAAAGGGATGACCACCAGATATTGTCGAGGCGGCCAACTTAGCTTCTCTATCCATTTGGAGTCCTGCTAGACAGTCGGCCCGATATATTGGCCTCTGTCCCTTTTTCCCTCTAGACTGTAAGTTCCAAGAAGACAGAACTCTGTCTTAATAATCAGTGTGTCCTTAGTTTTTAGGAGACCAACCCATACATAACAGATATTCAACACATATTTTTCTCAAAACAACCAATGGCCCCTTTATCTTCAGAATAGACTCCTTTGCATGTCAGTCAAGACACTTCAAAACCTGGCCTTAATCTTTTTTTTTTCCTTTAATCAGCCTCATGTCCTATTTTCCCCCGACAATTGCTGAGCCACCATGCTCCACCAGAGCTTCCCAAAGCATTCTTTACATTCTTATGCCCTCTGGGTTTTTTGAGAGTACCCTTGGCAGAATTTTAAGATCCAGCTCAAGCGTCATGTCTGTGCAGCATCTCCCAGCCCCAGCCACTGCTTGTGGAATGAATTTACTGACAAACGTGGGGATTAGCTATTATCTTCTGAGGTAGCGCTTACTAGTGCTTTTTGATATTCTTTTAAAATTTATTATTGGAGGATAATTGCTTTGCAATGTTGTTAGTTTGTGCTGCACAACAGAGTGTCATAAGTATACGTGCATCACCTCTTCTTAAGCCTCCCTCCCACCCGACCCCAACCCAGCCCCTGGGCCCTCACAGAGCACTGAGCTGAGCGTCCTGTGCCATGCAGCAGCTTTCTGCTGCTGCTGCTGCTAAGTCGCTTCAGTCATGTCCGACTCGGTGCGACCCCATAGACCCCAGCCCACCAGGCTCCCCATCCCTGGGATTCTCCAGGCGAGAACGCTGGAGTGGGTTGCCATTTCCTTCTTCAATGCATGAGAGTGAAAAGTGAAAGTGAAGTCGCTCAGTCGTGTCCGACTCTTAGCGACCCCATGGACTACAGCCTACCAGGCTCCTCCGCCCATGGGATTTTCCAGGCAAGAGTACTGGAGTGGGTTGCCATTGCCTTCTCTGCAGCTTTCTCCCAGGTATCTATTTTATACAAGGTAGCCTGCCTTGCAAATAGGTTCATCCATACCATTTCCTAGGTTCCATATATATGTATTAACATATATGTATATATAACATATATGTATAACACATATGTATTAACATACCATTTTGTTTTTCTCTTTCTGACTAATTTCACGAGTGCTTGATGGTGGGTGGAACCATCAGGTAGGCTGAAACCAAAGGCATGTGAGCTGAGAATCCTGGCCAAGGGTTGGCCAAGTCCACATCAGAAGTTTCACCTACTGTCTTCTTCCATAAAAAAGATGAGCTTTTTCCTTTGTGGAATAAAGAACTAACAGAACTCATAGCTGCTCTGTTCAGTAAGACTTCTCCTGGCTAACTTTCTCTTACTGTCACTAGTCACATTGACTTCCTACCTTGTAGCTCCTCAGTTCAGTTCAGTTCAGTCGCTCAGTCGTGTCCGACTCTCCGCGACCCCTTCAATCACAGCACGCCAGGCCTCCCTGTCCATCACCAACTCCCGGAGTTCACTCAAACTCATGTCCACAGAGTCGGTGATGCCATCCAGCCATCTCATTCTCCATCGTCCCCTTCTCCTCCCGCCCCCAACCTTTCCTAGCATCAGAGTCTTTTCCAGTGAGTCAACTCGTCGCATGAGGTGGCCAAAGTATTGCAGTTTCAGCTTTAGCATCAGTCCTTCCAATGAAAACACAGGATCGATCTTTTTAGAATGGACTGGTTGGATCTCCTTGCAGTCCAAGGGACTCTCAAGAGTCTTCTCCAACACCACAGTTCAAAAGCATCATTTCTTCTGTGGTCAGCTTTCTTCACAGTCCAACTCTCACATCCATACATGACCACGGGAAAAACCATAGCCTTGACTAGATGGACCTTTGTCGGCAAAGTAATGTCTCTGCTTTTTAATATATTATCAAGGTTGGTCACAACTTTCCTTCCAAGGAATAAGCGTCTTTTAATTTCCTGACTGCAATCAGCATCTGCAGTGATTTTAGAGCCCCCCAAAATAAAGTCTGACACTGTTTCCACTGTTTTTCCATCTATTTCCCATGAAGTGATGGGACCAGATGCCATGATCTTTGTTTTCTGAATGTTGAGCTTCAAGCCAACCTTTTCACTCTCCTCTTTCACTTTCATCAAGAGGCTTTTGAGTTCCTCTTCACTTTCTGCCATAAGGGTAGTGTTATCTGCATATTTGAGATTATTGATATTTCTCCCGGCAATCTTGATTCCAGCTTGTGCTTCTTCTAGCCCAGCGTTCCTCATGATGTACGTTAAATAAGCAAGGTGACAATATACAGCCTTGACGCACTCCTTTTCCTATTTGGAACCAGTTTGTTGTTCCATGTACAGTTCTGACTGTTGCTTCTTGACCTGCATACAGGTTTCTCAAGAGGCAGGTCAGGTGGTCTGGTATTCCCATCTCTTTCAGAATTTTCCACAGTTTATTGTGACCCACACAGTCAAAGGCTTTGGCATAGTCAATGAAGCAGAAATAGATGTTTTTCTGGAACCCTCTTGCTTTCTCCATGATTCAGCGGATGTTGGCAATTTGATCTCTGGTGCCTCTGCCTTTTCTAGATTTAAGGGACTAGATCTGATAGAGTGCCTGAAGAACTCTGGACGGAGGTTCGTGACATTGTACAGGAGACAGGGACCAAGATCATCCCCATGGAAAAGAAATGCAATAAAGCAAAATGGCTGTCTGAGAGGCCTTACAAACAGCTGTGAAAAGAAGAGAAGCGAAAAGCAAAGGAGAAAAGAAAGATATAAGCATCTGAATGCAGAGTTCCAAAGAATAGCAAGGAGAGATAAGAAAGCCTTCCTCAGTGATCAATGCAAAGAAATAGAGGAAAACAGCAGAATAGAAAAAACAAGAGATCACTTCAAGAAAATTAGAGATTCCAAGGGAACATTTCATGCAAAGATGGGCTCGATAAAGGACAGAAATAGTATGGACCTAACAGAAGCAGAAGATATTAAGAAGAGGTGGCAAGAATACACAAAAAACTGTACAAAAAAGATCTTCACGACCAAGATAGTCACGATGGTGTCATCACTCACCTAGAGCCAAACATCTTGGAATGTGAAGTCAAGTGGGCCTTAGAAAGCATCACTACGAACAAAGCTAGTGGAGGTGATGGAATTCCAGTTGAGCTATTTCAAATCTTGAAAGATTATGCTGTGAAAGTGCTGCACTCAATATGCCAGCAAATTTGGAAAACTCAGCAGTGGCCACAGGACTGGAAGAGGTCAGTCTTCATTCCAATCCCAAAGAAAGGCAATGTCATAGAATGCTCAAACTACCGCACGATTGCACTCATCTCAGTTCAGTTCAGTTCAGTTCAGTCGCTCAGTCGTGTCCGACTCTCCGCGACCCCATGAATCACAGCACGCCAGGCCTCCCTGTCCATCACCAACTCCCGGAGTTCACTCAAACTCATGTCCACAGAGTCGGTGATGCCATCCAGCCATCTCATTCTCCGTCGTCCCCTTCTCCTCCCGCCCCCAACCTTTCCCAGCATCAGAGTCTTTTCCAGTGAGTCAACTCGTCTCATGAGGTGGCCAAAGTATTGGAGTTTCAGCTTTAGCATCAGTCCCTCCAATGAACATCCAGGATTGATCTCCTTTAGAATGGACTGGTTGGATCTCCTTGCAGTATAAGGGACTCTCAAGAGTCTTCTCCAACACCACAGTTCAAAAGCATCGATTCTTCGGCGATCAGCTTTCTTCACAGTCCAACTCTCACATCCATACATGACCACGGGAAAAACCATTGCCTTGACTAGACGGACCTTGGTCGGCAAAGTAATGTCTCTGCTTTTTAATATACTATCAAGGTTGGTCATAACTTTCCTTCCAAGGAGCAAGCGTTTTTTAATTTCATGGCTGCAATCAGCATCTGCAGTGATTTTGGAGCCCAAAAAAACAAAGTCTGACACTGTTTCCACTGTTTTTCCATCTATTTCCCATGAAGTGATGGGACCAGATGCCATGATCTTTGTTTTCTGAATGTTGAGCTTCAAGCCAACCTTTTCACTCTCCTCTTTCACTTTCATCAAGAGGCTTTTGAGTTCCTCTTCACTTTCTGCCATAAGGGTAGTGTCATCTGCATATCTGAGGTTATTGATATTTCTCCCAGCAATCTTGATTCCAGCTTGTGCTTCTTCCAGCCCAGCGTTCCTCATGATGTACTCTGCATATAAGTTAAATAAGCAAGGTGACAATATACAACCTTGACGCACTCCTTTTCCTATTTGGAACCAGTCTGTTGTTCCATGACCGGTTCTAACTGTTGCTTCCTGACCTGCATACAGGTTTCTCAAGAGGCAGGTCAGGTGGTCTGGGATTCCCATCTCTTTCAGAATCTCACACGCTAGTAAAGTCATGCTCAAAATTCCCCAAGCCAGGCTTCAGCAATATGTGAACTGTGAACTCGTAGCTCCTACTTGACCTTAAATAATTGGATTTATGTTCTTTCTCTAGGAAGCCCTTGCTGATTACTCCTTGAGTTTGCAATATGTCTATCTCTGCTCTCCCTATTTATGATTAGCTATTTATATATCAAACCCGTCTCTGGAGACCCACCTGGAAATCTTGTTGAAAACACCAATGATGTATTCAGTTCAGTTCAGTTCAGTCACTCATTCGTGTCCGACTCTTTGCGACCCCATGAATCACAGCATGCCAGGCCTCCCTGTCCATCACCAACTCCCGGAGTTCACTCAAATTCATGTCCATAGAGTCGGTGATTCCATCCAGCCATCTCATTCTCTGCTGTCCCCTTCTCCTCCCACCCCCAATCCTTCCCAGCATCAGAGTCTTTTCCAGTGAGTCAACTTGTCGCATGAGGTGGCCAAAGTATTGGAGTTTCAGCTTTAGCATCAGTCCTTCCAATGAACACCTAGGACTGATCTCCTTTAGAATGGACTGGTTGGATCTCCTTGCAGTCCAAGGGACTCTCAAGAGTCTTCTCCAACACCATAGTTCAAAAGCATCAATTCTTCGGTGATCAGCTTTCTTCACAGTCCAACTCTCACATCCATACATGACCACTGGAAAAACCATAGCCTTGACTAGACGGATCTTGGTTGGCAAAGTAATGTCTTTGCTTTTTAATATACTATCTAGCTTGGTCATAACTTTCCTTCCAAGGAGTAAGTGTCTTTTAATTTCATGGCTGCAATCAGCATCCACAGTGATTTTGGAGCCCCAAAAAATAAAGTCTGACACTGTTTCCACTGTTTCCCCATCTATTTCCCATGAAGTGATGGGACCAGATGCCATGATCTTTGTTTTCTGAATGTGAGCTTCAAGCCAACTTTTCACTCTCCTCTTTCACTTTCATCAAGAGGCTTTTTAGTTCCTCTTCACTTTCTGCCATATGAGTGGTGTCATCCGCATATCTGAGGTTATTGATATTTCTCCCAGCAATCTTGATTCCAGCTTGTGCTTCTTCCAGCCCAGCGTTTCTCATGATGTACTCTGCATATAAGTTAAATAAGCTGGTTGACAATATACAACCTTGACGTACTCCTTGTCCTATTTGGAACCAGTCTGTTGTTCCATGTACAGTTCTAACTGTTGCTTCCTGACCCACATACAGGTTTCTCAAGAGGCAGGTCAGGTGGTCTGGGATTCCCATCTCTTTCAGAATTTTCCACAGCTGACTGTGATCCACACAGGCAAAGGCTTTGGCATAGTCAATGAAGCAGAAATAGATGTTTTTCTGAAACTCTCTTGCTCTGTCCATGATCCAGCGGATGTTGGCAATTTGATCTCTGGTGCCTCTGCCTTTTCTAAAACCTGCTTGAACATCTGGAAGTTCATGGTTCACATATTGCTGAAGCCTGGCTTGGAGAATTTTGAGCATGACTTTACTAGCGTGTGAGATGAGTGCAATTGTGCGGTAGTTTGAGCATTCTTTAGCATTGCCTTTCTTTGGGATTGGGATGAAGACTGACCTTTTCCAGTCCTGTGGCCATTGCTGAGTTTTCCAAATTTGCTGGCATATTGAGTGCAGCACTTTCACAGCGTCATCTTTCAAGATTTGAAATAGCTCAACTGGAATTCCATCACCTCCACTAGCTTTGTTCGTAGTGATGCTTTCTTTTTTTTTTAAGTAATTAATTTATTTTTTATTGGAGGCAAATTATTTTACAACATTATATTGGTTGGTTTTGCCATATATTGACATGAATTCACCCCGGGTTTACATAAGTTCCCCCATCTGAACCCCCCTCCCACCTCCCTCCTCCTTTTATCCTCCCTCTGGGTCATCCCCGCACACCATCCCCGAGCATCCTATAACATGCATTGACCCTGAACTTGTGATTTGTTTCACATATGACAACATACGTGTTTCAATGCCAATCTCCCAAATCATCCCACCCTCACCCTCTCCCACAGAGTCCCAAAGACTGTTCTATACATCTGTGTCTCTTTTGCTGTCTTGTATACAGGGTTATCAGTTGCATCTTTCTAAATTCCATATATATGCGTTAGTAGTAGTGATGCTTTCTAAGGCCCACTTGACTTCGCATTCCAAGTTGTCTGGCTCTAGGTCAGTGATCACGTTATCGTGATTATCTTGGTTGTGAAGATCTTTTTTGTACAGTTCTTCTGTGCATTCTTGCCACCTCTTCTTAATGATGTATTAGACTGGCCAAAATGTTTATCCGAGTTTTTCCATAACAGCTTATAGAAGAACCTGAAAAACCTGATTTGGTGAACCCAATAGAGTCATACTTTTCAGGAGTGAGGTCTGAGAGTCTGAACTTTAATATTTTCCTGCGATGATGTCAAGTGTGTTCACAACCACTTCTCTGGAAGGTGAGTTCCTTTAGCTTGGGCGTCTCTCATAGATGTTGTGTGCTTGGCAGAGTGACTCAAACAGAAAGGTGGGCAAGGTATGCTCACCGGCTGAATGAGTGAGTGAATGGTGACAACACCCTGAGTGGTTTCAGAACAAACCCACCCTCCACGTCTGCCCACTCACATCCCAGGGTCTCCTCCTCTTCCCACCCTGGTCCATCTGGTCTCACCTCTGAATTCTTCCCTTGTGTAGCTGCACCCGCCTTTACCTTTTATTCTATCTTAGGATAAAACCCTTCCTTGAGATTTAGCTCTGTGTCTATGGTAACACGTTATGTAACTTATTTACAGAATCGTCTCTCTTTCTTCCCTCTAACAGAATACAGAGACCTGTATTCTGATGACAGGGATCTTTGTTGATTTTGTTCAGTGACACACTTTAATGACCCAGCACAGCATTTCAGTAAATATTGAGTAAGTGAATGAATACTTTAGTGTATGAATGAATTTCCTGAGGTGGATCCATTTTTGTTCAGCCTTTGCTCTTGAAATTCATTTGTGCGATTGTCCTTTCTTACCTGTTGGCTCATTTCTGCCTGGCAGTCCTCGCAAAACTGTGTCTGCCTGCCAGCCTCCTTGCCAGATAACATGGTTCTCAGGCTCTGGCCATGACCATCCTTTAATCTATACTTGGGACTGACCCCTCCCAAGAACTTCCAAGTGCCACTATGCTGTGCTTAGTCTTATCTGACTCTTTGCGACCCTGTGGACTGAAGCCCGCTAGGCTCCTCTACCCATGGAATTTTCCAGACAAGAATACTAGAGTGGGTTGCCATTTCCTCCTCCAGGGGATCTTCCCAACCCAGGGATTGAACCCATGTCTCCCGTGACTTCTGCATCGGCAGGCAGATTCTTTACCTATAGAGCTACCTGGGAAGGCCATCCACAGTGTCCCTGGACATTCCTAATCTCCGAGTGATTGAGGAAGTGTCCCCTGCTTTAAAATAGCACCATCGCCCTGAAAGCTGAGGTCTCAGCTGCTGTTTTTGATTTATTCCAAAGCTGGGCCAGGAACCTCTCTCTCCTACTTGAAATGCACACAGCTCCCCCTGGGAAGGGAAGATGACACCATTTAGATTCATCACCGCAGATGGCACCCTTCACCACATCCTCTAAATGATTCCATATTTGGGCAATCAAGTTGAGGCAGGGTGATTGGCTTCAAAGGCTTCATGGCTTGGTAATGAACTGCTTGACTGAATCTTTTTACCTTGAGGTCACTGGTCTGCAAATGGTCCAGATTCCTGGTGATAAAAATTGCTTCTGTTGGACAGCTTGCCTGCAGCATGTCTGAGACATGATACACTTTCAGGCCAAGCCCTAAAATGAGTGATTGTTTTTTGTTCTTATCATGGGCCAGACTCGATACCAAGCCTGTCCCTTTCTTCTGTGTGGACCTGGCTGGTCCTTGAGGCAGATGGCAGGATGTGGCCATTCAGAAAGGAGGCCTGGGATCCTCGATCAGTGGGTCTGAGCATATCCATGTGTACCTGGAGACCTTGGGGAAATGCAGAGGTGGGGGGAGCACCATCAGAAGGGGGAGGTGAGGATGAAGGCAGGTGGCGAGGTCCACAGGAGGATGCTATAGTGGAGGGCTCACAGATGGGCATGATTCTGGTGCTGGCACTAACTCCCTCTGTGGTCATGAGTTTGTTAAAGGAATGAATTTCAGACTCTACTATCCTAATCTGCAAAATGGGAATGATAAGATGTATTTTATGAAGTTATTTATATGAGCCATGTGTGGTTAAGTTGTATAGGAATTGGAAGTACTGTAGAAATGGAAATCAGATTATCAGCTAACTGAGCCTCTGCCTCACAGTTAAGAAGCATTAGATTCTTTTCTCTGTGTTTTTTAATCCAGCACAATACAGCACACGTTCAGAGAGACACCAGTGACCCTCTTATGAACTCAAATGAAAAGAGAAGATTTTACGCAGCGATCATCTGATCGGACCTGCTGTGGTGATGAGGGACTGCCACCCAGCGTGTCAGTCTTGTCGGTTCCAGCTTGTGTATGCACAACACATGTGAACATATATGTTCGTGTACACATAGAGCTGGTGCGTGCACAACAAGTGCACGGACAGCTGGTATGTGGGCTGGTACCCTAAGTCTCCTGGAGTCTAAACCCTGTGATTTTCCCATATGTGCTGGGACCAGTGCTGGACCAGGAAGTCAGGGGAGAGCCAGGAGAGATGGGGCATCCTTGGGTCAAACAACAGGGTACACTTAGCTGCCCTTGTTTCATACACACAGTTACTCATTTCTCAGGAACCTCAGGGACTATGAGAACCTTCTCCTGAAGAAGACTCAGTGAAGTTACTTTCATTTCATTCATTCACTCAGTCATTCACTGTTTACTGAGTGTCTAGTATATGCCAGATGTTTCTCTAAGCCCTGGGATACCAGGCATAATGAGTCGGTTCAGGCGTCTGCCCTCCTAGATTTATCTGGAAAAAGGTAAAGGATTTGCTAGGCACAGTTATTTATCATGCATGCGGTAGTACTCTATCAGAGGGATCGTGCTCAGCTTAAAGTAAGCACAAAAGAGAAATCCTCTTTCTAAAACCGAATTCTGCTCCTAAGAGTTTATTTTAAAAAATTACAGATTGCATAAGATTTTAACTATAAGGATGCTTTACGTCAGCAAACAGATCTACCTGTATGTCCCTTAAGGGGGAAAAGTTTAAACACGTATCAGCAGCATGTCCATGGAATGGTACTTTATATATACTCACCCTTGTACAGTCCATCCAGTATGTTTCCAATTTAAAGGAAAACAAAACAAAATGAAATTTTGGATGCCTGTGAGTAGAATTCAGACTTAAATTGAAGAAAGTAAGGAAAACCACTAGACCATTCAGGTATGACCTAAATCAAATCTCTTACGATTACACACTGGAAGTGACAAATAGATTCAAGGGATTAGATATGATAGACAGAGTGCCTGAAGAACTATGGATGGAGGTTCATAACATTGTACTGGAGGCCATGATCAAAATCATCCCCAAGAAAAAGAAATGCAAAAAGGCAAAATGGTTGTCTGAGGAGGCCTTAAAAGAGAAGTGACAGGCAAAGGAGAAAGGGAAAAATATCCATCTGAATGCAGAGTTCCAAAGAACAGCAAGGAGAGATAAGAAAGCCTTCCTCAGTAATCAATGAAAAGAAATAGAGGAAAATAATAGAATAGGAAAGACTAGAGATCTCTTCAAGAAAATTAGAGATACCAAGGGAACATTTCCTGCAAAGATGGGCTCAATAAAAGACAGAAATGGTATGGACCTAAAAGAAACAGAAGATATTAAGAAGAGGTGGCAAGAATACACAGAAGAGCTATACAAAAAGATCTTCATGACCCAGATAACCATAATGGTGTGATCACTCACCCAGAGCCAGACACTCTAGAAATGCAAAGTCAAGTGGGTCTTAGCAAACATCACTACGAACAAAGCTAGTGGAGGTGATGGAATTCCAGGTGGGCTATTTCAAATCCTAAAAGATGATGCTGTGAAAATGCTGCACTCAATATGCCAGCAAAATTGGAAAACTCAGCAGTGGCCACAGGACTGGAAAAGGTCAGTTTCCATTCCAATCCCAAACAAGGGCAATGCCAAAGAATGTTCAAACTACCGCACAATTGCACTCATCTCACAGGCTAGCAAAGTAATGCTCAAAATTCTCCAGGCCAGGCTTCAACAGTACATGAACTGAGAATTTGCAAATGTTCAAGCTGGATTTAGAAAAGACAAAGGAACCAGAGATCAAATTGTCAACATCCGTTGAATCACAGAGAAAGCAAGAGAATTCCAGAAAAAACATTTACTTCCACTTTATTGACTATGCTAAAGCCTTTGGCCATGTGAAAGTGAAAGTGAAGGTTGCTCAGTCCTGTCAAACTCTTTGTGACCCCATGGACTATTCAGTCCATAGAATTCTCCAGCCCAGAATACTGGAGTTAGTACCGTTCCCTTCTGCAGGGGATCTTCCCAACCCAGGGATCTAACCCAGGCCTCCTGCATTGCAGGCAGATTCTTTGCCAGCTGAGCCACCAGGGAAGCCCAAGAATACTGGCATGGGTAACCTATCCCTTCTCTAGGGGATCTTCCCAACCCAGGAATCAAACCAGGGTCTTCTGTATTGCAGATGGATTCTTTACCAGCTGAGCCACCAGGGAATCACAACAAACTGTGGAAAATTCTTAAAGAGATGGGAATGTCAGACCCTCTGACCTGCCTCCTAAGAAATCTGTATGCAGGTCAAGAAGCAACAGTTATAACTGGACATGGAACAACAGACTGGTTCCAAATTGGGCAAGGAGTACGTCAAGGCTGTATATCATCATCCTGCTTATTTAACTTATATGCAGAGTACATCGTAAGAAAAGCTGGGCTGGATGAAGCACAAGCTGGAATCAAGATTGCCGGGAGAAACATCAATAACCTCAGATATGGAGATGACACCACCCTTATGGCAGAAAGTGAAGAGGAAGTAAAGAGCCTCTTGATGAAAGTGAAAGAGGAGAGTGAAAAATCTGGCTTAAAACTCAACATTCAAAAAACCAAGATCATGGCATCTGGTCCCATCACTTCATGGCTAATAGATGGGAAACAATGGAACCAGTGACAAACTTTATTTTCTCAGGCTCCAAAATCACTGCGGATGGTAACTGTAGCCATGAAATTAGAAGATCCTTGCTCCTTGGAAGAAAAGCTATGTTCAACCTAGACAGCATATTAAAAAGCAGAGACTGCTGACAAAGGTCCATCTAGTGAAAGCTATGGTTTTTCCAATGGTCATGTATGGATGTGAGAGTTGGACTATAAAGCAAGCTGAGTGCCAAAGTATTGGTGCTTTTGAACTGTGGTGTTGGAGAAGACTCTTGAGAGTCCCCTGGACTGCAAAGAGATCCAACCAGTCCATCCTCAAGGAAATCAGTCCAGAGTATTCATTGGAAGGACTGATGCTGAAGCTGAAACTCCAATACTTTGGCTACCTGATGTGAAGAACTGATTCATTGGAAAAGACTCTGACACTGGGCAGGGGGAGAAGCAAATGCAGAGGATGAGATGGTTAGACAGCATCACTGATTCAATGGATATGAATTTGAGCAAACTCCAGGAGATAGTAGAGGACAAGGGAACTTGGCATGCTGCAATTCATGCGGTCGCAGAGTCAGACATGCTTAGCGGCTGGATAAAATATTGGAATGAAATAGGTGTATGGTCTTGGCAGTTTCCAGGATGGGACAAAGGGGAAACAAAATCTATTCGGATAGTTCATCATCTCACAGCACCAAGGGGTAGAAGGGAGCTCATCCAGCTTCCACTCAGAGCAGGACTCCTCCCTACAAAGCCATGGACAAGAGAGCCTTTTACCCTGGTGTGATGGCTACAAGGAGCTCACTCCTCACACAGTAGCATCTTCTGCAGAGCATCATTTCCCAGACTGAACTGTGATTCAGGTGAGGGGCAGCCTGACTCTGAAAGGGGTGGGGGCTAGATTTCAATCCTTATCCTCACAATAGAGTTACATGAGACAGATCTTGTAAGCTCTTCAAGCCTGATTTTCCTTATCTGTATAATAGTAATAACAAGTTGTTTTTCTTGGGCATTTGTTTTGAAAATTCAATGAAGACCAACTGGCAAAATATGAAAGAACTTCATATTAGATAGGTTTTTTTTTTTTACTTTTTGGCCACATGGCATGTGGGATCTTGATTCCCTGACTAGGGATTGAACCTGTGCCCCCTGCATTGTCAATGTGGAGTTTTCCAGTGGTTACTGGACCACTGGGGAAGTCCCTGTAAACAGTTATTTCCCCTCCTTTTCCCTCTTTCATCATTCCTTCCTTCATACCCCCTCTCCCTCTTTTCTCCCTCATTCCCCGCCTTGTGTGTGCGTGTGTTTTCGCCTCTACAATCCCGGATCACAGTAGGGATCTTTTAATTTCACCTGTTTTTTTAAAGTTTGTAAATATGTGTTCCGATGCTTCCTCAGTCCTCACCAAAAAGTGAGCAAGTTTGCAGAGTGGACGGTGTAAAGAAAGAAAAAGATGAAAGAAAAAAGAAAACCCAAACCATTCGCATGTAGGTAGTAGTATCTCAACTTCTCAGCTTTACAGATGAAGAAACAGAGATTAAAAAAGAAAATTAAGCAACATGTCTGAAGATGCAGGGCAGGAAAGACAAGTGTGGAACCTGGACCACCCCACTATCTCAGGAACCAAGGAGATCTTGGTTTCTCTTCTTTGTTTGAGGCATTCACTGAATTTTAAGAGAAAAATATAAAAAAAAAATGATATGAAGCATTGGGTTTTTACTTCTTATAAATAACTATTTAAAAACTGCTACAAAAATCCATGCAATGATTTTATATATATATATATTATCATTTTTTGAAAAAAAAAAAAGTTTAAAATCTAAATTTGAGCATCTTCTGAAATGTCAGGCTGAAGCCAAATGGCTTTCTACAACTCTCCCCCTCCCCTTGGGCAGCCAGTTTAATCATTCCTGCCTAGCTGGGTATTTTCTGGTGGGAATCAAATAGGACGAGACCAGATGCTTTGGCAAAAGGCGACTGGTAGACTTTTCAATTAAAATAAATCGCAGTGCTTGAGTCATGGAGTGAGCAGAGGTTCTGTTGGCAGCACAAGGGGGCACGCTGATGTACACTGAAGAGCTGGTATCACCTTGCGTGGAGTGTGAGGAATGAAGTGACCTATGCCAGTCCCCCAGTGGGCTCCAAAACCCCTGGAAACATGCCATCTCCACCGCCATCACCAAGCAAGGCTGAGTCATGGGCACAGGCACAGGATTTTTCATCAGACTTCCAATCAGGCAGCCAATTTGATTACGATTTGGCCGATGCTAGATCTCTAAAGTCATTTGAAACCTGCCCCAATCACGAGTGAACATCAAGTCATAGGAAGGAAGAGCTGGAAAGACAATCATTCCAACCCCTTCATTTTACAGATGAACAAACTGAGGCTCATGGGAGCGCAGGCGGAGCAGGGGGTCAGTGTGAGCTGACCCATGTTGGGGTCTCCGTCTGTCTACTTGCTGGTCCTATGCCCTAGGCCGTGTCCTTTCATGGCCCTGGGCCCCTGTCTCCCCATGTGTCAAATGACAAAGCCCTTCTTCCTTCGCAGAGTTACAGGAACCAGAAACAGGAGTTGTATAGTCTGAGCAGAGGACCTAGCCTGGAGGAAGAACAGGACTAGAGGTAGTTAAAGCAACTTGCCCAGGGCAAGCAAACAGCTTGGAAATGGCAGAACCAGGGCTTGTGTTGGGGTCTTTGCCTCCACTACCTCCCTTAGCCTCACAAGGTAAAAGACTTAGGTGGCCTGGGGACAGAGAGTTGGGGAGAGGTGTGTCTGCGAGAAGGGAGGTCATTAGAAAACCAACAAATGTTGGGCTGGGGCTGTTTACCCTAACTCTTCATCTGACACGCTCAGAAAATGACTCACTAATCCAGGGTCCCTGTTGACCTCTGCCCCCTTCTCTCTCTTCTCTCTCCGCTGACTCTGACCCTTTCCTGACCTGTTCTTAGGGAAGTGCTGGATCAGTTGAATGATTACAACTTAGGCGTCATCCTCGGAGGAAAACTTGCTTTTTAAGTTGGTTTTGACTTCAAGCTACAAGAGTCAAATGCTAATGGTGGAACTGTAGGCTTTAACTAATCAATAGGGTTGCACTTCTGAGGATTTTGCCCTGTGTCTATCCATATCCAAGAATGAGGTCACTCTTGCCCTGCAGCTCTTGTGAATCTTCTGAAATCTCTAACATTCTGTTTCAATAAACCTAATAATGCATTCATTTAATCACTTACTCAGGTTATTGAGTTAGTGAATGGTTGTATGCCAGCGAGAGTCCTAAGAGAGGAAGTGTGAAATGAATCGGTCCAGTTCACTTGGGTGGTTCATGTATGGATGTGAGAGTTGGACCATAAGGAAGGCTGAGCGCCGAAGAGCTAATGCTTTCAAACTGTGGTGCTGGAGAAGACTTTTGAGAGTCCCGTGGACTACAAGGAGATCAAACCGGTCAACAGTAAAAGAAAACATCCTTGAAGATTCATTGAAAGGACTGATGCCGAAGCTGAAGCTCCAATACTTTGGCCACCTGATTTAAAGAGCCTACTCACTGGAAAAGACCCTGATGCTGGGAAAGACTGAAGGCAAAAGGAGAAGGGGGCAGCAGAGGATGAGATGGTTAGATAGCATCACTGACTCAATGGACTCGAATCTGAGTTCAAACTCCAGAAGACAGTGAAGGACAGGGAAGCCCAGCGTACTGGGTCGCAGACAGTCGGACATGATTTAGTGACTAAACGAAACAACAATGAAACATGAGAGGAGACTTAAAAGAGGGGGTTTCGAAGTGGGCTGGTTGTGGACAGGACATTTCAGATGAAGGTAGGTGCCTGTGGAAATGGATTGAGGTTGGAGTCTGATCTGTTTGGGAATTGTGCAGTATCCCAGGGTGTCAACTGCCGAGTCATGAGAAGGTGTGCTAGGCTGTGAGTGATGTGACTGGAGTGTTCAGCGCAGCAGTCCTAAGGCAATGTCATGAACGCCCGTGTGCCAAGGAGCATGGGTTTTCTCCTGTGGGCAAAGGGAAGTGAGACTTACCGAGGTTAAGATCATGGCCTCAGGCACTGCGCTAACAGGACTTAGAGCTTTGTTCCATCACTGTACATGTGTGTTTTAACGTTTCATTTTCTATGGGGGTAGAGCCAGTTAACAAACAATGTTGTGATAGTTTCAGGTGAACGGTGAAGGGACTCAGCCATACACATCCATCAATCCATTGTCCCCCAAATTCCCCTCCCATCCAAGCTACCACATAACATTGAGCAGAACGTGTTTTTGAACAAGCTACTTAACCACTCTCTGCCTGGATCTCCTCATCTGCAATAACGGAAATCCTGAAAATTTTACTCCATAGGGTTGCTGGGAGAATTTAAGGAGTTGAATTACATGAAACATTTAGAATTGTGCTTTAAACCAAGTGTGGCTGTATTATTATTATTCATGGGTCCTTAGAGGGAAAAAATGTTAGGCAAATGGTTTTCTCAACAAATGAATTTTATAATAATGTGGAAGATGGTTTTGAAAATGATGGGAGAGGAAACAGGGATAAGTTTAAGTATTTGCAAGAATTCAGGGAAGAGAAAATGCAGATCTAAAGTTTGAGACCGATGGGACTTCCCTGATAGTCCAGTGATTAAGAATCCACCTTGCAAAGCAGGGGACCCAGGTTTGCTTGGATCCCTGGTCAGGGAAGTAAGATCCCACATGCCCCAAGGCAACTAAGCCCATGTGTTGCAACAAAAGATCCCACATGCCACAACTAAGACCTGACACAGACAAATAAATGAATATTAAAAAAAATTGTTTGACAGAGGTGATAGGTATGGAGGAGAGGAACGTGTCAGTTAATGACGGCCTCATTAACTGGGTATCAAGCTGCACCATTATTAATTGAGGTATTGTCTTAGTCTCTGTTATCCAGAGAAACAGAATCAAAAGGATCAATGGGGATAGGGGAGACAGAAAGAGAAAGACCAAGGAACTGGTGGATATGCTTATGGAGACATCTTTCTTCTAGACTAGATGACCTGATATAAGGGAAATATTTGTTAACTGAGATGTCCAGTACACTGACTATTAAGATGAATTTAAATATTTGCTTTTATCTTTATAATGTGAGTATTTCTGAGATGGGCAGCCTCTGATTCATGAGTGCTTTGGAGGGTGATGCTGAGAGAGACATGACCTTCTTCACTGGGCAACCATGAGGGACCCCACCCCACAAACACTTTCAGTCTTATTTTTCTCAACGTGGAAAGTTAGGATGCGTCATATGTTATGGAAGGTCTTTCCTGACTTGCCTAATTTTTTTAATCTACATCTAAAAAATGCGGCGTGATTTCTGCCATTGGGCTTCATTTCATCTGTGTACAGTGTTGAGTTCCAACCAGTCCATCCTAAAGGAGATCAGTCCTGAGTGTTCATTGGAAGGACTGATGTTGAAGCTGAAACTCCAATACTCTGGCCACCTGATGTGAAGAACTGACTCATCTGAAAAGACCGTGATGCTAGGAAAGATTGAGGGCAGGAGGAGAAGGGGACAACAGAGGATGAGATGGCTGGATGGCATCACTGACTCAGTGGATATGATTCTGAGTAAACTCTGGGAGTTGGTGATGGGAAGGGAGGCCTGGCGTGCTGCAGTCCATGGGGTCGCAAAGAGTCGGACACGACAGAGCAACTGAGCTAAACTGAACTGTGTCATTTACCTTCCTCTATTCTTGGCAGTTGGATGAGAGTGAGCACTGCCAGAGAGCCAAGTGCACTCCCTGGGGAGAGGATTTGGCAGCAGCAGCTTCGACAGTGAGCGGGTGGATCTCCAGCCCAGAGGGGAAAGATGAGAAGAGATCCAGAATGGTGATAAATGCACAGTGCAGAGGGGTGGGGTGGTGCCTTGTCATGGGCCCTGGGACCCAGGCTGGTGTCCCCTAGGACTTGGAGTTCGTTTCAGAGAAGCACAAAGAGTAGAGGGCAGGGTTGGGTTGCAAGTTGCAAAGACACGGTAAACAGTGATTTACTAAGGACCTATCATTGCCAAGAGCTGACCTTGGCTGGAGGGTAGAAGCTTGTCTGAGAAACACCGTTTGAATTTGACCAGCTACCACCCTTTGAAAGGACCTTGTGGCAGAATCAGCCAAGAAGCAAATAAGCATGGAGTGGTGGGAATCAATGCTAAAGGTAGGGTGTGTGTTAGAATACTCTAAACTCTGGATTCCAAATTGACATATGACAATCACAGTACTTTGGTTTTAAAAAATTCTCCTTTCACTCCTGTGCTTAGTATGAGTGTCCTGAACTGCTCAGACCTATGTCAGAATAGGTTAACTTTATTTGCCCCTGAATAAATTTTCATAGTAAGAAGGGAACTTTTACTCCTCTTCCCAAAAGAGGAAAATGTGAAATGAACAATTCAAGACTGAAGCAAGCATAGCTTAACTGATGAGCAAATTTGGGGTAAAAATACTGAATTGTTCAGCTCAGTCTCTTCTCTCACCTCTTTCAAATCTGTCTGTCTAGACACCCTTCCCTTCCTCCCCTGTGTTCACATGTCCATTTTCTACATCTGCCCTGCAAATAGATTAATCTGTACCATTTTTCGAGATTCCACATATATGCATTAATATACTATATTTGTTTTTCTCTTTCTGACTTGCTTCACTTTGTATGACAGACTCTAGGTTCATCCACATCACTACACATCATCCAATACACTATACTGTCATAACGTGTGCAGTAGATTTTATTAGCTACCAAGCAGCAAGAGCAGAGGTCTCCATGCGTCTTTGGTTCCAGGAGCCGTGCTCAGCACACTGAAAGGCCCAGATGTGTAAAAGCTGAACGTAGTAAGCATTTGACAAACACTTCCAGAAAGAGTGCTTTGTTGGGATCGAAGAGGCTGGACTTTTATCCCCTTGTTCAGCCACTAGGTTTTCTGTGAGACTCTGACAGTGACCTGCTTGCTTGGGGCCTCATCTAACCGGGCAGGTCTCTTCTCTTTATACAGCAGGGAATTCAGGGCCTAAGGGCTCTTGCAAGGATTCAGTGAGGGAAGAGAACAGGTGCTTAATAAATGCTAGTTTCTTCCTCCATGCTAGGATCAGGTTTTTGCACACAGATCAGGTTTTTTTGTAAACTGAGAAGGCCCCAGATGAGCTGAATCCAGCAGTCTCTCTCTCTCTCATATAACATGCTTGGCTTCTCCAGAAATCAGCATGCTTGGGCCCCCGAGGCAGCTGTGGTTTTCTGAATAGCTGGAAATTTGGCCGTGGAGGCCACGGCAGGACAGATGGGACAGAGGAGCCATGAATTAACAAAGGCATGAATGGGCTTCTCAGCTGGGAGGGCGTTTGGCAGTGGAAGATCTGGGCTCACTTGTTAACTTTGCCTGATGCTTCAGTTCCTGTTAGGGTCTTTGTGGGCCAACTGGAATGCTCAGGGCCTGAATAACAACCATGGGCATTTTTAAAGTTCGTTGACAAAGATGAATGAAATGATGTTACTGTCATGGCCGTGAGGATGTCCGGTGTTCTCACGGGATTTAGAGATCACCCAGTCCAAACCCTCAGTTCAAAGAAACACCCCAAAACAAACCAAAGTGAAGTGAAGTGTTAGTCGCTCAGTCGTGCCTGACTTTCTGCAACCCCATGGACTGCAGCCCACCAGGCTCCTCTGTCCTTGGGATTTTCCAGGCAAGAATACTGGAGTGGGTAGCCATTTCCTTCTTCAGGGGATCTTCCCAACCCAGGGATCGAACACAGGTCTCCTGCACTGAAGGCAGATTCTTTACTGAGTGATCTATGAGGGAAAACCAAACCCAAATCAGCAGACACGTGACTCACTTTGGTCAACCTTTGTCTTTATTCTTTCCTCCTTGTATAGTTTACTGAGCACGTGGCCCTGGTTTGGGGCCAGGCACTGCTGATGGGAAGATGAACAAAAACATCCTTTATTTACCTGGAGCTGCCTGAAGTTAACAAGTAAAACCAACAATTACAGTGCATTTAAGTATCTTCGGATGTCTCCTGCTATGCATCGCATCCATGGCAAGCTGGCCGTGAGTCATCTCTCTCCTGCCTCAATGACTTGGGTGAGGACCAATCTGCTGGATGATGTCATCGGTCTCCAGTCTGCCCTGGGAAGCTGACCTGTAAGGATTAGATCACATAACGTGTAGTGGGTTCAGCCAGTGGGAGTTCCAGGGGAGGAAAGGAAGTAGCGTCAAGACATATCTTCACTCCCTCGCTGGAGGTTCACACTTCATTTGAGCTGTATCTTTATTTATTTTTAAAATATTTATGTAGCTATTTGACTCACCTGGTCTTAGCTGAGGCATATAGGACATTTAGTTGTAGCATGCAAACTCTTAGTTGTGGCATATGGGATCCAGTTCCCTGACCCCCCAGCCTTGGGAGCATAGAGCCTTAGCCGCTGGACCACTAGGGAAGTCCCTTGGGTTGTGTCTTTAGAAGGAAGGCCAAGGAGTCCTTTTCCATAGGACTTTGCCCTTCTGGATTTTGATAATCTTCCCTTTCCCTAATCTCTGCGGTGGGTGGGTGTAAGTCCAGAGCAGAGGGTGCCCCTGGGGTCTGCCCTGCTTTCACCTCTATAAATACACCTCTTGTTAAACTCCCCTAAACTCCTCCTTTCTTGAGATGTGTCCTGTTGTACTTGCTGGGACCCTCAGGAATACAGTGTGCAAAAGCATGACGAAACATCTGGGGCGCTGTGTGACGGTGGGAAGGGAACAGAGAGAGAAGAGAAGCAGCGAACCAGTGTAAACCAGGGTTGAAGAGAATACACGAGAAGGCTGCGTGGAAGGCTGGCCTGGCTAGACTGACCATAAGGCCACAAGCTCTCCTGCCGCCCCTCCCCCTCCCTCAGGCACTTTCCAGTTCAAGGGCCACTTCTAGGCCTGCAGGAAGAAGCGGTTTGGGACATCTCCTAGGTGGTAATCCCTCAGTCCTGGGAGTTTGCAGTGGGGAAGAATGGAGGACTGAAAACCAGAGGCCACTCAGCCTGCAGGTCCCTTCAGCAGGTCCTCACGCCAGCAGGTCTGGTGGGACTACCTTGTTTTTCTGCAGTCTCTCATCTGTATCCTTTGAGAAGCGTACCTTGAAGAATTCAGTTTTCTGGATTTTAGAGAGGTAATGCTGTGCATGTACTGAGTGGTATGTGTCACTGGGGTTTCCCAGGTGGCTCAGTGGATAAAGAATCTACCTGCTAATGCAGGAGACACAGGAGACATAGGTTGGATCCTGGGTCAGGAAGTTCCTATGGAGCAGGAAATGGCAACTCCAGTGTTCTCGCCTGAAATATCCCATGGACAGAGGAGCCTGGCAGGCTGCAGTCCACAGAGTCAGACACGACGGAAGCAACTGGGCGTGAGCATGCCCATTTATCACTGAGTAGAGTCTGGGGCAGAACCCTGTAATCCAGTCTATTAATATTTTGCGATGCAACATGTGGGTTTTCAGGGGAAGTCTGATTAGTAAGGCCAGAGGTTTCAAATTCTTAACAGGGAGCTTGATGAGTCCCTAGGACAGCAGATGGGACCTAATCTTAGGGACTGAGCCCGAGGGGCAGGGTGGAGCTGAATGGTCCCGGAGTCCAAGACCCAGGCTCTCCAGACACTCTGCTGCTGTCTGGGGTGTTGATGTACTTCCGGTGCTGTCTTGAGCTTTGGGAACCCAAGTCTTAAGGTGGGACCTGTTGATACTGCTGGCTCCCAAGACTGCAGAAGGCATTTCAGGCTTCCCTAGTGTGTATGCATGGTGCTACGAATTTAGTTTCTGGTAAATACCCACCCATCTGGCATGTTGCGGTGGTATCAGGTCCCTTATTTTTAAAGATGGGGAGAATGTCTCACGGTGAGGTTGTGAAGCACCTAGCACTGGCCAGGCGCATAGTAGGCGCTCATGGTCTTTCCTTCCGTCCTTCCCCTGTAGGTGTCCAACGGAATTAAATTGAGTTTAACTGTCTCGTCTGCCTGGCAGCCTCCCTTTCTTTCTTCCTGGGAAATTGTCTGCCGCCTGGCATATATTTACTTCCATCTGGGATTTTAAATTCAGCTGAAGAAATAACAGCCATCGTGGGGAAGATGCTGGCTGGAGGAAACTAGAGGAGAAATCACGGCCTGGGTTCCACTCGTCCATCTCGGCTGCTCGAGACCGTGAGGAGGTGGAGAAATAAAACAGCTCTATTTTCCTAAAGGTACACACAGAGGAGGAAAAATAAAATGGGGCCTATCTATAATAATTTTCTATTTGAGAGAGGTGCTGACCGGCAGCTGGCTCATATAATGGGGAAATTTGTGCTGAATCTGGAGAAGGAAGAAGCCGGGAAAAGTTCTAAGTGGGCGGAGGAGGGGCGGGGTGCTGCGTCCAGGGGGCAGAAGTCGCTGTCACCCAGGCTCGTGAGTGAGTGGATTTGGAAGCAGGGGAACACAGCATGTTGACTGCAGATTGGCGGCTTCAGTGCACTGGGGCTCCGGTTTCAGGATGGGATCGCAAAGCATGATGGGAAAGGCAGGGGGCCTGGACCGGCGCATGACACCGCGGTCAGGAGGCAGACCAAGCCGGTTAAAACCCTGAGTCTCTTCCTCTCTGGGTGACCTTGAACCAAGTTTCTTACCTTTCTGAACCACCGTTTTCTCAGCTGGGGAAAAAAAAAATTCTAAAGTCTGCCTTGCAGAATTAGTTTGCAGTTCAGTGTGATAAAACTGGTAAAATAACTTATTTGCCTGGAGCTTTAAAAAGGCTCAAGAAATTGTTCGAGTTCATGTATCAGGGGAGCCTGCACTCTGCATATAGAAACAAAGAGAAGCTAGGAGGAATATGCCAATTATGTTGAGTGAGGTTGTCTTGAGAAAGAGCCTCTGGTTGCCTGGCAATTAAAAGCCAGATGGGTTTCCAAGAGGATGCCCCGTCCCTGCAGAATACAATGATGACTGGGCTTCTGCCTACCTAGAGAAAGGTAAAGCAAGCTTTCTCCGGGCAGGCTGTATCATACATACCAGGAAAAGGAGAGGAATCTTGGCTTGTCTGCCCCCTAGGCTGTATTTCCAAGCCCATCAGCAGCTAGACTTCTATAAATTCAGCAAGGCTGCCTTATGTATTAGACAGAGGCTGGATTTTGAGGTCAGAAAGGCAGAGGTTCAACTCTGGCTCACCATCTTTCTCAGTCTTTAACACACACTCACTGCGACTGGCTCAGTTTGTGGCATGTGAGGGGCACAGATGGGAGAGATTAAGTGAAGCAGTCAATATTTTCAGGATGATCACAGCCTATGAGGAGAGATAAGATCTCTAAACAAATGCATATGAAATACTGCGCCGCTTCGGAGCTGCGGGGATGCACAGGGGATTAGGGCATATACCAAGCCCAGCTTAAGATGCTCTATCCTAGAAGGTTCCCTGAAAGAGATAATACCTGGAAATAGTCTTACGAGATGAAGAGGATTTGGGATTGGGGGTGGAAAATTTAAACAGTCCGAGGCTTTATCTTCTTGAAGCCTCATTTTCCTGAATACGAAATAGAGATCCCATCTATGTAACCAGATCATTGTGGGCCTTGGTGGTTTAGTGCTTTGGAGATTGTGTTTTGCTGTACATCAGCAGCTGGGAGCATTTCCTTAAAAAGACTTCTCTTACTGAAAGAAAACAAGAGGATATTTTAATGTTATTGTATGAGTGAAGCATTTTATAATTAGTGCAGCTAAATATTTTTATATAATTATTATTATCCATCTGTACTTTTACTTGGTGAACTTCCGGCTGCTGCCCTTGGCACCTAAGAGCTCAAGCTTTAGAAGTCATTGCCGTGCCTTGGAGAGTGATGGTCTATGCATTTCAATCAGGTCTGACTCTTTGGAACCCCACGGACTCTAACCAGGCTCCTCTGATCTTGGGATTCTCCAGGCAAGAATACTGGAGTGGGTTGCCATACCCTTCTCCAAGGGATCTTCCTAACCCAGGGATTGAACCTGGGTCTCCCGAATTGCAGGAGGATTCTTTGCCATTGGAGCCATGAGGGCAGCGTGAGATTACTATGAAATAAGTGGGACAGGAGGAAGGAAGGATCCTGTGTCATATACCTTTAGGTGGTGAAGAGGCTCATACGAGAACAAGACAGAGAGCTGAATTTCTGTGAAATACCATGAGTTCCTAAACTGAAGAGTTGGGGGCTCATTTCCTCCTCACTACAAAGACAATCTTTTAACTCTGATTATTCCCACACTCACACTTTGAGCTGCTGGATCTCTGAGCACAAGTCCTGCCCTGGCCCTGGAGACACCAAGATGGGCAAAGCATTGCTTCTGCCTTGAGGATCATATTCTGATGAGAAGATAAATATACAGGCAGATATCTTGAGTGTGATGTCATATCTGCAAAGACAGGGCTGGGCCAGGGGCTGCAGGAGGCATTCTTGGTGCCCACCAAGGGGGTCAGGGGTCAAGGAGAAGGGGGTCAGGGATCAAGGAGAAGGGGTCAGCCTGGGCTTGCACCTCTGACTTGCAGAAGTTATTACCAGAAATGTATGGTTGCAAATGCTCTTCTCCAAGGTGGAGTAGAATTCTGGTGAACTATTTCCCCCTGGAGGGTAGGGCTCTATTTGTGAAAAAGGGGCTGGGATATTTCACAAGGATTACTCTCCTCCTCAACCTGCCAGAGCCACAAGTTTACCTTTCTCAGTTCTGCGGTGTGAGAACCCAATGGGGTTGTTGGAGGTAAAAGTTGCAAAGGTTTGGGTATCTCCCTAAGACACTCCGCTAATTTGTCAAAATTATCACTGAAGTGTTCCCGCCAGTTTATGGCTTCAGACATTTCTGTGCTAGGATAGGAGTCTGCCTTCACTCATCTCTCTAGATTCTGGGTCCATAGTTTCCTCGTAATCTTGGTTCTCTGATGGATCTGGGAGAAATCAGTGATTTTCATGGTTCAGTTTTATTCTTGTTGTAAAGATGGGAGCGACAATGTCTAAGTTCTTTACAAGTTGAGCTGAAACTCAATTGTGCTCTGTGCAATGGAATACTAGTCAGAAATGAAAAATAATGAGCTGCTAATTCATGCACAGAGTGACTCTTGAAAACTTTATGCTCAGCAAAATAAGAGACATGAAAGGGTATATATTAAATGATTAATGATAAATCTATATTGTGCAACTCCTTAATCATAAATAGATAGATATAGATAGATGATAGATACTGAGGATGAGAGAGCATGCTGGGATGATTTTTACTGCCGGAACACAATCAGATACAATCAAATACAAGTTAGGAGACTGTTGCCATAGTGAATGGGTTGGAGAGAGGTTAAAACTTGATTGAGGTGAGGTGCTGTCAGGTTCATCCAGGTGAGGCACTTGAAATGGGAATAGAGATAGTGGTGAAGTTTCAAAAACTGTTAAGGAGGTTGACTCATGAGAACAAATTGCAGGAAAATGTGCCAAACAGGCTGTGAGCCTAGATAGAAGGTACAGACTAAGGCAAAGTCCTTATCTGTGAGCAGCTAGGGGGTTAGCTGATCACAGATAGACTCTGTGTGTGAAGACTGGTCAGCAAGGATGCTTTGGGTCTTCAAGTTGAGATGCATGGGCCGAAAGATCTGGGGAGGAGGAGGGTGAGTTTTGAGTGGTCAGTCTGGACCCCATGGAGAAAGGCTTTGCAGAGAAACATCTGTTCCCTGATGACAGCTTTGTTGAGGGTTATATTTTTCTCTGATCAGTTTCCAGCGGAAAAGAAGATGACAGTGTACAGTTTGGGGAAAGAAAAAGGTTATTTCATGGGTGGGAAACAAACACAGGCCTCAACAAGAGGAGCTTGACACAAGTAGGAAAAGAAGAGGGAAAGACACCGGACTAATTTGTAGTGATGCTTGAAAAAGCACGAGGAAATCGAAGGGCAGAATAGTTACAGGCAAAGTAAGGAACAGAATCCACTTACAGAACAAAGAGAATCCCAGTTGTATACATTTCAAGGGTATGGATTAGTGGAGACTGCAGACAGGCTGTTACATGGAGAAGAGGGGCAAGGACGCACACTGGGACATGAGCAGGATGTCTGGGGTTTGGGGATGCCCAGGGTAAGGCATCATCATGTGTTCCATTGTCTGTTCCTCCCTGAACGCTGTCAAAGGATAAACCTCAGCCGCTGTCTTTAAATAAGGCTCGACCATGAGCACAATTCCATCTAGCAGCTATTTATCGATTGCCTACTAGATGCAATGCCTTGTGCTTAGGGTCGCGGGAACGAAGGATATGAATAAAGCATGGATTCTGCTCTGAGGGCCCACAGCTGAGCTGGGGTCACTGTAAACAAGTGGCTCGAACAGGAACAGAAACTACAACGACAGCTAAATAGATGGCTCTGCAGCCTGCTTGTGAGCGGTCCCTCAGGAGGGAATCTTTAATTCCCACTGGGTGTGTTAGGGGAGGTCCTGGAAGAAGCCACACTAAGAAAGCTGTGTCTGGAAGAGGGGCGGGATGGACTCTGTGCAGAGGAAACACGGGGGACAGAGGCAGGGAGGCAGGAAACTGCGGGGTGCGTTCAGAACACATCTGTCGGTTACAGTCCTGGTCCTCAAGGTCGTCCCCCTTGACAATGTCAGGAGTGTCTTTTCTCAATCTGCCTCCACCAGCACCGTCTTCCATAAGGCGTCTGTCCCGTGGGGTGACCTCCAGCCCAGTGTCAACAGCTCTATTGACTTGTCCTCTGCATCTCCTCACTCAGAACTTTTGCCTCTGGGGGCAGAGATCAGCTCCACTCACCCCTTCATATGCTAACTGGCATAGTTCCTGGCATGAGGCTGATGCTCAAAACCTCTCTGGAAGACCATGAAAGACCTGATCTTGCATCCAGCAGGCAGCTCTGAGCTGTCAGAGCTTTGGGGTATTTTTGAAAGATGTCTTGAACAAGTTTGGTACCACTTCTATGAGAGAGGAAGTGGAGGAGGGGTAAGACCCTGGAGGAGAGGGCAGTGATGGTGTCTCTGGGCTGAGAAATGGCGAGAAGTTGTGCCAAGTACACAATACACCAGAAGAAGGAAAAGAGGAGCTGCCATTCTCAACCACTTGTTTTTATGTCAGACATTATGTTGGAAAAGTTTCAAACAGCATTTTATTCTTGCAACCGCCCCATGAATTAGACATGACTCCCATTACCAGATGAAGCTAGTGCTTAGAAGCAGTGATTAACTTCTCCTGGGTCAGATACTAGCAAGTCACGGGGGCAAACTCAGATTTGTCAGATCCCCACAGCCTCTGCCTCTCAGATCACGACTTCTTTGAGGTGTCATTCAGATGTTAAATAATAATCCTGCCTCCCAAGAGTCCTAAAGAAGCCTTGAGAGAAGAGTCACCAGCGCTGGCAGGTTCTGGTTTTGTTATGAAGGTTGGTCCTGTCTTCTGCCATTTCCAGACTCCTGTGTGGGCTGTGTATCTCACGTTGCTGCTGTCATTCTTTATCAAATGTGAGCTTTCCCCTAACTGGGCTGCTGCCCTGAGAATGTAAAACTCTTCTTTCTGCTCAGCAGTGATGTAAAGTTCAAATCGTACATTTCAGGCTGCATCTATTTTCTAGCTTTCAAAGGTTCTATGTCTGTTTCTATTTGTGACAACACAAATCTACACAAATGCTGGGGAAGTGTTTTTTTTTTTTTTTTTTTCATTTTTGCCATGATGCCTACGTACTGCTCTGAGCTGATGAAGTGGGAAGAGTTTTTCAACAGCCATGGCCTTTGAGGTAAGACTATTACTCTCAGCCACGGGAGCCCATTACTGTCCAAGCATCCAAGGCCATTCTGGGTCACTTTCTCCCTGGCACATCCCAAGTACCACACTTGGGTTTCGAAGTGTTTTGTTGTTGTTCAGTCACTCATTCCTGTCTGACTCTGCAACCCCATGGACTGCAGCATGCCAGGCTTCCCTGTCCTTCACTATTTCCCAGAACCTGCTCAAACTCATGTCTATTGAGTCAATGATGCCATCCAACCATCTCATCCTCTGTCGTCCCCTTCTCTTCCTGCCTTCAATCTTTCCCAGCATCAGAGTCTTTTCCAATGAATCAGCTCTTCGCATCAGATGGCCAAAGTATATACGGGAGTTTTCAAAGAACCCCAGGCGTAAATATTTCTGCCGTAAGATAGGAATGATTTAAGGAATGTGAAATAAATTTATAAATGAGTGGAGGCTATCAAGCTGCTACTGCTCTTAAGGACAAGGGGTCTGGTTGTTTATGTTTCTCTGCAGATGCTGTTCTGTTACAATGCACACTGGACTGCTTTACTTTTCTTCAAAGCTTTCAACTTATTTTTGAGAGAGGGCTGGTCAGTAAAATGAGGGATGGTGAGTTCTTACTTGCAGAAAGGCAGGTTTTCCCCAAGAAAGAGTTTCTCTCCACTTCAGAATTCAGACTGTAAATGCCAGTGGGAATTTGATTGCTAAAGCTTGTGGTCATATCTGGCAGCATGATGTATGAGACCCCAAACTACAATAAAAGGAAAGGAGATTGCAACGTGCCCGGTCACCTGAAGTTGATAGTGAAGCTTGGCAAGGGGGTGGGGTAGGAGCAGCCAGGGTTCTGGGTATGGTGCCAGGAGTGGAAGCAGTGGGGAGAGATGGGAGTCCTGCTTGCTTTTCTTCTACAAAAATAGAAACTGATCTGAGAACTGCATCACAAGGCAACACAGTCAAATCACAGGGCATCACAGAAAACAGCTCCATTTGTTTGTCTGCCAGTAGGGTTTCATTGAGTCTTCACATTCACAAGAGGTGATTTGGGAATGATTGGAGGGGGTGGGGGGCGGGTAAAGTGGACACAGACAGAAGGGGCTTCAAGTACTACTACCATTTGTTGACTGAGCAATGGGCTTGTCTCTGATTTCTGTACTGTGGTTCCAAGGAAGGTTTTGCTTCATCTAAAAAATGGTTGCTGCTTCTAAGGACAGTTTGAAAACTTCCAATTTTGTCCAAAATAGCCAGAGTAGCTTTGAAAGTCTACAGACACTTCCTAAACCTACAAAGCATTAGATAACTGATGAGAACCTACTGTGGAGCCCAGTGAACTCTGTGGTGACCTAAGGGAAGAAAGTTCAAACGAGAGGGGATATGCGTACATGTGTACATGTGGCTGCTTCACTTTGCTGTACAGAAGAAACTAACACAACATTGAAAAGTAACTGTGCTCCAATAAAGCTTAAAGCAAATGGAAAGAAAGTGAAGCATGAAAAGATTAACACTGGAATGCAAAGTAGCATTTTTCATTTTTCAAAAAAGACATCCCTTAAAGAGGTGTTAGAAGAAATAGACTTCAAGCCAAGGATCCAAGAACAAGAGACTGTCAAAGGGAAGTCTCCAAGTCAAAGAATTGGCAGAGGTGGAGGGTACAAGATAGAGGAGGGGTGGGAAACAGGCAAAGCTGACGTTTCAGGAGTCGTAGCCTCAGCCTGATCCCTCGGGGAGCTCTGGAGTGTAAGAGGAGGCTGGGTGACCTCCTGTTTGAGAATAAGGAGGCTCATTGTGTAGCTATAGAAAGGCTCCTTGGCCACGTAAGACAGGTTCCCTCTCCTGCAGGACAGGAGCCCCTTTGAGTCCTCACTTCCTTTGACCTTGGGGTAACAGGGTGCTGTTCGCCTCTTTTTCAGACTCGAACTTTGTCTTTATCACTCACTGTACAAAGCTTGCCTGGAGCTTTCCAGTGTGTGAAGTGCAGTTCTGAGCACTGTGGAACTAAGAGAGGGAATGGGGGTAGAACAAGCTCTTACACTGAAGTTTCCCATCTGATTCTCATTTAATCCTCACAACAGCGGCAAGGTAGGCAACCTCCCTCACATTCCCTGTGTGGCTGGAGGCACCAGCTTGGGGAAAAAATACACGGATGTTTCTTAAATTTCTGAGTCGCTGCTCTAGGGTTTAACTTCCCAGATTTGAAGAAGTCAGTGTCTTCTTCTCGAGGTCTCCCTGTTCCCTAATTTGCTAAATGTTCTGAAATTCACCAAGTGCATTGTGCTTTGTCTTTACCACATCTCTGTTGATGAGGTGTACAAGGAAGAAGGTCTTGAATTTTCTTCTTCAATTGGAATATGGACATTTTGGGATCACTGATAACATTTGCTCCTTGCAATTGGGAAACATCAATTATCTTTCAGAAAATTACTGCTGAGTTCCTTTCGTTACACATCAGGAAAACCCAACACCTGTTGAGCAAACTCAGGGAGATAGTGAAGGACAACGAAGCCTGGTGTGCTGCTGTTCATGGGGTCTGAAAGAGTCAGACATGACTTAGTGACCGAACAGCAAGAACAACAGCAAATTGTTCTGCTGAACGGAGTGCTTGACCTTTTGATGTTAGTCTAATGTGTTTTTCTCCTGACTCAGCCCTTGAAGAATTAGTTCTTCTAAATATGTATTTATGCTGGACTCTTGATGTTCTCAACCGGTGCTATTTAAGCCCAGAAACAAATGTCAACAACAGTGACAGCCCTGTCTGTCCTGGGCCATCAGACTCCACCCTGCTTGTGGACGGAGGAGCAGGGTGTGTCTTGAATATATGGGTGCTCCCTGTTGTCTCAGATTCTGGTCAGAAAAGAAGTCAGCTGAAGAATTGATGCTTTTGAACTGCGGTGTTGGAGAAGTCTCTTGAGAGTCCCTTGGACTGCAAGGAGATCTAACCAATCCATCCTAAAGGAAATCAGTCCTGAATATTCATTGGAAGGACCGATGCTGAAGCTGAAACTCCAATTCTTTGGCCACCTGATGCGAAGAACTGGCTCATTAGAAAAGATCCTGATGCTGGGAAAGGTTGAAGGCAGGAGGACAAGGGGATGACAGAGGATGAGATGGTTGGATGGCATCACTGACTCAATGGACATGAGTTGAGTGACTCTGGGAGTTGGTGATGGACAAGGAGACCTGTGTGCTGTAGTCCGTGGGGTCGCAGAGTTGGACACAACTGAGTGACTGAACTGAACTTAGCCAGATATGTGCAGGGAGGCCGAAGGGACCTTCTCTCTGTGTTCCAGGGAGTGGCTGTCTGGTCTCTGAAGGAGAGAGTGGCAGGGAGATCTCACCAGTCAGGGTTGGGTGCCTCCTCCACCAGGAAGTCCAGCAGCTGTGAAATGAAACCCTGAGTTTAAATTAAAACCGTTTGAAAGACCCAGGAACAACCTTGGGAGAAGCGTACATCAATCGTTGCTTTATTCTTCACTATTGCTCTAGCAAGGGCTAAGGACCCTGGAGAGGCATGGGTCAGCAATGGCCTGCTGTGGTGATAGGGGCAGTGGCGGCAGCAGTCCTGAAAGGTGCATATTGGTAGAAGTTCTTTTGGAGGCTGCCAGTAGCCTTACTGTAGAGCCTGCAGACTCTACGACTGAGTCACCTCAGGCCAAACAACTCGGGGAGGAAGCATAGCCCATCAACAGATGATTGGATTAAAGATTTACTGAGCATGGCTCTGTCCACCAGAGCAAGACCCAGTTTTCCCCACAGCCAGTCCCTCCCACCGGGAAGCAAGATTGATAATCCCACAGCCAAGAAAGTGAAAATCACAGTCACAGAAGGCTAACCAAAATGATCACGTGGGTCTCAGCCTTGTAAAGGTTGCCAGACCCCAAGCAGTGCAGAGATACTGAGGGGAGAAGCTAATGGAGAAGATTGTGTCCAAGCTTAGAACAAACCGGGATACTTTCTGTGAAAGAAATTGCAGAGTAATGACAATTTGGAGAGTAGATGGCTGGAGAAAGAAGAAAAAGTTGCAAACAGAGTGCATTAATAAAGCTTTTAAACAATGTTCAGAGAATCATCGTAATTGCAGGGAGAGGGGACCTCAGGAGAAAGGCTTGATATTCTGTCGACTCATAGTCATGAGTGTGGCAGTTTTTCTAATTTGAAGATTAAAGGAAATATGTCTTTAATCTTTTTCCTAGGATATGAACTGGAACAAACCAATAGTATTTTTGAGTTAGGAATAACAGCAATGCTTATTACGTGCGGTGTATTTTATGTTTATTGGCTCATTGGATCATCATAATAATCCTATGGAGAAACTGAGGCACAGAGCAGTCAAATGACTTGCTGAGGGTTGCGAGTGATCAAGGTGGGAGCCGATTCCATGTTCAGCTGTCTTCTCCTTTTATAGTTGAGGATTCTGAATTCTAACCTATTTGATAAATTACTAGAGGGGAGTTGGGATTTGAGGGCTGGTTGCATCTGATATCTCTGCTCATTTCTCTCCTTCTTCATGGTGAGAGGAGTGGGTAGAATCAGGTTTTTCTGATTTTGTCCTGCGTCCACTTCATTTCTGTCTTGTCTACACACCCTAGTCCCTAAGGCTCCTAAATCCATAGGCTTTAACCACACATATATGCACACACATACACACATGTGCTTCTGTATACATGTAAACCCACACGCATATAAACAGACACATTCATATACTCTCACATACGTGCCTGCCTATGCATATATACACACACATATCCACACAAACAGATGCATATATTCAAATGCATGTATGTACATGTACTCACACATGTGCCCACACATGCATGCACACAAACAGATGCACACACACACATGCACACACATGCATATACTCACAGTCACACAGAGAGACAAGTGCACATACACAGACACACATGCCCACACATGCACGCACACACATGAACACACATCCCCTTTTACTGCTGAAACAGCACTATTCAGGCAGTGACAGGGAACACAGTGTGACTCGCATTGTGGCTGATTTTGTTGGTTTTAAGACGATTTTGAAAAGTTTGAACGGATATTGTAGATGACAAATAGACATTTAAAAATGTCAAGTCACCCTCCAAGTGGACACTCCTCCCTACATAGTCTCCTGCTAATCGCATAAGTGCTACCGTGCCTCCCACAGCCAGGCGCCCGCCCCAGCTCTAGACATTTCAGAAGGCTGGAAGGGTTACCGGCTCCCACGGAGACGGTGCTCCAGGGACAGAGTGCTCACAGAAATGATACGGGATTCGGGGATGGACAGAGGGAGAGACTTCATTCCACAGACATAAAACCACACACTGAATAAAGAGCAGGGCTGGTGTGGAATGGAGCAGGTGTGGGTTTGGACCTCTGTCCTGTGCTGGCTGTGCAGCCTTCATGCCTTTGACCTTGAGCATCCTTGCCTAGGTCACCTGGGGCCAGACTCCTACTTTCCGTGGATAGTGTGAGAGTTGGTGGTGCTAACTGTTGGGTCTAACCCAGTGCAGTGGACGTGATTGGAGCTCAAAAAATGGCAGCTAAAATTACCATGATTTCTGCTTTTAAAAGTTGAATAAAATGATCAATATGGTCTTGACAGCTATTTGCCAAGTATCTTAGGACTGAAAGAGCCCTGTTGTCTCCTAAAAGCCCTCCTGGTTCTTCCCTGATTTCAATCTAGCCAGCATCCACTGAGTACTTAGGATGTGAATAGACATTGTATGAGGCCCTCCTCCCAGCAATGTGGAGGAATCCATGCGCCTATTTGGCTCAAGTAGCCTCCTGTCTCTTGCCCCCATGCTGGTGTGTGGTAGAACTTGGCCCTCTGGTCTTCCAAGTCTCCATCAGGTGCTGGATGGCCCAGTGGAGCCCTGACAAGAACATCAGAACTTGGTAGGACTTCTGCTTACACCCTTGGTAGTGGAGGAACAAACTTGAGGATGTAGAAGTCACTCCCATTTTGAGTTTGGGGTAGAGGTTCTCGATTCTGGATGCATATGAGCATCACTTGGGAAGTCCTTAAAATCCCTAAACCCCCAAAACAAAACCTCATTCCAACTTAACCCAAATTTATGGCATCAGGGTGGTAGGGATGGTAAAGCTCTGGGTGCTTCCTTTGCTCCCAAGCTCAAGATCTATGAGCCTTGAACCTGTAGATTCTACATCATCAGGACTGCATTTCTCTACCCCATCATTTCCCAACTTGCATGATCAGAAGCCACCCCCTTCCAAAAAGTTTTTGTTAAGGGACCCCAGGCATCTTCCTGTAGATATAGTTCTTTCCATCTGGGGTGACCCCTGAAACTTGGAGAATTTAACATTCTGAATTCAGATCACTCTCATTGTGTCTAACTGGGAAACTCAGCCTTTCACTGAAGGTTTTGGCTTCATTTTAACAGCAAATTTGTGTGGAGGTGACAGTGAGCTGTTGTTACTGACAGTTTGCATAGTGGCTTAAATAGAAGGATCATGGATGGCCTTTCTAGAAGGATTACCTAGCCCCATACTCTTACTCATACGTGAGGACACTGAAGCTCAGAAAGGTGATTTCTCAACTAGTCACCCCATACAGCAGAGAAGCTGGGCCTCTGTCTCCCCTCTGACCTCCCTCCTCTGGAGCAGAATTTGCTCTACAAACTAAAAATTTTCAGTCAGTGAAAGCAGTTAGCATTTCTGAACAGGCAGCCCAGATTGCTTTCCCTTTAATAGATCCTTATGACAAGGTGAGCAGTGCTAAACAAGGTCCCTAGAGGAGCATAAAGCAGGGCTCCCCTCAGGACCACACTGGCCGGACAAGGCTCATCCATTTTGGTGGACAGCTACCCTCTGCTCAAGCACCCAGAAAACTTCATCTTCATTATTAACTCATTAATCACCAGGACCAGAGGCAGTGTCGAAATCCCCAAGGAAAGCCAGCCAGTAGGGCAGGTGCTAACGCTGGTTTCCATGGCCTTTTCGTAAATCTGGCTTTCGGGTAGCCTCCGAGCTAATTGTTAGCACAGAAACCTTGTGATTGTTCACCAGGATGCCACTCGGAAACCCACAGGTGCTCTATGAGGAAGGAAAGTTCAGGATAATTTTGTGCCTATGTTTTAAATTTATTTTTAATTGGAGTATAGTTGCTTTACGATGTTGTGTTGGTCTCTGCTGTACAACAACGTGAATCAGCTTTATGTGTACACATATTCTCACCCTCTCGAGTCTCCCTGGCACTGCTACCCAACCCTAGCCCTCTAGGTCATCACAGAACTTTGAGTTGAACTGTCTGTTCTACAGAGCAGCTTCCCACTAGCCATCTGTTTCACACCCATCCAAGGAATGAATTTGAGTCAGTTGAAATGAGGTGGATGAACCTGGAGCCTGTTATCCAGAGTGAAGTAATTCAGAAAGAGAAAAAAAATATATTGTTTATCAATACATATATATGGAATCTAGATAACTGGTGCTGATGAGCCTATTTGCAGGGCAGGAAGAAAATTTGTGCCCGTTGGTGAAGAAGGAATGAGGCAGGGCAGGGTGGCATGGGGTGAAGGGAATGAGATGTTTCTGTGATTGAATCGGCAGTGGAGAATACAAGTGTTAGAGCTGACGCTTCTTGCTTTGTGTCTATGGGAAAGTCACTTCTCGTCTCTAGATCTCAGTTTCCTTATTTTGAAAAACCAGACTATGACACACCTTCTAGCATGACTCTTGAGGATGGACCAGCCAGGGAGGTGAAAGCAGTGAGCTCTTGTCATTCACAGAAAGGCTGGACCAACACCAGATCCATCTCCATGCAGATTTATAACTTGCTGGCCCCTCCAAGCTGATATTTAGGAATTATATGCTTCACAATTGGCTTCCTTGGTGGCTCAGTAAAGAATTCACCTGCCAATGCAGGAGACATGGATTTGACCTTTGGGTCAGGAAGATTCCTGAGAAGGAAATGGCAACTCCACCCCAGCATTCTTGCCTGGGAAATCCCATGGACAGAGGAGCCTGGCGGGCTACAGTCCATGGGGTCACAAAGAGTCAGACATGAATGAGCACTCAATGGATATATGTACAATATTCTGTTTTTGAACTGAGGAAGAGTGAGAAGTTTAGGTTATGGAGAAATAAGGTAAAGGGAGGAGGAGAAATGAAGGCAGTCTCTCTGTCTTTGTTCAATGCTCTTCCCACTATGAATGATTGCTGTTGTTCTTGCTTTTTCCTATTCTAAATTATACACAGCTTGACGGTAACAGTTTTCTCATTCACTTCTGTGTGATCAGTGTCTATAACGTGGCATGTATTTAGCAAAGATAAATGAAATAAAAAAGATTTATTTTTCCCCAGGGTTTATTTTAATGCCAATATTTTGTATTATCAGATGGGGCAGTGTAGTCAGTAGAGCACCCCTATGATCTTTCTAGGGTCACATGGAGTTGAATGTCACTTGCATCACTGAGAATACTGATTTGTTTGTGGCTATTTCATGGTATTTATCTATTCACGGAATGAGCCTGTCAGCATTGCAGACAAGTGTCTAGGATGACCCACTTCTACTTATGCTAATTCCACGCTGTCACAGTGACGTGGTCTTTGATCACCCGGAATCCCGAATTCCAGTGGTGTGGGTCGGGCTTGACACTCCAGGGACCAAGTGCAGCTAGGCATTACTTTTCCCTGGTCACTTGGTTGGGCTCAAGCATATGACATAATCAGAGACAACGAATTTTTGCACAGGCTTCTGGAAAAGGAAATCACTGTTTCTCTGCAGGACTTCATTTGCAAGGATGTAAGATCTGAAGTCACTGCAGCTCTCTTGTGTCTAGAGGGGATCTCTTGTCAGAGGAGGGAAGCAGACCTGAGAGGTGACAAAAAGGTGACTAGGTCCTGTCTTTATTCAAGCTCTGCCTGGAAATAATCTTTAGGAAGAATCAGTTACAGGTCACTTTGGGTGAGGATTTCTCCCATTTGCAACTGAAAGAATCTTGAGATACTCATAAATCTTCTCATTACTATAGGGGCTTTTCCTATATCTCAAGAATGTCTTGGGTAAGAAACATACAGATTCTTTTTTGCTAAAATGGAGTCTTTATTGTGACTTAAGATATAGTTTTTCTCCTGTGAAACAAACACACATACATAAATGCACATGTGTACATAAACACACACACACAAATATGCATACCTGTGTGTGAGTGCACATGTGTAGTTGGTGTCTGATGTCAGATGCACTAGAATCATTATTTTACAGTTACTTCGCCATGTAAGCATCGTCTATATTTGTATGAAAGTTTTGTGGACATTATTTGTAAAGCCTGGGTTCTAGTTCATAAGGTCTTGTGCCTTGTCCTCCCTGACTTGTCCCTGGAAGTTGTCCCTAATACAGCATCTAGGACTCCTGACTGCTAATCCCTTGCACCACTCTGGCAGGTCATCAGGGTGCTCTGCTTGATCCAGATGAGTTTTTACATCGTGTGGAAAAGAAACAGGAAAATTCCATATCTTAAAGACTTAAGGCTTTAAAGTCGTGTATTTTCAGACTCCTTTACACTCAAGGAATCCAGTTCATATTTTCTTCCTTCTGAATCGTCCGTGAACAGCCATATTGGCAGAAATATCTTCCACAAGCTCAGTCTGCTTGGTAATAAAATATCTATATAAAAGATGAAAAAGGACCTGGGCTTTCAAATGTAGGTCCTTACGATGCCAAAGACCCAGGTGTACTATTTGCAAATCTGGAGCAGGATGACTGGAATTCCTCCCTTTTAACCTGACTGCTTGTCACTTTAAAACCCATCCCCAAAGCCCAGAAGTGAGATGGTCAGGCTCCCCTACTCTTCTTCTTGTTCCAAGAGGCCTTGTGGGTGGACTTTTCCCATTATTTAAATCCCTTCGCGGAGTCCAGTCAAGCCCAGAAACTGTCAAGATGAAATACTGTGAGCAGAGCCAGTCTCACACTTCTTCCCTGTTGTTTAATGAAAAGCCTCAGAAGTTGGAGATTTGTAATTATCTCCCAACTTAAAAAGTTCAAATACATTCTGCAGCTTTAGATTTTCATTGTTGATGTTGCTATTGAGCTCATTCTGAAACGCTTTCAACCGATTAAAATTATATTGCTGGCATGTCTACCATTTTTTGAAACACGTATGTGACACTTGTGGCCAGGCACTGTACTAGTTTGCACAAAGATGAATGAGTAAAGGCCCTTGCTGTCTAAGAGCTTACAAAACTAACTAATTCAAACATTAGAGTCATAGGGGAGAGAATGAACTAAGTGCTTAAAAGAGGCACAGGTTGAGGGTGGGTACTCAGAGGAAGAGGCACAAATTCTGCCTGGTAACATCAAGAGGGATAGCAATAAATAAACTTTAAAAACCTAAGAGGGCCTTCTCAAAGTTAAGTCCCAAAAGGTTTTAGAGAATAGGAAAAGTAAGGAAGATTAAAGATCTATAGGATGCTGTATACAAGGCATAGGGACATAAAAACAGATTGTAGGCATAAGGATGGTTTCTGATTTTAGTCACTAAGTCGTGTCCAAATCTTATGACTTCATGGACTGTAGCCCAACAGACTCCTCTGTCCATGGGATTTCCCAGGCAAGCAAACTGGAGTGGTTGCTATTTCCTTCTCCAGGGGATCTTCCAAATCCCGGGATCAAACCCAGGTCTCCTGCATTGCAGGCAGATTCCTTGCCAACTGAGTCACCAGGGAAGCCCAGATATAAGGATGAGAGAACAGCAAACCCAGATGATCCTAAGTTCAGTTCTGTTCAGTTCAGTCGCTGAGTTGTGTCCGACTCTTTGCGACTCCATGAATCACAGCACGCCAGGCCTACCTGTCCATCACCAACTCCCGGAGTTCACTCAAACTCATGTCCATCGAGTCGGTGATGCCATCCAACCATCTCATTCTCTGTCATCCCCTTCTCCTCCCGCCCCCAATCCCTCCCAGCATCAGAGTCTTTTCCAGTGAGTCAACTCGTCGCATGAGGTGGCCAAAGTATTGCAGTTTCAGCTTTAGCATCAGTCCTTCCAATGAACACCCAGGATTGATCTCCTTTAGAATGGACTGGTTGGATCTCCTTGCAGTCCAAGGGACTCTCAAGAGTCTTCTCCAACACCACAGTGCAAAGGCATCAATTCTTCGGCGCTCAGCTTTCTTCACAGTCCAACTCTCACATCCATACATGACCACGGGAAAAACCATAGCCTTGACTAGACGGACCTTTGTTGGCAAAGTAATGTCTCTGCTTTTTAAAGTTCATGTCAATTAAGAACTGGTTAGAGCAAACATTGTCCTGTGATATAATGTGACATAATATACATGTGAGTTTGGGGAGATGTGTGTGCAAGAGAAGAAGGGGAGGCATCTTTGGACTCTTCCCTAAGGTTCCATCCTCCCCTCCTCACCAACCTATGGCATTTGCCCATAGACACTCATGTGGTCGACAATTTTAAAATGCCTGTGGCTCCCTGGATATTCCTCTTCTTTCATGTCTTCAAGTTCTGTCCATTCCCCTTGCCTGCAATGCCGTCATCTTCTACTCCTTCCCCCTGATGAATGCCCTCTGATCACTCTTACCAGGTCAAGATCGAGTTCCGGGAAATTTAGTTTTCTACAAGCAGTTGCATATTGCTCTTGTTCTGTATTCTCATGGATCTATTTGTATTAGGATCTTTTTGGATTTAAGTGACAAGAACCTGCCTCAAATTTGTATAGTCAGAAGGAGGAAACTTGGCTTACGTAACTAGGATAAGGAGATGGTGTGGATGATTTTTCAGGTTTAAACGTTATAATAAGGGCATGAGTGTACTTTGTCTCTCTTTCTCTACCTTTCGGCTCCATTTACCTCAGCTTCCAGTGCAGGAGATATGAGTTTGTGCCTTGGATCAGGAAGATATCCTGGAAAAGGGAATGGCAACCCATTCCAGTTTTCCTGCTTGGGGGAATCCCATAGACAGAAAAGTCTGGCAGGCTACAGACCATGGGGTCACAAAAAAGTTAGACCCAGCATAGCAACTAAGCAACAGCAACCTCTATTTCAATCTCAGCAGGTGCAGACAAGTCTCCATCGTCTTTACAAGTCACAATCTTAAAGAACAGACGCCCTCTCTGTTTCAGTGTACATATGCTAAATCTCACGCTGGGGACTCAGTTGTCCCTGGTAGGTATAGATGCACAGATTTAAATGCCCTTTGCAGACAGGGAGCAGATTTGTTTGCTCATTTTTACCCAAACCGTATAAGATGGGTCTCCCACAGGAAAGAAAGCTTCTGTTCTCCAGAGGAGGGGAACAGGAAGCTGGATAAGTAAAAACAAACTAGTAAACAAAGCATTCATATTACTAGTCTAACTGTAATGTTTACCACATGAACATAATGGTGGTTACCAGTCTGTCTCCTTCCCTGGATGGTAATCCTTGATGGCAGTGATGGGAGCTTCTCCCTCCCTGTAGTAAGGAGTCAGGGGTATTTGAGGAGAAATTTAGTAAAACACGGTTGAGTGAGTGAGCTGGGCAATGATGAGAATGAATGAATAAATACACACGTGAAATGGATGGGTCAGTTAAGATCATTTCCGTATCATAGTTTCATTTCATCATTTCTAGCCTGGACGATTTTAATAACTTTTTAATTAATCTTCATATAACCTGTCTTGGCCTCCTCTAATCCATGCTTTACACAGCAACCAAATGGATATTTTAAAAAATGCAAATATGATGATTTGGTACCTCTGCTGAAAGCCCTTCCTTGAATTTGGGATCCTGAGCAAACATTTTTGCAGGGCCACATAAAGACCTTTCTGATCTGGTGTTTGCTTCTTTAGTTGCATGTCTTGCTATTCTGAACACTTTTAATACTAGTTACCACCTCCCCACCATGTTCCCAACCCTAAATACACATATACTTTATTTATTTATTTTTTACTGGAGGCTAATTATTTTACAATATTATATTGTTGGTTTTGCCATACATTGACATGAATCCGCCCCAGGTGTACATGAGTTTCCCCTCCTGAACCCCCCTCTCACCTCCCTCCTCCCTTAATCCTCCCTCTGGGTCATCCCCACACACCAGCCCCGAGCATCCTGTAACATGCATCGACCCTGAACTGGTGATTTGTTTCACATATGACAACATACATGTTTCAATGCCATTCTCCCAAATCATCCCACCCTCACCCTCTCCCACAGAGTCCCAAAGACTGTTCTATACATCTGTGTCTCTTTTGCTGTCTCGTATACAGGGTTATCATTTGCATCTTTCTAAATTCCATATATATGCATTAGTATACTGTATTGGTGTTTTTCTTTCTGGCTTATTTCACTCTGTATAATAGGCTCCAGTTTCATCCACCTCATTAGAACTGATTCAAATGCATTCTTTTTAATGGCTGAGTAATACTCCATTGTGTATATGTACCAAAGCTTGCTTATCCATTCGTCTGCAGATGGACATCTAGGTTGCTTCCATGTCCTGGCTATTATAAACAGTGCTGTGATGAACATTGGAGTACATGTGTCTCTTTCAATTCTGGTTTCCTCGGTGTGTATGCCCAGGAGTGCGATTGCTGGATCATATGGCAGTTCTATTTCCAGTTTTTTGAGGAATCTCCACACTGTTCTTCATAGTGGCTGTACTAGTTTGCATTCCCACCAACAGTGTAAGAGGGTTCCCTTCTCGCCACACCCTCTCCAGCATTTATTGCATGTAGACTTTTGGATAGCAGCCATTCTGACTGGTGTGAAATGGTATCTCATTGTGGTTTTGATTTGCATTTCTCACATATACTTTAAATCCTAGTCAGTTTGAGTTACTTTTACTTCTTCAAAAGCATTGTGCTCTCCTTTGCTCTCAAATCTTTGTTCTATCCCTCTGTGAAGTGAAATTTGCTCAGTCGTGTCTGACTCTGCAACCCCATGGACTATACAGTCCATGGTATTCTCCAGGCCAGAATACTAGAGTGGGTAGCCTTTCCCCTCTCCAGGGCATCTTCCCCAACCAGGGATTGAACCCAGGCCTCCCACATTGCGGATGGATTCTTTACCAGCTGAGCCACCAGGGAAGCCCAAGAATACTGGAGTGGGTAGCCTATCCCTCTCTAGCAGATCTTCCTGACCCAGGTATCGAACTGGGGTCTCCTGCATTGCAGGCAGAGTCTATCTATCCCTCTGGGGTTCTCTTTCTTTCCCCTTCCTCCTCACCTGGCTAATTTCTACTCATGCCTTGGACCTCCGATTATACATCCCCTCATAAATGAGGATTTCTTGAACTTTTAACTACTATCCCTCCTGCATGTTCCTGCAGGACCCCTTCCCCTCATAGAGAGTCTATAGCACTCCACTGAAACAGCTTATTTCTTTGCTGTATCTCAGCTAGCTATACTGTATGCTTTGAGGACTTAGGATCAATCTGTTTTATTCACTGTCTTATCTCCACCACCTAGAACGTACATAACACTGATGAATGAATGAACGGATGAATAAATACATGCATTTATTGGATTTAGGCTCTTCAGATGTCCCTGTATTGATACTCAGTCTGGATCAGCTCCAAAAGGACAACGTGTGGTTGGGGAGGGCTGGGCTGGTTTGGATGCTAGAGGAGGCTGAGAACCTCATGACAGAGTCAGATCACTGTGAAACAGTATTGAGGCCAAGAGGTATGTTCCAAAGCATCGTCTCTTGAGTGAGGCTCTGTGGTCAGTTGTCAGTTGCCAAACACGTCAGGACAAATGCCTTATTCCTATTTGTACAGCAAAACATGGACCTCAAGATAATTTAGTGAATAATGAAAATTGCTGTCAAGTTTGAGCAGCTGATTTGCTGGTGGTATTTTATGGTCAGACTTAGATTCCAGGAGCTGATGCTGTATTCATGGCATGGAGGACTCAGGAGACCCAAACTGTACTCTCTGCGCGACTGGCAGGATTTATTCAGTGATTTTTAGGAAAGCAAGCTCCACCCTCACCCCTAGAGGATCAGTCTTCAATGACCTAATGCTGCTGTGGAAATCTCACATTCTCTGCCCGCCTTTGGTCTACTGTATAAACCAGTTCTGCCCAGTGAGATGTCTGAGGAAGTCTGCTAGAGGCTTAATTTCCAAATAAAAAGACAGAACCTGAAGAAAGAGAGCAGTTAGCATCTTCTCACTTTTTCCTGAGAGAAATAGCATCAGAAGGACGTGTTGTCTGGAATTGTGGAAGTTTTCTCATGACCCTGAAGCAATAAACAAAGACAAGGAAAAGGCCAGGGCCTTGAGGATAGCTAACTAGGAAGATTAGAGAGAGTCTGAGTCTTTGCTAACCTGGTTAAGTCCCAGAACAAAAGCTCTGGTCTTCTGGTTCCAAGAGCTAATTTAATGTCTTTCTTGCTCAGAGCCATTCTATTTTGTGTTTCCTGTTACCTGCAGACAAAAGCATTCCTAATGGATACATATGGAATCAATTAGGTCATGGCGGTTACGTTATACCAAAGGCAAAACCAAACAAAAATGTTGTGCTGATCCCCTGATCCCCTTTACCTTTACCTCTCCTATCCCATCAGCTGCAGGACATGTCCTTCTTTCTGTGTGTGTTTTCCGGAAGAGAGTTTGGCTGTAGCCTCAGTGAAGGGCAGTGCTATGAGGTGAGACTGACAAAGCCAAGTAGAGGCCAGAGGGCAAAGGGCCTTTAATGCAACTTAGAGCTGTGGTTTCAGGCTGTAGGCACAGGGGGCTGTGGAAAAGACTGCAGTAGCAGAAAGTGGGACAGAGCCTGGACAGAAGGCAAGCAGGAGTGGGGCTGGCGTGAGGCAGCCCTCTCGCTTTTCTTTGCTTCATGGATACCACCGGTCAGTATATGGAATCCCACAAAGTGCTTCATGGTTATGGAAGAGACCAAAGAGCTAAAATGCCAAAGAAAATTTCAGGGTTTCATTTGTGTTTTGAAAACACAAATATTTGGGGAGGGGTGTGTAAAAATGATCAGTTAGAGCAAAATAAGGCTTTGGGGAAATTTTCCCTTCTCCAGATTCTCCCTTCTTTTCATAGCAAGGTATGCAAGAGGATTTCTGAGTGGGTTGTAGTTAAAGTGACACAGGCCTGTTGAGTTTTATTACTGGGAAGAACAACAAAGCATCAGAAATCAGGCAAACTGAACCACAGAGATCCATTAGAAAACAGCGATGGGAGGATATTAGCAGATACATAGATCATGCCCTATTTTTATAGATGAGAAAATGGAAACTCAGACAGGGAAGAGGCTTGTCCAATGTTAAACACAGCCATGTTGTATATATTAGTTTTTCCATATTAAACACCAGAAAGAAACATTTAAGGCAAAATACCAGTAAGTGCTGACATTTTTTTTTTTTGGCTTCCCTGGTGGCCCAGTGGTGAATAATTCACCTGCTGATGCAGGAGAAATGGGTTTGATCCCCGAGTTGGGAAGATCCCCTGGAGAAGGAAATAGCAACCCACTCCACTCCACTGCCTGGAGAGTCCCATGGACAGAGGAGCCTGATGGGCTACAGTCCATGGGATCGCAAAGAGTTGGACATGACTGAGCGACTAAACAACAAAGATGATTTATTTATTATCATGAAGTTTTCCCCTGACTCTCTCTTGAAACTTTATTGAAGAGATATTATTTGGGAGGCACCATAGTAGATTCTGGACATAGGGAACCTAGATGGATAGAGTCCTTCAAACCACCTTCACTGGTGTATCCCTTTGTGGAGTCTGAGTTTGTATAGTTTCCTTGGACTGAGAGAAACATATTCAAACCATGTCAAACTCTCGCCTCTTCCCACAGCTGCCAACTGATCAGTGTCATACTAGATCCAGGTGTATAAAAAAAATCATGAGTGGTGACTGTTTCCTGTAGGGAATTCCAACATGCAGAGCTGAACTGGGCCCAAAGGAATACCTACGAATTGCATGTGGTCTGGTCCAGATCATGAGGGAAAGACACCATTTCTCCCTTAGACTAGACATGGCTGCTTGCTGCCCCTGGGGCCATTTCTGCTGGGGATCTCAGGGGATGAGTGAGGGTCCTTCTTCTGGCCCCTTATGCTATAGCAGATCCCCGTGTGGGAGCAGAGAGAAAAAATACATCCTAAAGGAGCAAAAGACATGCCAGAAGGAAGACCATACAACTCATGAAGAGCCTTCACCTTACTTTTCCTTTTCACTCCAGAGTCCCTCCTTCCATCTCACCCCTGACACCCAGTCAGTCACACCCACTCCGCAGGGTAGCAAATAGCATCTCTGGCCTTGATTGAAGAGGGTGTTAGAACTTCTCTTGAGACCAGTGTCACTAACCTTATCAAGAAGACCACTTCTGGTCACAGAGTAATGACAATCGTGCTAAATGATTTTAGACTTTTGTGTGACTGGAGTTTTAAGAGACCATCCCTGTGATTTGTTCATGCATTTGCATATAGAACTTATTTATTCAGTTGCTTCATTCATTCAACAGTAGTTAAAGCCGACTGTGCCAGGCATATCCAAGGCATATCCGAAAAGGGCAGCTTGCTCTTCCTTCACCCACCTTGGAGCACCAGGTACTATCATAGAGACTGGCTTCTAGTAACAGACATGCACAATAAGTAAGAAAACTACCGTCTTTCATCAAGTCAAATACATGACCAAATATTGATCGTAATTTGCGTTACTTTTTAAGGGCCACTAAGAAAGAAGTGGTGCCCAGGAAGCTGAGTGGTAGTGGACACTTGTGATACCAGGTGTCACATGACTTCTGTGCAGCTGTGGTGGGTCATGCCTGTAGTGGTCAGAGGCCTGCCTCCTGTGGGGACCATGGTAGTTTTTAGGACACCATAAGATGCTGCTTAGTTGAGACCACAGATGTACACCCTGAATGTGGGTGTGGGCACGCATGCATGCTAAGTCACTTCGGTCATGTCCAACTCTTTGCAACCCCATGGACTATAGCCCACCAGGCTCCTCTGTCCATGGGATTCTCTAGGCAAGAATACTGGAGTGGGTTGTCATGCCCTCCTGTAGAGGATCTTTCTGGCCCAGGGATTGAACACACCTTTCTTATGTCTCCTGCATTGTCAGGTGAATTTTTTACCACTAATGTCACCTGGGAAGCCTGGGTGTGGGCATACAGTGCCTCAAGCCCAGTTCTGTTCGTTAGGGGAACCCAAGCCAAGACTCGCCATCAACTGCAAGATATATCCTGATTTCAAAGATGTTAATGGTTTTTCCTGTGGTCATGTATGGATGTGAGAGTTGGACTGTGAAGAAAGCTGATCGCCGAAGAATTGATGCTTTTGAACTGTGGTGCTGGAGAAGACTCTTGAGAGTCCCTTGGACTGCAAGGAGATCCAACCAGTCCATTCTAAAGGAGATCAGTCCTGGGTGTTCATTGGAAGGAGTGATGCTAAAGTTGAAACTCCAGTACTTTGGCCACCTCATGCGACGAGTTGACTCACTGGAAAAGAGCCTGATGCTAGGAGGGATTGGGGGTGAAAGGAGAAGGGGACGACAGAGAATGAGATGGCTGGATGGCATCACTGACTCTGTGGACATGAGTTTGAGTGAACTCTGGGAGTTGGTGATGGACAGGGAGGCCTGGCGTGCTGTGATTCATGGGGTCGCAAAGAGTCAGACACGACTGAGCGACTGAACTGAACTGAACTGAAAACAAACAAAACAAACATCTTAGCCATGATGAAGTATGGTGAGTGTTAGTAGTTGGTACCAAGGAGGAAAATGAGCAAGCCTCCCCAATAGATGACTTTGAAGTAAAGATTGGAAAGCAGCAAGACATACAGATAATTGTAGGAGCAGCATTCCAGGAAGGGAGGCCGTGCTGAGGCTTTGGAGGTGCGGTGGGGGGTGGGTGTTGATGGTGGTGTGGTGAGCCTGGCCTATCCTAGCGGTAGGGAGGAGGCCAGTGCATCTGGAACATGGCAAAGGAAAGCACAGAAAAATAGAAGAAGATGAAGTCAGAGAGGAAACTGCAGGTCAGGTGATGCAGAACTTTTGGCCATTTTGAGGATTTGGGTCTTCCTCTGGGTGAGGTGGGAAAGTTCATTGGAAGAGTGATGTGAACTGACTCCCATGCTAACAGGCTGGCTCTCCTACTGTGTTGAATGGGGCTGGAGAGGGCAAGAGTGGAAGCAGAGAGACCAGTTATGAGGCTGCTGCAGAGCTGGACAGGAGATGATGAGGACCAGGGCTTCCCTGATAGCTCAGGTGGTAAAGAATCTGCCTGCAGTGCAGGAGTCCCTGGTTCGATTCCTGGGTCGGGAAGCTCCACTGGAAAAGGAATAGGCTACTCACTTCAGTATTCTTGGGCTTCCCTGGTGGCTCAGCTGGTGAAGAACCCACTTGCAATGTGGGAAACCTGGGTTTGATCCCGGGGTTTGGAAGATCCCCTGGAGAAGGGAAAGGCTACCCACTCCAGTATTCTGGCCTGGAGAATTCCATGGACTGTATAGTCCATGGGGTTGCAAAGAGTTGGACACGTCTTTCACTTTCACTTGGGCCAGAGCAGGAGAGGGGAGAGGCCTAAGAGGCGGTCACAGATCGGAAATGTATTCAGGGTAGAACTGACTGTTTTCTTGTAGAGGACACGTCGACATGAAAGAAAAGAGAGGAGTCTAGGATGACACCACCATCCCGATTTTCATTATACACTGTATCCCCTTTAGATTCAGTTGCATGACCCCTGCACACACATGCACACATATATGCATATCTTCATGAGCTTACAGAACATTCTGCAAGTCTCTGAACCACAGACTAGAGAGCCTCTCTGTGTCTCAGTTTCCTCATCTGTCACCCAGAGATGATATTAGTAACGCAGACCTCATGGAGTTTTTGTGAGGGTTAAAACAAATCATAGATGCAACATCAGTAAAATACGCTAGATGTTTTTCCATCCATGCCTGGTTGCTGCTTCAGTAAATGTGAGCTATTGTTTCTGTGATTTTGTTTTCTTATTTCTATGTATGGAATTGCCTACTGCTGCCTGCTTCTGGATGCCAAGTGTGCGGGAGGTGGGCGCTGAGCCATCTGCTCCTGCCAGCTGCCCACCCACTTCTTGGCAACCGCGTTGGAAGGAAAGAGGAGGAATAGGACTGGTCAGAACCCAAGACAAGCACTGGGGGGCCTTGGGCCAGGAAGGGCGGGTCTTCCTTTCCATGAGGGCAGAAGCCCATGTGTGCCATGTTTTCTCTTGTGCCCACGTGGAAAGCAAGCAGACCCTGGCAGGCCCTGTTTCCCTGGGCCGAGGTCCAGCAAAGGTGCTCTCCTTCTTGCTCCTTTGTAAATGAGGGAAAGAGGAAGGGCTCGACATTCTCTTGTTATCCAACCATCTGGCTCAGATAGCACAATTCTGAGGAGTCATCTGGAGGACCCCATCTAGGTTCCCGGTAAAATTAATAGGTATGCTGAGCTCCCCAAACAGCCCCCTTCCTGCATACCTCCCGGCCTCTGCTTCCCTTCTCCTCCCTAGTGTCTTCCTAATAAACTCTTCTCACTCTTCGGAGTCCATCCAGAAGATGTAAAATCAACCAGAACATTTCCTCTTTGCACACAGAAGGGAGGGGCAGGGCCCTTGCGTTCAAGCACATTTAGTGTTGTCCCCACTGGACACATTCAGGTCCAGTCCCCACTCTTGCTCGATCCTCTGTTTCACTCCTGTAAGTGATTGGATTTTTTTACCCTAGAAGAGAAAAGGTAGACTCCATCTGAGCTTCTCTGTCTCTTTTTATTTTTTAGAACATCCCAATCCTCCTGAGGCCAGCAGACGTTCTGCAGGGTGAAGACTCACTTCCTTGAGCCTTACTTTTCTCACATAGGAAACAGACTGGTGAAGGGCTTGGGTCCACACGTGTTCACATCTCTCCCTGAATCAAAGCCATCTTTCCCTTCTTCATGCCTCCAGGCATATTGGAATCTAAATGTTTTCTGCATTCTGACTAAATTGGACACAACAGGGGAATTCTCTCATGGTCCAGTGGTTAGGACTCCATGCTTCCACTGCAGGGGGCATGGGTTTGATCTCTAGTCCTGAAATAAAATAAAAAAAAAGCCATACCTTTCTGTAGTAGCCCATTCTAGATTTCTGTTTATCTTCCTGCCCTGAGAAAAATCAAGAAGTTCTTCCTGTGTTTAATCAAGATCCCTCTTGTTGTAGGCAATTTCCTGCTGAGCATGTTTCATAAATGTAGAGAACAATAGCTAAATGCCTTTTTTTCATATAGAGCATTTATATGCTCGCATATACAAGTTAATTTTCTTTTACAGCCCTATATTTAGCCCTGTTTGGGCCTCATTTCCATGCATTTGCATGTTAATATTCATACTTATGTAGATATATTCCTGGATTCAATGGGAAAGACTATCCCACACAGAAGGTTTGGAAATGACAATTTATTCACAGAACTTGATCCTAAGATTCAGGAGAAGTTCATTGGGCAGGAGTGCCAATTTAAATACCAAGCTGCTTTTTCTGTACTGTGTAAAAATGACTCTGAATTCTATTTTCTCATTTGTCTTCTGCCAAAAGGAGAGCAGAGGTAGAAGCCACACGTGGAGGATCCCCTGGCAAGACAGTTCTGACGAATGACAGAAGGTCCCTAAGAAGTGACAGGCATCTGGGAAGAAATGGGCCACCTGGGTGCCAGAAATGTCAGTCCCTTTCCACACGGATGCCATTCCGAAAATGCATGGTTCCTGGCAGCCACCACTAGTCTCTTCTGATATATGGCTTCTCTTTGTAGAACTTAAACAAAAAGAAGAAGCTAGCAAACTCTGAATATCTACAGTTCTCTATGCCTAGGAGTTAGGATCCCAAACTAGGGTAGATAATATTTATTGACTACCTATCATGGGCTAAATGATGTACCAGCTCTTTGGATGTGGCCTTGCTGCCTTTTAAAAATGGCCCTATTAAACAGATATGATTGTTTCCATTTTTAAAATACAGGTACCGAGGTTCAGAGAGGATAAGTGATCCATCCAGGTTAAGCAGATGGCAGAGCCAAGTAGTGGAATTAGATCTGTCTGATCTCAAAACTCTTATTTATTTCTGCTTAATAGGATCCCTGTAGTTGGGACTGAAGAATATCATGGGTGCTTTCAAGGTGAAAAGCTTTGAATAACCTCAGTGATTATTCTCTTCGGCTAAGTCTCATTCAAGATTAACGTTCAGAAGTGTGACTTTAGCTCTGTTCCACTAGAAGACAAAGCTGAAGTCGCCATTGCACATTAAGACTTCATTGGGAGGTGAAGTACCGCAGTGAGTCACGGAAGGAGGGCAGGCACAAAAGGAGCTCTGTTGTGTGGTCGTTGGGTCACAGAGACATACAACTCATGAAAGGCACAGGGACACTGTTAGACAGGCTCCATGGCAGCACAGCTCCTCGGAACAGTCAGCCCAAGGGAGAGAGTTCCCCAGTCTTGAGTTCTCTGGCTTTCCAATCATGTGGCCACCACACTCCTGATGAGTTGTCTAACCCATTAACTGCCCCCCAGGAGCCCGTGTACACCCACACTCTGACTGGTGCAGCTCACAGCTCCTAACATGTTTCTGAACAGCAGGTGTACTCATCCACAGCAACTCCTCTTCTGGACACATCACCTCTGCTTCTCTTCCCAGCCTGCAAATGAGTATTATTTTTCCAATAGTCAGTCACCTTCCCCATTAGCAGCTGAGTAAGACCCGAGTGTTTTAATTAAGAAATAATTATTTGAATGATAGTATTTACCCTACAGTAAGGTTCTCTATATTAAATTAGATAATACCTGGAAAGTGCTTAGCTGAGTGCTAAATGAATATCAAGAAATCTCTCCCTAACTTTAGTTACTAGCCCCATCACTGTAGAAATTGCTGAAAATAATTATTGAAAATGACAGGCATTCCATTTTATAGAGATCTTTGCTAAGGCTTCATACTGGCTAATATAACTGGATTTTTAAACAGTTACCAGAATCTCCTGAACACTGGATTGTACGTAGAATATTCTTTTGAAGCTTCTCCTCTAGTTGTGTTATTGTTATTGTTTAGTCGCTAAGTCACGTCCAGCTCTTTGCAACCCCATGGACAGCAGCACTCCAGGCTCCACTATCTCCCAGAGTTTTCTCAAATTCATAGATAGTCGGTGATGCTATCTAACCACCTCACTGTCTGTCACCCTCTTCTCCTTTTGTCTTCAGTCTTTCCCAGCATCAGGGTCTTTTTCCAGGGACTTGGCTCTTCACATCATGTTGCCAAAGTGTTGGAGCTTCAGTTTTGGCATCAGTCCTTCCAATGAATATCCAGGATTCATTTTCTTGAGAATTGACTGGTAGGATCTTCTTGCTCTCCAGGGGACTCTCAACAGTCTTCTTCAGCACCATAAACTGAAGGATCAGTTAATCAGTGCTCAACCTTCTTTATGGTCCAACTCTTACATCCATGCATGACTGCTGGAAAAAGTATAGATTTGACTGTATGAACCTTTGTCAGCAAAGTGATATCTCTACTTATTAGTATGCTGTCTAGGTTTATATGGGGGCTTCCTTGGTGGCTCTGATGGTAAAGCATCTGCCTACAATGTGGGAGACCCGGGTTCAGTCCCTAGGTCGGGAAGATCTCCTGGAGAATGAAATGGCAACCCACTCCAGTATTCTTGCCTGGAAAATCCCATGGACGGAGAAGTCAGGTAAGCTACAGTTCATGGGGTTGCAAAGAGTTGGACATGATTAAGCGACTTCACTTTCACTTTTCTTTTAGGTTTATCATAGCTTTTCTTCCAAGGAGCAAGGATCTTTTAATTTTAATGAATGCCAGCAGGTTGCGTTACCTGCTGGCATTCATTCATGTTCAGATTCTGGGCTGCATTATCTTCTCCTATCTACTTTGCAAATTGTTCCTCATCCTTCAAGGCCCAGACTGAGTTTTAGTTCCTCTCAGAAAATTTCCTAACCACCCTAAGGTTACTGAAGCCCTATTGAATTCTATGCATCACTCCCTTACATGGTATTCTGTTCAGTTCAGTTCAGTTCAGTCGCTCAGTCGTGCCCGACTCTCCACGACCCCATGAATCACAGCACGCCAGGCCTCCCTGTCCATCACCAACTCCCGGAGTTCACTCAAACTCATGTCCACAGAGTTGGTGATGCCATCCAGCCATCTCATTCTCTGTCATCCTCTTCTCCTCCCACCCCCAATCTTTCCCAGCATCAGAGTCTTTTCCAGTGAGTCAATTCGTCGCATGAGGTGGCCAAAGTATTGCCGTTTCAGCTTTAGCATCAGTCCTTCCAATGAACACCCAGGATCGATCTCCTTTAGAATTGACTGGTTGGATCTCCTTGCAGTCCAAGGGACTCTCAAGAGTCTTCTCCAAAACCACAGTTCAAAAGCATCAATTCTTCGGTGATCAGCTTTCTTCACAGTCCAACTCTCACATCCATACATGACCACGGGAAAAACCATAGCCTTGACTAGACAGACCTTTGTTGGCAAAGTAATGTCTCTGCTTTTTAATATACTATCAAGGTTGGTCACTACATTTATCTAAATTCCATCTCCTCTAATTTGTGAATTTCATAGGCATAGGCTTATATATTAATCATCCTCAAATCCTTAAGGAATAGCAGAAGACTTGACATAAAGTAGGTGTTCGATAAACATTGTTGAATAAAATCGGTGAATGAATTTATGATGTTAATATATGAGTTTATGACATTCAGGCTATTATCTTTTCTGTTCAGAAACAAGCATGAGAAAGGACTTTATTACAACAATCCAGGATATCCCTACTCTATCTCAGTGGAGTACTGATTAAATTAAGATGACAAGCCAAGAAACTTCCCTGGGGGTCCAATGGGTAAGACTTTGCCTTCCAGTGCTGAGTATGTGGGTTCAGTCCCTGGTTAGGGAGCTAAGATCCTGCATGCAGCCAAGAAACCAAAAATATAATACAGAAGTAACATTGTAACAAATTAAATAAAGACTTTAAAAATTATCTACACCAAAAAAAAAAAAAAGAAAAAATACCTTTAAAAAATGACAAGCTAAGCAATTCAGGTCCAGGGAATAATTTGACTCTAAGAAGTAGAAGGGGAGAGGAGGAGGTGCTATTTGTTTCTAAAATTATAGTAATTAAAACAGTATGGTACTGGCACAGAGACAGACATTTAGACCAATGGAACAGAACTGAGAGCTCAGAAATAAATCCATGACCAACTGATCCCTGAGAAGGATACCAAGAATACACAACGGGACAGGATAGTTTCTTTAACAAATTGTGTTGGGAAAACTGGATATCCTCATGCAAAACTATAAAACTGGATTCTTATAACACACACAAAAATCAACTCAAAATGGATTATTGACCTAAATGTAAGACCTGAAACTGTAACACTTCTAGAAAAAAATATAGTGGGAAAGCTTTTTGGCATTTGTCTTGGAAGTGTATTTAATGGATATGACACCAAAAGCACAGGCAAAAAAAGCAAAATTAGGCAGATAGGGCTACAACTAAAGCCTTCTGTGCAGCCAAGGACACAATCAGCAGAGTGAAAAGGCGATCTATGGAATGAGAGAAAATATTTGAAAACTATTTGTCTGATACACTGGTTAATTTCTAAAATATATAAGAAACGCCTTTGACTCAATAGCAAAAAAAAAATGACCTAATTTAAAAAAGGAATATGCAATATGTTCTCATTATTATTTATTTTATACTTAGTATCAATAGGGCTTCCCTGGTGGCTCAGATGGTGAAGAATCTGCCTGCAATGTGGGAGATGTGGGTTCAATCCCTGGGTTGGGAAGATCCCTTGGAGGAGGGTATGACAACCCACTCCAGTATTCTTGCCTGGAGAATCCCATGACCAGGGGAGCCTGGCAGGCTGCAGTCCACTGGGTTGCAGAGTCAGACACAACTGAGTGACTAAGCCCAAATCAATAGTGCAGTATATGGCAGTCCCAATCTTCCAATTCCTCCTACTCCTCCCCAACCCTTGGTATCCAAATATTTGCTCTCCATGTCTGTATTTCTATTTCTGCTTTGCAAATGAGATCATCTATATGATTTTTCTGATGGCTCAGATGGTTAAGAATCACATAGCGATCTGATGTGCCTATAGATAACACTGCCATCTTGTACACTTAAAAATACACTGACAGAGAAATATGTGAGGTGTTCTTACCACAGTGTTAAAAATTTTTTAAGTTGTAATTAAAAATAGAGAAACTGAAAGAAGAATTTTAAGGCACTCATAAGTGGCCTTTGTGTACCTGAACCTAGCTGACTTGCTAATCAAGTCACCAGGAATCTGGTCTATTCATTGGAACTGTCGACTTTTAGCATATTCTGGAGGGAAGTATGCATTATGTGTGTGTGGAAGTGGAGATGGAGGGGGCTGATATGGGTACAGAGTCCATGCAGAGGGGTATTTCTGAGATGCACAAAAACCTGCCGTATTTCAGAGGGAGCTTCAAGTGGCCTCGTGTGACTGAGATTCAGGTTGAAAGGAGGGGAATGGTGAGAGAGACCAGTAGACAGGTAGAGAAGGGACGTATAAGAAACGTCTTTCATCATTATTCTAAATAGTCTTAATTTTATGCCAACTTTAAGCCTTGAGGACATACTCAAGGGTTTTAACCTCTCAGCGATATGTCTGGTATCGGTAGGGAGGATAAATGGGAAGAATTTGTGTTGGAAATTTGTGGATGCCCACCACTCACCCCTCCTTCCCACTGGTTTCTAATCATTTGGAAATGGGCATGGAGGGACTTCCTGGTGGCCCAGTGGTTAAGATTCTTTGCTCCCAATGCAGGGGGCACAAGTTTGATACATGGTTGGGGAACAAAGATCCCACCTGCCACAAGGTACAGCCTAAATTTGTTTTTTAAAAATGGGCTTGGAGGCAGAAATGCAATATCACTTTTTTCCCCCATTATAACGTAGCGTTCAGGGCTCCTTGACAGAACTAAACTTAAGGAAGAAGTTTGAACCCAAGTCGAAAAGAGGCTTCCTCCTTCCTCCCCACAAGTCACAGAAGCAAAGAACATGAGGTGAGAGTGTGATCGGCCAAGAGGACGCTGGCCCAGCCCTTGGGATACAGGTCATGCCGTTGTCTACACGCCCAGTGTCTTGTGGAGCAGAGGGCCTGAGCTGGTCAGTGTCCAGGTCTGCATTGGCTTTTCAGGGCGGTGGCCCTGCCCTTAGCTCGGGTGGTGCAGCCTGTGTCACGCCTCAGAGGTGCATTAAGCAGATGGGGACATTCCCCTTCCCATGGGGGGCCAAGGGAGGCAGGTAGGGCCACATGACCTGGGATCCTCAAGCCAACTCTGCTCCCCCACCTCTGGGAGTGAAATGAATGTCTTCTCATCTTTCTTATGGACACTGAGCTGTGGAGAGGGAAAGAAAGAGGAAGGATGGGGGACAGATAAGAGTGTCCACCTTATAATGTGCCTAGAATCAGGAAGGCCATTAAAAGGATTATGACATCTTTGGAGAAATGTTTGTTTAGGTCTGTTTTCCACTTTTTGATTGGGTTGTTTGTTTTTCTGGTATTGAGTTGTATGAGCTGCTTGTGTATTTTGGAAATTAATCCTTTTTCAGTTGTTTCATTTGCTGTTATTTTCTCCCATTCTGAGGGTTGTCTTTTCACCTTGCTTAGAGTTTCCTTTGCTGTGCAAAAGCTTTTAAGTTTAATCAGGTCCCACTTGTTTACTTTGGGTTTTATTTCCATTATGCTAGGAGGTGGATCATAGAGGATCTTTCTTTGATTTATGTCATCAAGTATTCTGCCTGTGTTTTCATCTAAGAGTTTTATAGTTTTTTGTCCTATGTTAAAAAAAAAAAAAGATTATGACATAAACAGCCTGCCTGAAAGACGGTTGGACCCTCAGTTGGGAAATGAATGGAGAAGAAGTTATCAGGCAAAATGGCAGCCATGTACATTCATAAAAGCATCATGCTGGGAACCTGCTTTCCTGGATTATAACCCCATCTCGGCCATAGGTTCTTTGTGGGACTGCTGACAGCTCAGGCCACTGCTCTGAACCTCGGTTTCTTCATTGATACCACAAGCAGATTAGAGATCTTAAGCTGTAAAGTCCCTTTCCACTAGCACTTCATCTTGTTGATACTTTTTCCTTGAGTCAAACTTCTCCAATTTTTTTTCTATCAAAAAGTGCACAGCATTAAACTTAAAGGACCAAGAACCTATTAAAAACATTAGGAGTTGTAACCCCAAGGAAATGAGAAGTTTAACAAGAGTGTAGCTGGAGCTGGTGTTCAGATGGGAGAGACGCACTCACATGGAACCCTTAATTGGTAACTGGGGCGGCCGGAGTTAGGCGGCTAACAAGCTAAACAATTTTGATGACATAAAATTAACACCAGGACATAGGAAAAGCCTGTTTTATTTGCTATTTTATGTGTTATGTGACAATTTAATTAAACTCTGAAGGAATCCAAGCAGTTAATTCCCCAGAGAAATAAACCAAGAATGACTTTCAGGCCTTTCTCCTAAGGAGTTAGGCTGGGGTGTACTTCTGCATTTTATAGTGCTATAAACCCAACTTTTACCTTGAAGTTAATGAGCGTGATTAAACAGTCCTGGCCTTGCCTACACCCCTTGTCCCTTCTCTCCTGGGGATTGACTGGAGACTGTTTGGGGTTTCCATATAGAGTGTGGTAAGGGGAATTGGAATCACACTTCATGGTCTGTATAATGAAACTTTAATATATGCAGTACTGTCAGGCTCACACCAGGCATGTCGGCTTGCTCCTCACAAACGTGAGTGGGGATGGCGAAATAGAATGATAATGATGACATTGCTACTACTACCAATAATAATGATAAACTAGCAGACACAGCAACAACAGAAACAGAGGGGCTAGGTTGCAGTGTAATGACCAACAGTCCTGACATCTCCGAGCTCCAAACAGGAAAGGTTTGTTTTTCATTCATCCTTCTTGTCCACTCAACGTTGTCTAAGCGTCCTGACTCATGCTGCCATCTCTCTAGGACCCAGGCAGATGAAACAGCTGTAATCTGGATGGTTTTTGTTATCAGTAGTATAAGGGAAGCAAGGATCCTGAAGGATGTACCAGCTATAAAAGTTTCTATCTGGAACTGACCGGTCAATCTCACTCATGTTTCGTTGACCAAAGCCCATCACATGATCGCCCCGAAGGGAAGTGCAACTCCTCCAGGTGCCTGAAGGAGGGGGCACTGGAAATATGTGGGCAGCACTTCCTGTGTGCTGGTCTTTGTCCCCAGTAGCATACCAGGTGGCACTAGTGGTAAAGAACCCACCTGCCAATGCGAGTTCCATCCTGGGTTAAGAAGATTTGCTGGAGAAGGGCATGGCAACCCACTCCAGTATTCTTGCCTGGGGAATCCCATGGACAGAGCAACCTGGCAGGCTGCTGTCCATGGGGTTGCAAAGGGTCAGACATGACTAAAGCAACTTAGCATGCACACAGGTATGTATTTATGTGTATATATACCTGTGCATCTCATGTATGTGTACACACACATATGCACACATAGATGTGCACATACATATTTATTTAAATAATCCAAATAATATAAAAATATCTATAATAGAGTCAAAAGATCTTGAAGTTTGGCATCTCAGTACGTTTCAGCATTATGCTTTTTTCAGCTATGTGTCAAGGGCAAGAAATTGGCTGGGTTTTGTTGCTGTTGTTTAAATATTTTTGTATTTGGCTGCCTCAGGTCTTGGTTGCAGTATGTGGGATCTTTAATCTTCATTCCGGATGCAAACTCTTAGTTGCAGCATGTGGGATCTAGTTCCCTGACCAGAAATTGAACCCGGGTCCCCTGCAAAGACATTGTCAACAAAGGTCCGTCTAGTCAAAGCTATGGTTTTTCCAGTAGTCATGTACGGATGTGAGAGTTGGACTGTGAAGAAAGCTGAGTGCCATAAGCATTGATGCTTTTGAACTGTGGTGCTGGAGAAGACTCTTGAGAGTCCCTTGGACTGCAAGGAGATCCAACCAGTCCATCCTAAAGGAGATCAGTCCTGAATATTCATTGGAAGGACTGATGCTAAAGCTGAAACTCCAATACTTTGGCTGCCTAATATGAATAGCCGACTCATTGGAAAAGACCCTGAAGCTGGGAAAGATTGAGGATGGGAGAAGAGGGTGTCAGAGGATGAGATGGCTGGATGGTATCATCGATACAAACTTTAGGAGATGGTGAGGGACGGAGAGGCCTGGCATGCCCCAGTCCATGGGGTTGAAAAGAGTCGGACACAACTGGGCGACTGAACAAGAACAATAAGCACTGGAATCAAGGTTTGGACGTCAAGACTTGCCTGACGATCCAGCAGTACACTCTGTGGTCCCTTGCAGGGGGCGTGGGTTCCATCCCTGGTTGGGGAACTTGAAATCCCATATGATGTGCCCTGTGGCCAAATAAAAGGAAAAAAAAATATGGATTTCTACTTAAAATTTAAAGCCCTGGAGAGTAATCACCAGTCCCAGGCTCATGGAAGTCGAAAGAAAACTAATATCAATGTGGTATCACCATGAGCTTTGTAAATAATGTCTTCAACTTTATAAATATATTCTCTAATTTGATCTTCACAGTAACTCACTGAATTGTATATGATCACTCCCTTGTTGTAGGAGAAAAATACTTGGGGTTCTTAATGTAATAGTGAAAGAAGCTATTATTTATTGAGATCTCACAATGGAATGAGCACCTGCTCTTTGTCAGACAGTGTAATAATCACACACAGACATGCGCGTGCACAAATGTGTGTCCCTTAGCATGGCTTCTACACATTAGCCGCTTAACAAATGCTGAGGTCTGGGTGGAGAAAGGACATGAAGGCATGTGAACAAAAGGCTGAGGAGCTGGTACTGACTGCAGTGCCATTTCAGGAGCAGACTGCAACATGGATTGGCAGGGATCTGCAGAGCTGGAGAAAGGGAGACGCTTAGACAGGGAGATTTTTGAAGGGTTTGGGGTGCAGGTAGGAATTACCCCATAGGCTTTGGTGACAAAAAGGGCAGGACAGAGGGTGATGGGCAGAAACTCTTTATCAGGGTGGGATGGCAGTTTAAGTTTCTCAAATGTCAGAGTCTTCATCTCAGTGCAGGAAGGCTCTAGTGTTTTTCCAAGAGTAAAAGCCTTGGATTAAAATTAGATTAACTTGACAATGACAAAATAATGCTTTGTGCTTCAGTTTGGGTAGGGTTAGAAGCCCATGGTAGTGATGAATACATAGAACCTTCACTGAACCCAGAATCATGTCTAACATACAGCAATAATAAACGTGCCATCAATAACTGCCTGCTTTTAACAATGTTTGAATTTGACTTATCTTCTTGCTAATCTTCCTCTCTTTCCTAACTCCCAAGTAGACACCAAAATGAGAAAGGAAAATTATTTCTGAAACACCTACTCTGTGCTACAATCTTTTTTTAAATTAATTTTTATTGGGGTATACTTGCTTTACAACGTTATTATTAGTCTCTACTGTACAGCAAAATGAAACAACTATACATATACATATATCCGCTCTTTTTTTTCCTTCCCATTTAGGTCACTACAGAGCTCTGACTAGAGTTTCCTGTTCTATAAAGTAGGTTCTTGTTAGTTATTTACTTTATACACAGTACCAAGAGTGTGCACGTGTCAATACCAATTCCTGCCTCCTCCCCCACCCCCTTGGTATCCATACCTTTACTCTCCACCTCTATTTCTTCTTTGCAAATGAGTTCAGCATCTTCCACCCTAGATTTCCCAAATTCGCAGAGTCACCTGGTGAGTAGGCGGCACGCCCATGTGCTCAGTCGCTGTCATGTTCAGCTCTTGAAACCCGCCAGGCTCCTCTGCCCATGGAATTTTCCAGGCAAGAGTACTGGGTGGGTTGCCATTTCCTACTCCAGGGACTCTTCCCAACCCAAGGATCGAACTGGCGTCTTTTGCACATCTTGTATTGGCAGGCAGATGATTCTTTGCCACTAGCGCCACCTGGGAAACCGCACCCATGGTTCAAACCATCACTCCCATGTCTGCAACAGGCCTGAACGTTTCTCCCAGAGGAGGAGCAGTTCTCTAGTATAAATACTGCGCTGTTAGTTCTCATGATTGGCACACTGTCCCACATACAGTTAATGCCAACTCATGTTGTTCAACCAAGTTGGGACTCGTTCCATCTGTCTCAGGTTTGTTCTTGGTCTCGCTCCCTGTCCCCACCCAACTCTAATTTCCTGCATTTCCAGGAAAGGCTGACCATGAATTTATTACTGGTGTTAAGAATCATACTGTGTCGGCATGTGAATCTCTTGCCTGGCTTATCGAAAGAAAACAGCTTTTATTTCTAATGCCGAGGGAAGGTTGGGGTGTTAAAAAGAGGTGTAGGGAAAAGGGCGGAGAAGGCAATGGCAAGCCACTCCAGTACTCTTGCCTAGAAAATCACATGGACAGAGGAGCCTGGTGGGCTGCAGTCCATGGGGTCACTACTAGTCGGACGCGACTGAGTGACTTCACTTTCACTTTTTACTTTCATACATTGGAGAAGGAAATGGCAACCCACTCCAGTGTTCTTGCCTGGAGAATCCCAGGGACGGGGGAGCCTGGTGGGCTGCCGTCTATGGGGTCGCACAGAGTCGGACACGACTGAAGTGACTTAGCAGCAGCAGCAGCAGCAGGGAAAAGGGTGGAGGGAGCAATGAGATAAGAGTTGATGGAGAATTGTGAGGGGGACTGGGAAGGCATGGAAAGAAGCCTGAGGAAGTAGAAAGGGCAGGGGTCCTGGGCAGTGGCAGGGTGTGGTTGGTGGGGGGAAGGTGGGAAGGAGAGAGGAGGAGAGAAACAGATGTCAAACACAAGGGAGAAGGCGAGTGGAGGATTACAGTTTTCAGCGGGTGAGGCAGCCTTGTTCCCATCACTGAGAATTTTTACTGCTTAGGAACCCCGGCAGATCAAGTCTGTGAAGACGGGAGACAGTCTGTTGGACACTTAATGATTTATAACAAGTACACGAGAATGCCATTAAAAACTAATTCATCACCGACAGGCTAAATGATGTGCAAACATCTGCTCTGCGCCAGGACCCTCATGGGAGGAGAATTTCCAAGGGCTGTAAAGTTCCTTTAATGCAGGTACTGAGGATACCGGCCCTCAGGTCACCAGCTTTCCGTCCAAAGTGATTAATTGCCACGGTGCTTCCATGTTGGGTTTTAACCTGCCTGGTTCATGTGCTGAAACTTTGTCTAAAGCTGGGTACCTTCCAGAGTGAGCTGCAGATTCAGACATGACTGTCTGCCATCCTGGCGATTTGGGTCCCGGAGATGATTCGATTTCTTAGAAATGGTAGGTCGCCTTCATTAAATCTGCTGACCTGACCCTTCTTTCAGACAGAAAATCGCAGTATGAATGAAGTCTCCCACTAAATATGTCCACTTCTTGCTGAAGACTTGGCAGTGGATCATATCCTTCTGGGATTGGCCTTGGTTCTCATCTCACCTTTCAAGTAATACTCCAATTTACCATTTCAGGTAATGACCTGTTGGTCTGTTGCCCTGCCTATTATGTGTTCACCTCTTAGTTAACTAATAGACATGGTAGAAAGATTTCTATATATATTCACACATAAAGTTATGAGAAATAATGGACTGTTGTCTGAAGTCACTAAGCTTTGGAGTTGGATGGCATCACCGACTTGATGGACATGAGTTTGAGCAGGCTCCAGGAGTTGGTGATGGACAGGGAACTCTGGTGTGCTACAGTCCATGGGGTTGTAAAGGGTCGGACACGACTGAGCAACTGAACTGAACTGAAGCTTTGGAGTGATCCATTACACAGAAATAAGTCACTACTTGGATACCCAGCAATCCTCTTGGAGCCCCAAAGTCTACCCCAGCCTCAGGTTCTACACCTTGGCCTCAATTTGCCATGTTCTTTCAATCAGCTCATATTCCTGTAATGAGGATCTGTTTTCCTCTTATTTTGGGTAGTCGCTGTATCACCTTCAGGGATCAGCTCGGACTGCATAGTATCCATGAAGCATTCTATAGGAGAAACAGTCTATAGGGAAGTGACCTTTCATTGTATTGAGTCATCACCGAGAACAATTAGTCATAAGGTGCAGTGGTTAGAAGCATGGGATTTGGAGCCAGAGAGCTAAATGTGTTCTTTTAAAGACAATTTTATCTTATTTTATTTATTTATTTTTGACCACATCTTGCAGCTGGTGGGATCTTTTTTTTCTCATCCAGAGATCAAACCTGTCCCCCTTGCAGTGGAATCATGGAACCTCAACCACTGGACCTCTAGGAAAGTCTTGAGAACTAAATGTTAGCTCTGGTTCTACCACTTACCAGTGTGTAATTGGGCGAGAAGATAAACTGCCGACGTGTGATCTCCATGAAGGGAGGTCCCACCCACCTGAAGAGTGTGATGCTGATGCAGTGTAGGCGCCCAGTGGATGGATGAATGCATGACTGAGGGGATGAACCCCATCCTTAGGGCTCAGTTTCCCAAATCTAAATGAAAATGACAGTGAACACATCAAATCTGTAAATTAAATGAGATAAAGATTATATAGCACTTACCACAATCCTTGGAATGAGGTAAGCAATCCATTCATGGGATCTTTATCATTCGATGTTTTGGGCATGAATATGACTACAAATGACTGAAGACTATCTGTGTTGATGAGAGAGTGCAATATGCATCTCTCTAAAGAACAGGAGGGCGAAAGCTAGCACTATCTCGGAAAATAAGTACAAAATAAAATGCAGACCACGGTCAAGTGTCCTCAGTGCAAGATATCTAAGAAAGATGTCTAGAATCCTCTCATGAAAATAAAAAGTCAGATTCAGGTGGCACTTAAGATTATCACCTGCTTGTGCCATAAACTCTTAAGTAATTTCATTAAAAAATCTCATAGCCGTCGAGTCAGGTGGGTATGGAGACAGTCAAACTTACAGATGGGAGCAGAGATAGGGGTTGAGTCTGTTCCCTTATCTGGAAGATAGGAGAGTGGTGTTGACTTCCAGAGGCCGATTTTCACACCAGTTTATCTGGGAGAACCTCATCTCATGGATTTATCTAGAACCTTAGCTATCTGCACTGCATTCTTTCTTCCATTAACAACCTAGCCTTTGGATTTTCTAACCCATCAGAAGGAAAAAAAATAATAAAAATAATAATAATTAAAAAAACATAATAGTGTGCTCTGTCTACCTCTCAGGATTGTTCAGAGAAACAGGCAAAAACAGTAAAGTATTATAAAAAGGTAAATGCTCGAATGTAATACTATCATTCCTAAGTTAATGATACACACTCTTTATAATGTTTAAAGAAATGTTGCAAAGTGATTTTTTTATAATGACATTTTCTCCTTTCAGCACATATCTGGGACACAAATTTGAGATGAGCAAATTTGCCATCTCAAACCTGCCACCCATTGCTGAGGTTCGGTTGTCCATCAGTGATCCTCATATAGATTTTGCAATGTTTCGAGTGCACTTAGGTGTATTTTTTTTTTATCTGTAATGCATAACTACATGTGAAAGAATGACTATTTCCATGAGCAGGTGAGGAGGTTGGAGATTGAGAGATGTAGTGACGTGTCAAAGGTCACAAGTTCCCAAGTGACAGACAGGTTGACTCGAACACACCCCTTCCCTCTCCAGCCTCATTGCACTGATTCATCAGCCTCTCTCAGGCTGCAGGGGCTTAATTAGGCTAATTATTGGTAACACCTTTCTATATGATTTCATTTGCCATATTGTCTCAAAGCATAGATTCTGAATGCAGACATGAGGGGGCTATAGCCTCTTTTCGTTTGTTCTGCCTTACTTGCATCCTTTTTTTTTTTTTTGAGAAAAAAATTCCAGAGAAAATAAATCCATGAAATACTTTAAGGGCATATTGATCTGACTGCCTCTTGGAATTAGAGGGCTTTGCAAAGTTGTGACCATGTTAATTGGACAATGAAGGATTTGGAGGGCTTAATCAACTGGGTTAGTAACATTGTTGCAAAGATAATCCTTTACATATTGGAAATTAGGAAAAGCTGGTTTGAATGTCACTGTAAGGAGCCGTGAGCTGAACTTTCTCCTTTGGTTCCTTCCTGCTTCACTAGCCTTCTTTGTGCCCTGCGAGGCTGACACTTAAAGGATCACTTCAAACTCACTTCTTGATCCTGTTTTAGATTGGATTCAGCCTGTAGTAGAGCTGGATAGAGTTTGTTGTTTAGTTGCTAAGTCATGTCCTACTCTTTGCGACCCCATGGACTGTAGCCCGCCAGGCTCCTCTGTCTGTGGGATTCTCCAGGCAAGATTACCGGAGTGGGTTGCCATTTTCTTCTTCAGGGGATCTTCCTGACCCAGGGATCAAACCTAAGTCTCCTGCATTTCAGGCAGATTCTTTACCATCTGAGCCACCAGGGAGATGACAGTTGTAAAATTATCTTGCCTCAGTCATGTGCATTCTGGCCCAGAAGAGAAAAGTTCCCTCCCCTCTGACACACCAGTGAAGATGCAGCGGCAATGGAGTCATCGGGCATGCATGGCTAGCATGCCAGTCATTAGACATGTCTGTGTTGGCCAGAGACACCTACACGAGGCAGAGCTTCAAGCAACCAGGCTGACAACTGACAGGATAGCAGGAAGGATGTCCGCAAGGACCTTTGTGCCCAAGCTGATCACATCTGTCAGCCACTGTCAGCTCTGGTCTCGGGGCCCAGAGTTCTTCAGTCTAAAACCACAGGAGGTGAGAGAAAATCATAAGCAATCCCTGAAAGTAGAGAGGCAGCCAAAAATTTGGTTAATTAGAGATTGAAAATAGAGTAAGGGACAAAATTCACAGCTGCTAATTTTTAATATTGTTTTTATACATATCATTAGCTACATATTATGTTGTATATATTAAAATTGTTTCCATTGTGATTTGAAAGAACCAAAAAAAGAATTGCATTTAAAGAGAGGAAAGATGACCAGTAGTTGGCATCTCTGGTGCCTTTGTAATGAGTCTAGCATGCTGTGTGCTCAGTCATGAGCTCCGACTCTTTTCGACCCCCAGGGACTGTAGCCCATTAGGCTCCTCTGTTCATGGGATTTTCCAGGGAAGAATACTGGAGTATTCTTCATTTCCTACTCCAGGGGATCTTCCAGACTCAGGGATGGAACCCATGCCTCCATGTAGCTCCTGCGTTGGCAGGCAGATTCTTTGCCACTGAGCCATCTGGTAATGAGTCAGCTGAGTCCAGATGAAGGACATAGTCCAGAATCCTTTGCTAGTATGTTTCAGGAGAGATTCTTGTGCAAAATTAGGAGTCAGGGTCATGGTTTGCTCAGTTTTCTCAGGACTGAGGGTTTACCCTGGACATGGGACTTTCAGTGCAAAAATCCTGGGAAACAGGGAGAGTCTGTCACCCTGTTGGGAAGGGTATGGGTGAAGCAGCTGCTCCCACACATTGTCGCTTACCTTTCCATGTATCAGAGGGCCATTTTGTGAACTGGCAGCCTTTGCCACCACAGCACAACCTGACAACTTTCAGCAAAGGAGGGAACACAGGAGGTTCGTAAACAGCACAGTACCTGAGCATAGCAAATACCAGCAGAAAGGGGGTGAGTGTGCTGGGGCTTTCCCCTTCTAGTTAATAGTTTATGGCCCAAATAGCTTCCTATTCTTGCACATGATGCAAAAATATATGCTGCTTTGATCATTAACCTACTGCTTTTAGTTATGGGCCGTGCAAAAATATCACCCATATACACCCTGGCATTTTCCATTCTCTCATTGTTGTGCCTTTCTCTTACTGAATCTTGGGAATCAAATTGTCTGCTTTTTCTGTCAAACAGCAAAACATTTGCCCAATTAATCTCAGCCCTGAATTTTGTTGTTCTGAGCCTGAATCTGTGTCATTATGTATCAGCCAAATCCTGAAAAGAGACTAAAGTGTATTTCAGCCTCTACTGATCAACATAATGATTCTAAATGTATTGGATAGAAAATAATGTACTAATTTTGCTTACTCTTCATTTTTCCCTCACAAACAAAGAAAAACCACAGTGCCTCAGGGGAACTGAAAACTCTGAAGTCCTTGCATCATGTAATGAGTTTTAGCAGTGATTCCACACAGCCTGGAGAGTAAAAGCACTGGGTCTCTTTCCTCTGCATTGGGTTTTGCCAATGACCTTGATGGAGCCAGCCAATCAGGAGCCAGTGGTAATGAGGCCCTGTTTATTGGTTTGCTCTCCAAATATAGTATTTGTACCACTTAATTTGATGCCACAGAAAACATTCCATTAACCAACTGTCGGACCGATTGCTGGTCATTCAGTTTGTTGGAACAGAGCACTGTGCTAGGAGTCCCAACACCTGCCTTCTAGAATTTGCTCTGCCATTAAAGGAGTATGTGACATTGGGAAAGTCATTCATGTTTAGGGTCTATTGCTCTGTGAGCCAAAGGTGGTGGTACCCAAATGTTTCATACACTGGGATTCATGGATCTACGAGATTGGGAAGCATATTCTTGGAGTAGTTGAGTGTTCTGTGAGAACTTTCAAATTCTGTGTTTTTATTTAGATGGACATTTATGAAAAGCTGAAAGTGATGCCTCTGTCCTGTGTATGAATAACTAAGAGTCCAGGTCTTCTTACAGTTTAGCTACAGCATTTGCATCTGAATTAACTACCTCAAGTGAAAAAACTTTATTATTAAAATTTGAATTTTCTTGCCCCATTTTTCTTAGGGGTGCCTAAGAGATTTCAAGTTTAAGACTCACTGGAGTAGATGCATATCTTTTGCTAAAATTTGGTGATTTTTTTTGAAATACCTGAGAGTGTTGGAGAAGACTCTTGAGAGTCCCTTGGACTGCAAGGAGATCCAACCAGTCCATTCTAAAGGAGATCAGTCCTGGGTGTTCATTGGAAGGACCGATGCTAAAGCTGAAACTCCAATACTTTGGCCACCTCATGCGAAGAGTTTCTCACTGGAAAAGACTCTGATGCTGGGAGGAATTGGGGGCAGGAGGAGAAGGGGACGACAGAGAATGAGATGGCTGGATGGCATCACCGACTCAGTGGACATGAGTTTGAGTGAACTCCGGGAGTTGGTGATGGACAGGGAGGCCTGGTGTGCTGTGATTCATGGGGTCGCGGAGAGTCGGACACGACTGAGCGACTGAACTGAACTGAACTGAACTGAGAGTGTTTCGGTTCCATATACTCATTTGTTTATTGTTTAATTCACTTATATGTTTGTCACATGTTTTTTATTGTACACCCACAACAAACCAAACATTATTCTATCCACTGAAGTTACCAGGATGAATGAAGTTGTATTAGTCGCTCAGTAATGTCCAACTCTTCATGACTCCATGGACTATAGCCCGCCAGGCTCCTCTGTCTGTGACTTTCTCCAGGCAAGAATACTGAAGAACACTGGGGTGCAAAGCCATTTTCTTCTCCAGGGAATCTTCCCAGCCCAGGGATCGAACCCGGGTCTCTCTCATTGCAGGCAGATTATTTACCATCTGAGACACCAGGAAAGCCCAGAATGGAGTCTCCTTGTAATTCTGGAATCTCATAGCCTGATCGGGAAGGCACACATGTCCATAGGGAGTTACTGGACTTGTGACTGTAAATCAAAAATATCTTTAGATAACCATACAGTAAAATCAAGCTGGATGGTTAATGTTGCATAAACTCTATGATAGAGACCAGTCTGGGTAACATGAGCAATTTCCTCACCCATCTTCAAAGGTGTCACGAGGATGGAATGAAATATTCTGAGTAAGATGGTCTTGAAAGCAAAAGATTGTATGTCTTCTTGAAGGCAGGAGCAACTTCTCTGAACTAATTTTATGTGAAACTGAAAGTCGTTCAGTCGAGTCGACTCTTTTTGACTCCATGGACTATAGAGTTCATGGAGTTCTCCAGGCCAGAATACTGGAGTGGGTAGCCTATCCCTTCTCCAGTGGGTCTTCCCAACCCAGGAATCAAATCAGGGTCTCCTGCATTGCAGGTGGATTCTTTGCCAAGTGAGCTTTCAGGGAAGCCCAATTTTTTTTTGCATAGTTGTATCTTTCCCCCACATTTTTAGAAGGTGTGCTGTATCTTTCCCCAAAGCCATCTGCTGTGATAGTGCTGATCAGATGTGCCAGGGAGAGAAAAGGAAGAGTGTTTGTTCAGGCTCCTGGTGACCCTGAATGGGCTCAGGCTGGACTACAGAGGGCTCAGCCTTGGAGCCCTGCATCCTGCGTCTCCTCCTTCCCAGCTCAGCTTGTTCACCTCAGCGGTTTAAGACCAGCTTCCTCTGCACTCTAAGCCTCTGTTTCCTCAGAAAATATCACTGTATCACCCAGCCCATTGTCATGTGTAAATTAGATGCCATGAAAAAAATGATAGCAGGAGCATTTAGAACACACATGTGGGTTCATGCTCAGGCTTGTGTATTTGTTTTGGGCAAGAGAGTGTATGCTGAGATGTCAGGAATTGACTTTATTTTTTAAGATTTTTACTTTTTTTTTATGTGGACCATTTTTTAAAATTTTTGTTTATTTATTTATGGCTGTGTTGGATCTTCAGGCTTCCCAGATAGCACTAATGGTAAAAAACCTGCTGGTAACCACTCCAGTACTCTCGCCTGGAAAAATCCCATGGATGGAGGAGCCTGGTAGGGTACAGTCCATGGGGTTGCTAAGAGTCGGACACGACTGAGCAACTTTACTTTCACTTTTCCTTTCATGCATTGGGGAAGGAAATGGCAACCCACTCCAGTGTTCTTGCCTGGAGAATCCCAGGGACGGGGGAGCCTGGTGGGCTGCCGTCTATGGGGTCGCATAGAGTTGGACACGACTGAAGTGACTTAGCAGCAGCAGCAGCAGCCACTGCAGGAGATGTAAGAGACACAGGTTCGATGCCTGGGTCGGGAAGATCCCCTGGAGAAGGAAAGGGCGACATACTGCAGTATTCTCGCCTGGAGAATCTCATGGGCAGAGGAGCCTGGCAGGCTACAGTCCATAGGGTTGCAAAGGGTCAGACATGACTGAAGCGACTTAGCACAGCACACAGCACAAGACTGGGTCTTCAGCTTCTTCTCTAGTTGCGGTGGGTGGGGGCGACCCACTCTCTAGTTGCAGTGCGTGGGCTTGTCATAGCGGTGGCTTCTCTTGTTGCAGAGCACGGGCTCCAGGGCGCACAGGCTGCAGCAGTTGCAGCTCCCAGGCTCAGAGAACAGGCTCAATGGTTGTGGCGCATGGGCTTAGTTGTCCCACAGCATGTGGGATGCAACCCTTGTCTCCTGCATTGGCAGGCAGATTCTTTACCACTGAGCCACCAGGGAAGCCCTGGATCTTTTTATTTTTTAAGTCCTTGTTGAACTTGTTACAATATTGCTTCTGTTTTGACTTATTGTCTTCAAGGCATGCGGAGCCTTAGCTCCCCAACCAGGGATCAAACCTGCAGCCCCTGCATTGAAAGGTTAAGTCTTGACCACTGGACAGCTGGGTAAGTCCCAGGAATTCACTGCTAAGATGAGATTTGAAAGAAGAAATGTGAGGGAGAGAATTTGGAGCAGAAAGATGGGCACGGGCAAAGGTCTGGGGGGGAGAGCCCGTACGTGATTGAGGACTAGACAGAAATAAAAGGCTGGAATAAAGCTGTTTGAGAGCTGCTAGGCTTTATCAGAAGATTCTGACACAAGCCGAGTGTCTCGTGGCTGGAGAGTGAAGTGATGAGGCATATGCTTTAGAGCGATTACTTTGGTGACAGAAATGGCCCGGAGGTGACAAAGAGGAGCGTGGGGGAGGACCATTATCTTTAGAGGATTGTTGTGTCTTGTTTAAAGAAAGAGAGTTTGTCTCAGAAAGGGGTTATTACTCCCGGAAAACTTCCGATTACTGTTATCTTCACCTGGCACTCAGGCCCCGTCTTCCTGCAAGGGAAGCAAAGGGGCCAGAGCACTTTAGCTGAAGCTGAGGTCAAAGCCTGAGTAGCGGAAGGTGCTTATTTCTCTTTCCTTTTCTCCGCGGTAAAGTCAGTGTCACCACAGAAGAGAAAGAGGAGGAAAAATAGACCTCAAATCACCCTCCATCTCTTCACCCTAAAACGGTGATTTTCATTCTTGCAGGTTCATTTCTTGGCTTGTCCAGATGCCTATATAATTTTATACTCTTGCAATCAGACTGTATACAATTTTCCATCTCACTTTGGGGACTCAACATGGTAATTTTTTCATGGGTCTGTAGCATACTTATAAGAACATTTCCTAACGCCTACCTATCATGCCACTGACTTTAATGAACAATTCTCTATCTGTTAGATATTATGCTCCTCTAAGAATTTTCACACTGATATTTAACAACTCTATCACATAGCTTGTCTTATTTAGGGAGTGGGGACATTTCCTAGGATAGATATCTTCTAATATTATTGCTAGGCTGATGATTAGGAATGCTTTTGTCTCCTGATTCTGGCTGCTAAGGGCTTCCCAGGTGGCTCAGTGGTAAAGGATCTGCCTGCAATGCAGAAGATGTGAGTTCGATCCCTAGGTCAGGAAGATTCCCCTGGAGAAGAAAATGGGAACCCACTCCAGTAATTTTCCCTGGAAAAATCCCATAGACAGAGAAACCTAGCAGGCTACACAGTCCATGGGGTCACAAGAATCGGACACGATTTAGCAACTAAACTACCACCACCCACTGATTGCTAAATTGCCATTTCCTTCTCCAATGCATGAAAGTGAAAAGTGAAAGTGAAGTCGCTCAGTTGTGTCCGACTCTTCACGACCCCATGGACTGCAGCCAACCAGGCTCCTCCATCCATGGGATTTTCCAGGCAAGAGTACTAGAGTGGGTTTCACCACTCTAACCGCACCCCCCTGCCAAAAGGAGATCACTGGGGAGGGGGCCAAGAAAGAGGAATAAGTTGCTGTTCAACTATTCCAGGCACTTTGTGTTCCTTTGCTCACTCAACCTTTCTGACAAGCCTATGAGTTGTTTTAGCTACTGAGGTCTTAAGTCACGCAGGGAACTTTATTTGAGCACCTTTTTTTTTAACCTCATTTAATCATTGAATTAATGATTCATTGACTTAATGAGTTCAGTGAGGAAGATGCTCTGTCTCCACTTTACAGAACTGGAAAACTGAGTTTCTTTATTTTTTAAAATTTATTTAACTGAAGTATAATTTACAATATTCTGTTAATTTCTACTATACAGAAAGTAATTCAGTTACACATATAAATATATATTCTTCCTCATATTCTTTTCTATTATAGTTTATCACCAGATACTGAATACTGTTCCCTGTGCTACACAGTAAGGCCTTGTTGTTTATCCATTCTATGTATAATAGTTTGCATCTGCTCAAGCCAAACTTTCAACCCGTCCTTCCTCTCCCACCCTTGGCAACCACGGTTCTGTTCTCTATGTCTGTGAGCCTGTTACTGTTCGATAGATAAGTTCATTTGTGTCATATTTTAGATTCCACATGTAAGTGATATCATATAGTATTTGTCTTTCTGAGTTACTTCACTTAGTATGGTTATCTCTAGGTGCATCCATGCTGCTGCAAGTGCCATTTTTTCATTCTTTCTTATTACTGAAAGGTAGTTCATTGTGTGTGTGTGTGTGTGTACACACCACATCTTCTTTATCCTTTCATCTGTTGGTGGACATTTGGATTGTGTCCATATCTTGGCTATTGTGAATAATACCGCTATGACCAAATGGGTGCATGTATCTTTTTGAATCATAGTTTCGTCCAGATACATGTCCAGGAGTGGGATTACGGGATCATATGACAACTCTTTTCAGAGGAAAACTGAGTTTGAAAGAGGTTAAATAACTTCCCAAATCAAGTGTTTAGAAAATAGCTGAGCTTGGAACTATACCCTGCTCTAGCTGACTTCATAGTTTTTCATTTTTACCAGCATGTTGATAAACAGAACACCCTCTCTGTATCTGTTTATTGTGAGTCTCCTATTTGCAGAAGACTCAAGAGTCATGAGTAACAAAAACAACCTAAAAAACTGAAGAGCAGAGTCCTGAGCACCAGTTAAGACTCTTTTTGACAAGTCATAATTACTCTCTTTTGTCTGCATCAAGAGATGCCAGGGCTACTGTCCAATGCTTGTAAATTGTACCCAGGGCGCTTCCCACACCTGGGCTCTAGACAATTTCAGGAGCATCTGTGTGAAAGGGCGGAGCATCCTGGTGAGTCCTGGCCGGCTTGCTCATAGGTTAGTGCAGCTGACGGGCCATGAGAACATCTCTTAGCACACGGAACCTCTGACCTCAGAGGCTGATGGCAGGTCATGATGATTCCACTGAGGAAGATGGATGTGAACAATTTCAGCTCAGGGTGGGAAGGGTGTGAAGACAGCAAGTGGATGTAATGACACTGTGACTGGAGTTTACACTGGATTCAGACTCTGGAGGAAGCGAAGGTGCTATGCCATCCATCTGCTCCTGTTTAGCTTACCAGGAACAAAAGTATGCATGGAAGGCGCGAGAAGGGAGAACCGCAGGGACTTGGGATAAATAACCCCCTGTTGCTGTTTTGCCTGATGTCATGACACTTTGAAAAAGATGAGGTTGTCATCTTTGGAAAAGATAATAATTTTGTGATGATGCAAACTCATATGCTTATTTGTCTGTCTCGGGGCTCTGCCTGTATTTAAGGCCTGTCTCCCTAGGGCATTTGAAGGGCAGAGTCTTCTTCCTTGATTTCATGCCCTTCAGTGAAGTGTGTGTGTGTGCTAAGTCGCTTCAGTCATGTCTGACTCTGTGAGACCCCCTGAACTATAGCCTATCCCACCAGGCTCCCCTGTCTGTGGGATTCTCCAGGCAAGAATACTGGAGTGGGTTGCCATGCCCTCCTCCAGGGTATCTTCCCAACCCAGGGATGGAACCCACCTCTCTTCCATCTTCTGCATTGGCAAGCAGGCTCTTTACCATTAGTGCCACCTGGGAAGTGAAGTGAATGACACAAATTCCATGCCAGTCACATCTTTGAGGAGCAGAGACCTGAGGATAAATACAACAGAGCAATAGGTGTGGTGGTGTGAGATGCTCAGATCTGGGATGCCCAACCCTCCTGAGGGCAGGAAAGGGTTGGAGAGGTAAGGTTCATTTTCAAGGCGGTGGCAGAAATAGATCTGGAAACTTTGCAGGACCTCGCCAGGGAGGCAAGGAGGCCAAAGCATTTTTAAAGAAAGAGCCTAGGTAAAGGCAGGTTTGCCTAGTGGTGGTATCACAAGCCTTTTGAGGTTTAAAAGTCTAGACTGTACAGTAGTGATGTTGGGAGTTTGGAAGAGGTGAGAGCGAGTCGGAAAAAGGATGGGCTGAGAGAAGTGGGCAGTTACGGGGTCCTAGAAGCAGGGACTCTGGGTGGGGGTCACGCAAAATAGCAAAAGGGGGTTATCGACCCCAAGTCACCCTGGATTTCCTTTTCCTCACCTTCTCTGTATACTTGGAATGACTTGACCCTACAGTGCTAACCACTGGGTGCTCTGACCTGGAAGGATGACCAAGGAAAAGCATGTACAGTGAGTCCCCCACATAGAAACTTCAGGTTGTGAACTTTCAAAGATGCGAACGTGGGTTTGCATGTCCCATTACATCAGGCATGAGTGAAATTGCAGCTCGCCCTCTGTCTCCAACTGCTGATGATCCTTCAGCTCTACCATCTCCCGCCTCCTCTCTCTCCTCCAGTTAGGTACTCTTCTTGCCAGTTCACTTGATGTCAGCCTCTGTATGCCAGTTATTGTATGCTGTTGCTATACTTTTAGAGCTTCCCTGGTGGCTCAGACGGTACAGAAGCTGCCTGCAATGCAGAAGACCTAGGTTCGATCCCTGGGTTGGGAAGATCCTCTGGAGAAGGAAATGGTAACCCCACTCCAGTATTCTTGCCTGGAGAATCCCATGGACAGAAGAGCTTGGTTGGCTACAGGCCATGGGAATGCAAAAGAGTTGGACATGACTTAGCACCTAAACCACCAGTCTACTTTTCAGGGTTCTGTACTGTAAGATTAAAAATGTTAAACATTAAAATGCTTATTCTTTGTGTTAGTTTCATGCATTATTTGTGTGAAAAGTATTATAAACCTATTATAATACAGTAATATATAGCTGACTGTGTTAGTTGAGTACCTAGGCTAACTTTGTTGAATTTAAAAACAAATTGGACTTATGAACACATTCTCAAATAGTAATTCATTCATATGTAGGAGATTTACTGTATTGGAAAATCAGGGTGAAGACCAGCGGGGCCATCTACTAGGCAATTTTGTTATGCTAAGCAAAGCATTGCATCTCTTTGAGCCTTAGTATTCTTATCTTTAAAACAAGAACATTAACATTTATCTTACAGGGTTGTTCTAGCAGATAAAAAAAAAATCCAATGACATAAAAGCATTTATATGACTCATTCCTGGCATATAAATATTAGATTCTTCCCCAGGCATTCAGCTGTTGCCTAGTCAATTTGGACTGAATATAGTTTCATGAAAGAGATATGAACAAATCAAAGATTATCATGATTATTCACAAATGAAAGAATGTGGAAAAAACTGTTATCACGGCAGAGGAATGCTTCCTATAGAATGAAAGGGATGGAAGGCAATTCAAGGCTGAGGAGTGGGGAGAAAGAAATGAAAGACACAGGATGAATGGCAGGAAATGTTGATTCCAAACAAGAAAGGGCTTTAGCTGGACTCTCGGCTCAACGACCTGGTTAATAGAGACTCAACCAGCAAGTGCCCTCTGTGATGTGACCCCTCTGGACACCAGGGAGTGAGTCGCAGCCTTTGTCACCCTCTGTCACAGGCTTCTGTGTTCATTCTTCTTCTCTGTCCCCCTGAGTCAGGGAGCAATAATTCTTTCTAAGCTGGCTCCTGAACACGCAGTTAATTTAGATCTATTGAGTTTACAGGGATTACCTTGCTTCCTTTGTAGTAAATAAAGCTGTAAACAGCTGGTGAAATTGATTAATGGCTCTGGGCAAGCGGCAGCGTTTAATCAATGGCGAAAGCTGTTCATTGGGTACAATCTGGAGCCCAGAGGAGCTCTGGGCAGGAACCAGAACCTCGGAGCAGGGCAAGTGGGTGGAGGGAGGATCGGCAGGCAGGATTGGGGTGGCGCTTCCTTCAGGAAAGGAAGTGTCACTGGATGGTACTTATCCAGTCTAGGTGATGGCCTCACGCATTTTCATTTTACGTTTTGTTTGGCTGGGAGTAATTGAATTATTATTTTTTAAAAGCTATAATTATATAGGAAACATGAAGAGAATTTCAAATAGAGACAATATTTTAAAAAGTCTAATCCAAAATAAGTCAAAGTAGTTTAATATTTTTTTAAGATTATTATTATTATTATTTTGATGTGGACTATTTTTAAAACCTTTATTGAATTTGTTACAATATTGCTTATATTTCCTGTTTTTGTTTTCAGGCCTAAAATCATGTGGCATCTTAGCTCCCTGACCAGGGATCGAACTTGTGTCTACTGCATTGGAAGGTGAGTGCGTAACCACTGGACTGCCGGGGAAGTCCCCAAAGTAGTTTAATTTTGTGCTCATATATCATCACAGCTGTGCCATTTTTGCATTTTTATTTTGCTCCCCTACTGCCCCTTCTCCCTAGTCAATTAGAGACATTGCTTTAAGAGTTTTCAGAATAATCTCAAGTCCTTAACGGGCATGGGAAACGCAGCCTTACACTGGGGCCTTGCTCATCTCTCTGACTTTATCTCCCATTATATCCTCCTTATTTTGTGCTTGCCTACTCAGTTGTGCCCAACTCTTTGCGACCCCATGGACTGTAGCCCAGAAGCCTTTTCTGTCCTTGGGTTTTCCCAGGAAAGAATAATGGAGTCGATTGCTATTTCCTTCTCCAGGGGAATCTTCCCAAGCCAGGGATCTTCCCAAGCCAGGGATTGAACCCGTGTCTCCTGCACTGGCAGGTGGATTCTTGACCACAGAACCACCAGGGAAGCCAAAAAAATAGTCGGCCCTCCCTGGTATTTTGCCTTAAATGAGCCAGCAGGGAACCCCTAAAGGTGGAGAATATCACTGCAGATGATGTTCCTGGCATCATAGTGGAATTATTGTTGACGACTGAATTTATTATAAAGACTCACTTTTCCATTCTTCCCTTTCCGCTTAGCATTGAGTCATAAACCTGGACGCAATGATGCCTCTGATTGGTTGCTTTCCATTCCATCAACGGGCTCTATCTCATTTTATTTATATGTAGTCGAGCAGTTGAGTTTTGTCTTACATGATCCTCCAAAAGGCTTAGCTTTTAACTTCCAGTGACTTGTACACTTAAGAATTATCTCGAGGGAAAATGGGTTCAATTGAACAGAGTAGTTTCTTTGTTCCACAGTTTGTTAGAAACACAGTCATCGAAGTCTTTGTCCTGAAGCAAGTTGAGAATTCCTGCCTGGAGGGAGGAAAAGTGAAGTCTGGAAAGCAGAATTGGCAACATGGCAGGGACGTGCTAGGTACAGTAGCTCTCTCCTAAATGGGATGGTTTGGGACAAATTCAAATTCTGACCACATGGTGAAATGCACCATGGATCATATGCAAATAAAAGGCCACCGCTGTGTGCTCGTAAAATTTATTTACAAAAACAGGGCAGACTGGATCGAGCCCTTGGGCTGTAGTTTGCCAGCCTTTGTCCAAGAGCGTTGAATCAGATGCTATCTGTAAAATGCTCAGCTCAGTGTCTGGAACACAGAAAGTACCTAATAAAATAATAGCTGTTGTTGAGATGATGATGATGATGATGATTGCAGTGACTGGCATCTGTCTGTCTACTGGACTTGGCCACCTGCCATCCTCCTGAGGTTTCTTGGATACTGACATCCGTTAACAACAAACACTTCCTGCCAACAGAGCTTTGCAGAGTCTAATACTTCCCTGGGCAGATCTCAGTAACTCCCCTCTCTTTAGGCATATCCCATGATCACGCAAGAATTGCTGGAGTCTCTGCAAATTCCACCCCTTTCAATTGGACACGTTTGTGTAAAGCGTATAATTACGTCTAATTGGATTCACGGTCAATGTGCTGCAGTGCTATTAGAGGCATAATCGATAATCACTCTGTGGAACAATTCTAGCTCAATACCATCTCCTGCCCAAGCCTTCTGATCAGCTGAGATTTGACCACATATTAGACAACACCCACAAATGAAGTCTGTGGCCTCGACCTCAGCCGGTGATTACTGCTCTATTTTCCATCTGCTTCAAACTGTTGGCCACAAGCACGAGGAGAAGCAATTCTCAGCGAAGGTTTAGAAACAGGAGGGTTGATGCCTCCCTTCTGTGTCCCTGTGGCTCCCGAGGCAGAGATAACACGGTGCCTAAGAGAAGAAGGGGCCATGGTTATTGATGCTGAGTCGCTTCAGTTGTGTCCGACTCTTTGCAACCCCATGGACTGTGGCCCACCAGGCTCCTCTGTCCGTGGGATTCTCCAGGCAAGAATACTGGATTGGGTTGCCATGCCCTCCTCCAGGGGATCTTCCTAACCCAGGAATAGAACCCAAGTCTCATGTCTCCTGCATTCGCAGGCAGGTTCTTTACCACTAGCGCCACCTGGGAAGCCCATGCATTTAACTCAACAGACCTTGGGAAGGCACTTTAACGTTCATCTGGGCTAATTCTAAACCCCTCTCAGAAGCATCAGGATATACAGCCCTTCCTCACTCAGGAAATTGTATGTCCAGGAAGAAGAGCCCTGGCTCCATGAACTTTGTCACCCATGTTCCAGCAGCCTTCTCACCAAGGGGTTAAAGGGTGTAAGTCCATGATCTTATCCTGGAGAAGATCAGATCGTCTGGCTGTTCTGGATAGAATATTCTATTCTATTCTGGCTCTGTGGTCCTCTTATTTTTCTTTCTTCCAACAGTCATTTTTGAAACATTCCCCATGGAGGCCTGGAGCTCAGGACAGAGGAGAGAGCTGAGATCCTGATTCTCAACATTAACCAGATCCGTGGCCTGGGTGATCCCCTAGAAGCCTCTGTTTGGGGGTTAGATTAATGCCAAGGTCACTGCAGCTCTAACCAGCTGGGTTAGACATGACTGTGTTCGAACCTCCCTTGTGGATGTAAGGAGGTTTATATCTCTCCTTCACGAGCTATCCTGTCTGGAGTCCAACTCAGGACTGTCAAATGCTATTGAGGATAATCAATGTTTAGGGCCATTGGAGGTATAAATGGTTTTATAAGTTGATTCATTCCTTTATATAAAAAAGCCTTATATAGATCATTTAAATGTATCCAGGAAAGTAAGTTAAATGATCAAGTAACATGTTGTTTCTTAGGCTCTTGATATAAGCATCATCGCAGCAAGTAGTGGAGGAGACAGGTAAGGAATGAGTAAGCCTTCACGCCTCAGCCTTGGCCGAGAATCATCGCTCACATGGGTGATAAGTGGGTGTTTCCCCGGCGGTGTGGTGGTAAAGAATCCACCTGCCAAGCAAGAGACATGAGCTCAAACCCTGGGGCAGGAACATTCCCCGGAGGAGGAAATGGCAACCCACTCTAGTATTCCTGCCTGGAAAGCCCCAAGGATAGAGGTGCCTGGCAGGCTGCAGTCCATGGGGTCGCAAAAAATCAAGACACAACTGAACACACACACACAGTGATAAACCATGCACCCATCAAGCCCAAGTCCACTTTGTCCAGTCTTAGAATAAGCGCTGATCAAAGTGGAAACCATCTTAAAGCTGCTGACTGTGTGGCAGGTACCATTCTCAGCTCTCTAAACACACTAACTCACTTTGTCATAGCCCAGCTCCCATCATGAGATTGGCTCCATCTTTCCAGTTTTACAGAGAAGAGAACCAGAGCTCAGACATGTTAAGTGAGTTAAGGAAACAGGGCAGAAACACAGCAGTACAATCAAGATTAGGCTCAGCAGTGTCTGACCCTAAAGACTGTGGTCTGAGTCTCTGTCCTGCAGCGTGTGTCTTCCATCCAGAAGACTGACTACCTCTGCGACTATGGGCCCGATGGCTGACTCACCCCGATGGAATCTAGACACTTTTCCTGAAGCCCCACCATATGACCTGGCTCCTGCCTTGAGATTTTTGAGTTTCTCTGGTCTTCCACTGGGTCTGACATTTTCACTTTGGATTTACTTGGTTGTCTGGAGTCTGGAAAAATTGCTAATTGCCTGCTGGTCACTTTTCTGCATCCCAGCTTCTGTTCCACGAAGCCCTGTGTGAGGTCAGTTACAGAGAGGTTGGTAAGCCAGAACCGATGGACTTGGAGAAGAGCCCAGCTCCTCTGTATGTAATTCTCTATCTGCCCTCTGAGTTTTATTCGTCCCTCTTGTTCTCAGGGCCACCTGTGATTAGGTCTCACTGGACACTCAATACTGGACTGCTGTCCACCCAACTTTTAGGCCATGCCTATAAGAACATCTTGGTAGGACGGACGACAGTTTTGAAGTTACTTCCTAGCTCTGAGAGCTTGGGCATACCTCTTAACCTTCTTTGAGGCTAATTGCCCATCTGCTTCCCAGGTAGCTTTAGTGGTAAAAAGCCCACCTGCCAATGCAAGAGACATAAGAGACCTGGGTTCTATCCCTGGGTCAGGAAGATCCCTTGGAGGAGGGCATGACAACCCACTCCAGTATTCTTGTCTGGAGAACCCCATGGACAGAGGAGTCCGGCTGGCCGCAGTCCACAGGGTCACAAAGAGTCGGACACGACTGAAGCGACTGAGCATGCACACACGCACACCCATCTTTGTAGTGGGCGTGGCCTTGCTGCCTTTCTCGCAAGGGGGTGATGAGGAGGAGAAGTAAAAATGCTGCGAATGGTTGGTGAGTGGTGCCTTTGTTACAGTGGCGGTTGTTGCTCACTGCTCTCTCTTGGAGTTCACGCTGCTGCAGGGGTGGTGGTGGCCATGACCTTGTTTGCCCCTTGGCCATAAAGTCAGCTTCACTCTCATGCTTCCAAAGCGCCCCAATTTTACACAGACATGAGGAAACAAGTCTGGCAGGCACATAAGTTAATTAAGAGAATGAACCAAATCAAAGAAGGCAGAGGTAGTTAGGAAGAAAAAAAGACAGAGAATTGGGTTCAAAGTGTGCTTGTTAATTACTTGCTCTGGATTTATAATGCCAAGAGGGTCCATCAGCCAGAATGCAGAAGGAAGGAATGAATAAATTAACAGAGAGACCCCGCCTGGTGTTGATTCTCTGTAATAGGCCAGGCTTCTTCCGAGTAATTAATAGTGAGTTAAGAAGCCAATTTCCTCAGCAACTGAAGGAAGCTCTGTAGAAACCTTTTCCAGAATAAAAGCAGAGATCGTGGAGAAAACCAGGAGCTTTGTCACAGGAATGCATCACCATTACTACTTCCTGAGGGAAGTCAGACGCTAGAGATGGGTTCATTGTCATGCGGAGTGACTGTGGACTTGAGGGTAGCAGAGAACTGAGATGAATTGAGTGGGGGATTATAAGAGCAGAGATGGGATCTGAGTGCTTCTGGCATTTGCTCTGTGACTTTGGGTAGCCTCCTAACCTCTCTGAGCCTCAAATTTTCACTCTGTAGATGAAGGATAATACAGAACCCCATTTAAATCTCAGAACTCTTGTGACAATCCAGTGGGAAAAAGAACTTTGTAAAAAAATTTTTTTAAGTCTTTACTGATTTTTGTTACCATATTGCTTCTGTTTTATATTTTGGTCCTTTGGCTACAAGGCATGTGGGATCCTCGCTCCCTGACCTGGGGTCAAACCTGCACCTTCTGTATTGCAAGGTGAAGTCTTAACTTCCGGACCACCAGGGAAGTCCCAGGACTTTGTCAATTGTTAAGCGCCTTGAGATCTGAGCAAGCATAATGATGAAGATCATGGTGATCAGCATGCTGGTGGTCCAGGATCATGTGAGGTTGGAGGTGACTCCTAGTTGTTCTGGCCTAAAGACACTATCCTGTGAGTCTTCCGTATGGCTCCCGGACACCTTGATTGGGCGTTTCATTATAGAACATCTGTATCCCTAATGAGCATGTTCTCTTTCTTTTCATTGCCCTGCCATTGTGTTTTCTGTTCATTCACCAATCTCTCATTAGACTGGTTACTATAATCCACCCTCCTTTCTCTTGGGTGAGTGTCAGGGGATTAGATAAATAGATCTGTCATGTATTGTGCTGTATGTAAGGCCAGGAGCTGTACATTCCTCGTGTTACTCCATCCTTTTAGCAAAACCCTAAGATATATCTCATTAGTCCAGTTCTTTTGAGAGACGGGAGGCATGTTCAGTGTGATACAAACATTAAATAACAGAGTCTAGAGTGAAGACTAGATCTGTTTAATTCTTTTCAATAAATAAACTAACTCTCAGTGTGTTTAACCTTGTTTGTTCAGCTAAGCTTTGTGGTAAGCTTTTCACAGGAAAATAATCATGGCTTCTGTAAAAAGATCCTATTTCAAATCCCAAACCTACAGCTTGAGCCCTCAGGAAAAAGCAGTTTTAGTCTAAGCTAAATGTGTATTTGGGCTTTTCTAGTGAAAAGTGGTGAAGAATCTACCTGCCAATGAAGGAGACGTGGGTTTGATCTCTGGGTGGGAAAGAGCCCCTGGAGGAGGCAATGGCTACCCACTCTAATATTCTTGCCTGGGAAATCCCGTGGACAGAGGAGCCTGGTGGACTACAGTCCATGGGGTCCCAAACAGTCAGACATGACTAAGCGATTGAACATACACCACATAGCTACGCCACCTCCACCCTGTGCCCCGTGTTTAGCTCAAAGTGACAGTGATGGAAACTCTTTGCTGTGCATATTCTAACCCGGGAGGTAAAGGCCACACAGCTAGGAAGTGGCCAGGCTGAGATGTGAGGGTCTCGGGCTGACCCTTGTGTATCTGTAGAGTGAAGATGACAATCCTAGCCCCCAAAGATTAAATCAAACGACTTTACAACTAATCAACCACAAAGACATATTCACTGGGATGAGGGGTTAACCCCCATCCCTAAATAAGCCACCAGTGTTAGTAGGAAGCTTCCAGGTGAAGCTGAAGAACACATTAATCTGGTAGATGCTGGTGGTATATTTTATACTTGCACTGTCTCCACCTCCCTACTGGTCACCAAGCACGATGGTGCTATTTTCAGAATTAGCAGTAATATTTGAGTTGTGCTGTCTGCCAGGAGCAGTGGTGGCTTCTGGAAGCAGACTTCATCTGGATGTGATTTGTAGACACACAGTTGACACCTCCTTCTGATAAAAGTTCCACTCAGCTTCCAATGCCAACCATACAAGCCTCTTGGGAAAGTCAGGACTTAAATGTGATTTTTCAATTTCTGAAAACGAAGATGAGATAAAGCAACACTTTCCAGAGAAGGAAGGGTAGAAAGATTTTTAAGCATAGTGATTGATGGCAGAGGCAAAAAGTAAGTACTGTTTCCCCAAGCAGGCAGAACTTCTGTGGAGGGGATTAATACGTGTTAAATATGATGAGGGTTCTGTATGTACAGGGATATGATCAGATTCATATTTAAATAGTATTAAACACTTCCAATACTGCAGGGCTGAGAGTATTCCTAAATTACCTGGTCAACCTTCATTCCCCGCTCCCCCAACACCTTTCCCTGTAACATCCATCTGCTCCGTCTCTGCCCTGGAGGTCACAGGAGGCAATGGAGATGCGCTGGAACAGAGCTCAGCAGGTGATGCAGCTGTGTTCTCTATCCCCAAGCTCTTCTCAGGGAGGAGAGTTAGCTGTCTGATTTTTTATTTTAAATAAAATCTGATTTAGAAAAGAAAATAGTATTCACATGCCAGGGTTATGTGTTCTTTTCACCCTTTTTATTTAAGCATTCCTATAGTTAGCCTTTCTTTCATTAACAGACTGCTAGTGACTGTATCGGAGAAGGTAGTGGCAAGCCACTCCAGTACTCTTGCCTAGAAAATCCCATGGACGGAGTAGCCTGGTAGGCTGCAGTCCATGGGGCCGCGAAGAGTCGGATGCTACTGAGCGACTTCACTTTCACTTTTCACTTTCACACATTGGAGAAGGAAATGGCAACCCACTCCAGTGTTCTTGCCTGGAGAATCCCAGGGACGGGGGAGCCTGGTGGACTGCCCTCTATGGGGTCGCACAGAGTCGGACACGACTGAAGTGACTTAGCAGTAGCAGCATAGTTAGCCAAGAGAAGGAAATGGTAACCCACTCCAGTATTCTTGCCTGGGAAATCCCATGGACAGAGGAACCTGGTGGGCTACAGTCCGTGGGGTTGCAAAGAGGTGGACATGACTTAGCAACTAAACAACAAGAGCATAGTCAGTCTTAGAAAACTCACTCCATAAGTTTAGTTTATGGAAAACATGCAAAAACACCTACTCCCTGGACTTGTCCTGCAACTGTCTTTCTGAGAACATTTACTAAGGAACTACTATGTGCCAGGTCTCCGATGGTGATTATGATTTGAAAACCATAATATAAAATGGCTACATATCATGGCTAATCTCAAGGAGCTCAGAGTCTGGAATGTGTGTGGGCAAAACGGAAACAGACGAACAAACAAAAACAGTCATTTACAAAAACATGGTGATTATGTTCTCTGATAGGAAAAAGGGTAGAGGTATAGAAAGGGTATATAGACTACTCTACATGAGAGTATTCTACAAATGAGAAACTACCTTCATTGGTAAATTGAAAAACCAAAAAACAAAAACAGTTTTGAAGAAACATCTAGATCAATGTAATTAAGATCCTGATGGACTATGTGAAACAGTGAGATCTCCCTGAAGGAATTCTTAAGATTCTGTGCTAGCCTTCAAGCCTCCCTTACTTTTCTGGTTTAAATTGTGCATCTTAGGGCATATAATGAAATTTCTTTTAGTGTAAGTAACTGAATCTGTTGAAAAAAACAAACACTTTTCTACCAAATGTATTTTAATTGCTGCATAAGTTGTTCATAATCTGTAAGCATTAATTTTGTTTAAACAATGAGCCAAGGAAGAGTAAGATTTAGACAAACACCAAAGTGAGTGAAAGTCAATCAGTCGTGTCTGGCTCTTTGCGACCCTAAGGACTATATAGTCTGTGGAATTCTCCAGGCCAGAATACTGGAGGGGTAGCCTTTCCCTCCTCCAGGGGATTTTCCCAACCCAGGGATTGAACCCAGGTCTCCCACATTGCAGGTGGAGATTCTTTACCAGCTGAGCCATAAGGGAAGCCCATTTCTTCCCTAAATATCACTACTATCAGTCAGTTTGATGTTATTAAAGGCTTATTGCTAAAGACTTAGCTGATTTCAGCCTGTCCATTTTCCTGATGATAAGCTTCTGAGCTGGGTCTCCACTGAGGATTTCCAGAGCTGACTTTTTCTATTGAAACTAAATTAGTGCAGTATCCAGTGGAATATCATTCAGCCATAAAAAGAATGCCATTCTGCCATTTGCAACAATGTGGATGAAATAATGCTTAATGAAATAAGTCAGATGGAGAAATACAAATCCTGTATGTTATCACTTATATGCAGAATCTAAACAATAAAACAAATAAATGAATATAACAAAACAGACTCACGGATATGAGAACAAACTGCTAGTTACCAGTGGGGAGAGGGAAGGTGGAAGGGGCAAGATAGAGGCAGGGTTAAGAGACACAGACCGCTAGATAAAAAATAAGTAAACTACAATGATATACATCACAAGGAGACAGAGCTTTTATTTTATAGTAGCTTTAAATGCAGTATAATTTATAAAAATATTGAATTGCTGTATTCTACACCTGAAACTAATATAATATTGGAAATCAATTATATCTCAATAAGAAAAGCTACATTAGTGTAGAGGCATTTGAATTGAAGATGATGTGCTGGTGTTTACATAGAAATGTGAATGAATACAAGAAAAAATTCTTCCCATATTTTGTTTCCTAAGTGGAAAGTGATTCTCAGGGGAGGGTAGGGGCTGTGTCAGTAATATTGGGGAAGAACAACGAATTGTGCTACAATAAGAGAATTACAGAAGGAGTAAATAATCCTTCTCGGAGAAGGCAATGGCAAGCCACTCCAGTACTCTTGCCTAGAAAATCCCATGGATGGAGGAGCCTGGTAGGCTGCAGTCCGTGGGGTCGCTGAGGGTCGGACACAACTGAGCGACTTCACTTTCACTTTTCACTTTCACACATTGGAGAAGGAAATGGCAACCCACTCCAGTGTTCTTGCCTGGAGAATCCCAGGGATGGGGGAGCCTGGTGGGCTTCCGTCTATGGGGTCACACAGAGTCGGACACGACTGGAGTGACTTAGCAGCAGCAGCAGCAGCAAATAATCCTCCTAGAAGTGAATATTCTCCAGGATAGCAGGCATCACACATTTATAGTGTCTGGTATACAGTAGTTGCTCAGTAATAATTTTATTTTTTTCTACCTCTATTAATTTTTAAAATCTGTTTTATGGTACTGCAGACTGATAGTGTGAAGTCAATAATCATACAAATATCTATATACAAAACTTCCTAATATTATGGGCAGTATAACAAGTCTAATATGAAATTAGCCTGGATAGGTGGGATCAATGCAAATTGAGTCAATTAAATATCTGTATAAAATTCATAAAATCTTTTTAAAAGGTTCTCATTAGTTATCTACTTTGTACATGGTAATGTAATCTGCTCCAGGTGGCACAGTGGAAAAGAATCTGCCTGCCAGTGTAGGAGATGGAATATATGCAGGTTCGATCCCTGGGCTGGGAAGACCCCCTGGAATAGAAAATGGTAACCCACTCCAGTATTCTTGCCTGGAAAACTCCATGGACAGTGGAGCCTGGTGGGCTACAGTCCACAGGGTCACAAAGAGTCGGACGTAACTGAGTGATTGACACACACATGAGTGTATATATGTCAATCCCAATCTCCCAGTTCATCCCACTTCCCCCCCAGTAATCATTTTAAATGAGTGAAGATGGATTGAATTTATAGTTCTTCATTGATTATCATATTACCTGACCATATAGCATCTCTGTTATTTATCAGAGACATTCTCAGAGATGAAGTCATTTGCTTCTTTGGTGTTTTGCAGTTTTGGAAAGTGTCAGAGCCAGAACCAGCTGCCTCCTTTTCCAGGCATTTCAGTGGGAATCATTTTAATAATTCCTGTGAACACGTTCAGGAATAGATCATAGCTGTGCTCAGACCCTCCCTCCTTCCTGCCAGCGTCAATTACCTAACTGGTGCTACAGGGAAGCCAGCCTCTTCTTTCGTCTCTCACTGAGGCATGGCTTAATTCCCTGGCTGGGATCCCGAATACCTTTTTGTCCATATCGGCGGCTTTCTGTGACTCTTTCCAGCTCCAGACTCCCAGGCTGTGCCCTGAGCACTTTTGCTCTGGCTTGCACTGCCTGCCACCTAGCCTCTTCTAGGCCTTTCTCCTGCATACTCTGGCTTTTAGAGTTTTTGCCTATTCCTAAGACCTGCTATGTGAGACAGTGAAGCCATTCCTGAATTCACTCTGATGGACTGTTCCATTGATGAACCCTGAATTGTTCATGCTTTTCTGAGTCCACACCCTGGGGTGGTTCCTACAACACTGCTACTGAGCTTGGACATGCAAATTTCAGCCAGTGGGATAACAGCAAACACGACAGTTCCCAGTTTAGAATTTGCCTTTTGGACTTACCTTCCTATGTCCACATCTCTGAGTCACCCACCTCTGATCAGCTGATCTTGCTAAAGTGCTCACTTCCCCATCTATTTTTTAAGAATAGCATTTATTTGGCTATGCCAGGCCTTAGTTGTGGCATGAGGGGCCCCCCATCTTCATTATGGCATGTGGGATCTTTAGTTGCGGCATGTGGGAAGGACTTCCCTGACCAGGGATCGAGCCCAGGCCCCCTGGGTTGGGAGCATGGAGTCTTAGCCACTGGACCAGCAGGGAAGTCCCTTTTGCTTCATCTCAAGTAACTGTCTGGACCCCTGTCTCCCAACTTCACCTGCTCTGGTCCGTCCAGCTGCTACCCTAGTCTGGGTTTTGCCCTGGTCAGATGCTGCAGACAGTTCCTGATAGCAGGGCCCCTGCCGTGTGCTGCTGGGGATGCCTCTGGGAAAGAGTCCATAGACCGGTTAGAGAGAAATAGCTTGAGGAACAGAGACGCCTCCACAGAACACTGAGCGGACAGTCTGGGGATAAGCAGGTAAAGGGATCGAGAGCAGAAACAGGTGTGGGTGAGGCATGTGACCTTTACACCAAAGGTCTTGGAGTGAGAACTGCCGCTTGCTGCTTAATCCAGCCCTGAATACTCCCAGACCCACGATCCAGAAAGGGCAGGCTTGGGAGAGGCATGGCCACCGCTGACACCGACCACAGCTGTCCCCAGACACTGACATGCACAGTCAAGCAGCGCAAATTGGGTCAGACTCCCACAAGTCCTGAAAGTTTGTAACACAGGGGAAGAGAGTTTCCCCGGGTCAAACACTAACTACTGAGCTAGTGCTGCTTAATGTTAATTAAACATATTAATACAGTTCAACAATAAGGGAATCAGTAGGGTTCCTCAAAAGGGCTAAGAGAGGAGGAATTGCCAACTTGGAAAATGTTCAGGAAGGTAATTACATCATGGCAGAAATGCAGGCAAGATGTACAAGCGTGAGTATTTCATAAGCAACTTAAAAAAAATCTGCATTCATTGCATTTCATTCTATTTAGATTCACCCCCACATTTGTGGGTGACACAGAGATAGATTCACCCCCACATTTCTGGGTGACACTGAAATACATACCAATCAAAATTTTGCAGTAAATGGTTTTGGATTTGAGTGCCTCTTAACAGTGTGTGGCATTGAAGCAGCGATTTCAGTATTTGAAGCTCAGTTTCCTTAGAAAATGAGAAGCAAAGTTATCTCGTAGAGTGGGTCTGAGGACTGAAGTAGATTTAAAAAAAAGCACTGGAAAGCAGCAAGCACAGGGCCTGGTGCAATAGCAGCACCAACTATCATGTATTTCTACTATTATCCTGAGCATTTTAAAACAGCTGGTCATTTCCCTATAAGTTGCAGGAGGAGATCATAAAAAGAAAGGAGAATTCTGACCCACCTGCCAGCATGAACCATGCCTCACCCTGGGTGTCTATTTGTATGACCACCACCATATGGATTCATTCTTCTTCATTTCTCTTGAGAATGAGAACCGAAATGATCAATTACCCTCATGTATGACAGAGCTGAATGGGGGCAGCTGAGATGAATGGCTGAAGAGCATAAAGAATGATGACATTAACATATACGTATATGCTGCTGCTGCTAAGTCACTTCAGTCGTGTCCAACTCTGTGTGACCCCATAGACGGAAGCCCACCAGTCTCCCCCATCCCTGGGATTCTCCAGGCACGAACACTGGAGTGCGTTGCCATTTCCTTCTCCAATGTGTGAAAGTGAAAAGTGAAAGTGAAGTCGCTCAGTTGTGTCCGACCCTCAGCGACCCCACGGACTGCAGCCTACCAGGCTCCTCCATCCATGGGATTTTCTAGGCAAGAGTACTAGAGTGGCTTGCCATTGCCTTCTCCGATACGTATATGAGGAACATGTTAAAATTGCTTTCAGAAGAAAGGAGAGAGAGAGAAAATTCTCCTATTGAAAGTTGTAAAACATGCTGACTCTTTTGTAGAAAAATCATACCCTGGCTTGATGCTATTCATAACGAATTATATGGTGGTGATTTATTTATACCAAGTGTTTAAGAAACTTGCCAGGTTGATGAAAAATGCATAGGTGCACACTTTAGTCTGACACCAGACAGAAGATGGGGGAAGAAAGAACGAACTTGGAGAGAGACAGAGGTGGAAGGACCAATAGGAGGCTTACGGGGCAGTGAGGTGAGGAAGGGGAAGAGCCTATCATTAAGACCACCCGTGCAACACCAGCAAGATTTTCATTTGAACATTGCTGATCGTCTGCTCCCGAGATCATGATGAGTTCTAAGTTTTGAGATCCATCCAGGAACACACTGAAAGTGGAGCTCCATGAATGGGAAAGAGAACAGGGTTTGCATCCCCAGTGAGTTGATTCCAGTTCCAGTTCTGTCAATGTCTGGCGCTAACTCGGGGGTGTTACTTGTCTTCTCTGAACCCAGTCTCCTTGTCTTTGTAATATTGGTCCTGATTATAGTAGTGAAACCAGGTGAAAACTGAGTCAGGATTGTCAAAACAAGCTTGGGCTAGAAAATTAAATGGCAGAAGTGAAATCAACATAGAGGCCTCTAGGGACCCAGGAATCCATAGCAAATTTCAAGGTCAAATCCACCCCAAGGTTGACCTGGCAGGAAGACCCAGAAACCACAAAACATGTGGGAGAAGGATTTGTGGTTAAATCAAGATGCATTTTTAAAATTAATTTTATTGCAGTTTAGTTGCTTTACAATGTTGTGTTAGCTTCTTGTTGTTCAGTTGCTATGTTGTGTGACTCTTTGCCCAACTCTTTGTCTGACTCTGTTTGATCTGTTAGTGTCTATTGTACAACAACATGATTTAACTATATGTACTCATGCATCCCCTCGTTTTTGGATTTCCTTCCCATTTTATAGAATGACTACATCTTGCACTCTCTTTCAGAGTCTATGTACCTGTTCATTTCAGTTGAGTCACTCTGTCCTGTCTGACTCTTTGCGATCCCATGGACTACAGCATGCCAGGCTTCCCTGTCCTTCACCATCTCCTGAAGCTTTTTCAAATTCATATCCATTAAATCGTGATGCCATCTAACCTTCTCATCCTCTGTCATCTCTTTCTCCTCCTGCCTTCAATCTTCCCAGAATCAGGATCTTTTCCAATGAGTTGGCTCTTCTCATCAAGTGACCAAATTATTGAAGCTTCAGCTTCAGCATCAGTCCTTCCAATGAATATTAAAGGTTGATTTCCTTTACGATTGACTGGTTGGATCTTCTTGCAGTTCAAGGAACTCTCAAGAGTGTTCTCCAACACCGCCATTTGAAAGCATCCATTTTTCGGCACTCAGCTTTGTTTATGGTCCAACTCTCATATCCATACATGACTAAGGAAAAACCATAGCTTTGACTACATATCCCTTTGTTGGCAAAGTGATGTCTCTGTTTTTAATATGCTGTCTAGGTTTGTCATTGCTTTTCTTCCAAGGAGCAAGCATCTTTTACTTTTGTGGCTGCAGTCACCATCCACAGTGATTCTGGAGCCCAAGAAAATAGTGAAAAACTGAGACGCGTACTTAGCTAGCCCCTTGGACTGCAAGGAGATCCAACCAGTCCATTCTAAAGGAGATCAGTCCTGGGTGTTCATTGGAAGGACTTATGCTAAAGCTGAAACTCCAATACTTTGGCCACCTCATGCAACGAGTTGACTCACTGGAAAAGAGTCTGATGCTAGGAGGGATTGGGAGTAGGAGGAGACGGGGACGACAGAGAATGAGATGGCTGGATGGCATCACCAACTCAATGGACATGAGTTTGAATGAACTCCGGGAATTGGTGATGGACAAGGAGGCCTGGCGTGCTGTGATTCATGGGGTCGCAAAGAGTCGGACACGACTGAGCAACTGGACTGAACTGAAATAAGCTGTACAAAATAGTGAACAAAAAATTCTTTCTGACTTTGTCTTAACCCATACTCTTGTTTCACATCTAAATCAATCACTATTAGCAATCATCCGTGTACTTTTCCAAAGATTTAAAATCATCTACAAAAAGGGAAGTGTATGGATGTAGATGAGATGTCGATACAGGTATAGGTGCAGATACAGGAGGGCTTTCCAGGGGGCGCTAGTGGTAAAGAACCCACCTGCGAATGCAGGAGACACAGGAGACACAGGTTTAACTCCTGGGTGGAAAGATCCCCTGGAGGAGGGCATGGCAACCCACTCCAGTATTCTTGCTGGGGAATCCCATGGACAGAGGACCCCGGTGGGTTACAGTCCATAGCGTTGCAAAGAGTTGGACATGACTGAAGCGACTTAGTCCACAGGCAGGTCCAGGTCCAGACAGAGGTTTAGCCATAAATGTGGATGAGATATAGATACGTGTGTAGATACGGATGCAGATGTAGTTGCAGACATAAGTAATAGTTTAGGTGATCAACAGACAGAGGTGTAGATGAAGGTGAGCTATATTGATATTACCAATGTGGGTTTGATGTGGAGGTAGTAAGTGGGAGATGTAGGTGTCAGTGTTGATATAATTGTGTATGTAGATACAGATGCATCTGTAGACGAGATAAAACTAAAAATATAGCTGTAATTGGAGGTTACACTGTACACACAAATTCAGCCATAGCTGTAGGTGCAAGTGTGGGTGTAGGTGTGGCTATTTCACATACCCTCCTCCTCTGCATGTAGTGTGAGCTTTACCATAGCTTTCTCTCTCTCTGTTGTCTCGGGGATGGTTCTGTAACACCCAAAGAGATGGATTTATACTTTCTAAGCACTCACAGTTTTCCACTGTCTACATAAACTATGACTAATTTTTTTTCAGTCCCCTACTGCAGAACATTTTGTCACATCTATTTTTGCTTTTACAAACAAGGTCACCATATTTTTTTTGTACTTGCATTTTTGAAATAGGTGTCTGTCAACAGATTCAATGGAGTGAACATTTTGTGTCTAATAGCGTGAACATTTAAAACTTTTTTTATTGTTGTTTAGTCACAAAGTCATGTCTGACTTTTTTCGACGCTGTGGACTATAGCCTGCCTGGCTCCTCTGTCCTTGGGATTCTCCAGGCAAGAAAACTGGAGTGGGTTATCATGCCCTCCTCCTGGGGATCTTCCCGACCCAGGGATCAAACCTAGGTCTCCCGCACTGCAAGCAGATTCTTTACCTCTGAGCTACCAGGGAAGCCCCTTAAAAATAGATATTACCAAAATATAAGGCCCCAAGTCCCAGTAAAGTTACTGAATTAGCTTGGAAAGCAGACTCCAACCTTGGAACCTGGCAATAGTCATTGTAAATAAGTCTAGGTCACCTCTTTTGTGTCAAGCTTTGCTTGTCTATTTCTACAATGCGTTAGTGATTAATTACCAGAGAAGGCCATCTGATCACAATCATCATTGAGCTCTAAATTATTTCTCTCTCTTTTAGAAGGAGCTACTTCATTATTCTCAGTCTTTTAATATATTAGCTCTGTCTACATCACATTCTAGAGATTTATAATTGAAAGATAATGTTAGTTTAATCTCAAATGCAACTCTCTTTGAAAAGTGCAAATATTAAACAATGGAAATGTTAATTATATGTGGTAAACCTTGACAGAAATAACCACCTAGGTAAATATACATTTTTCACTAATTCTTAAAATATGTCAGTGATACAGGAATTGAATACGGTCTCATACAAAATAAAACTCCTTTCTAAATATTATTGTGAATCCAAATGCCTTTCACTATTAGGATATAGCTCATGGATTAGGATATAGCTCATGGATTTTCGGAGAAGGCAATGGCACCCCACTCCAGTACTCTTGTCTGGAAAATCCCATGGATGGAGGAGCCTGGTAGGCTGCAGTCCATGGGGTCGTTAAGAGTCAGACACGACTGAGCGACTTCACTTTCACTTTTCACTTTCATGCATTGGAGAAGGAAATGGCAGCCCACTTTAGTGTTCTTACCTGGAGAATTCCAGGGATGGGGGAGCCTGGTGGGCTGCCCTCTATGGGGTCGCACAGAGTCGGACACGACTGAGGCGACTTAGCAGCAGCAGCAGCAGCATGGATTTTAGGCTGAATTCAATATAAAATAAAGTAATAGAAAGCTCTTTAGAGAAGGACGTAGCCTGTCTCTTTTAATCAGAGGTCACTAGGGCAGCCGTGAAGTGTGTATGACTTGCTGGAATTCGTGCTGTGTGATTTCAGGTCGCAATGGCTGAATGCCTATTTACATTGTAAGAACTTTTGAAAGTGTGGTTTTAAATTTATCACTCACTCTAAGATATCCATTGTAAGGGGCATAAAGAGATGATGACCCCATAAGGCAGTGGTTCTCCAAGTGTGGTCCAGCAAGTGGCAGCATCAACATCAGCATCAGCTAGCCACTTGGTGGAGATGCAGAGTCTCAGTCTCTGCTCCAGACATAACACATCTGAAATTCTGGGGTGGGGCCCAGCTACCTGGGGGTGTCAGCCGCCCTCCAGGTGATTGTCATCACATTAAAGTTTGACAGCCGGTGCTCTAAAGTCTCTGCAGAAACATCGGGGCAGAGGCTGGTCTCTTGCCTGCAGACTCAGAGCTCCTCAAATAAAGAGACGCTGAGAGTGATGAGGGATGGGTGTTCTCACTGGGGGAGTCCTTTCTGCCTTTTCTGTTGTCACACCTTGCAATGATGGTATTCCTCAACCATGGGCCATTCTTAGATGTCCTCTCTTCCATCCTTCAAATTATAGATGAAGCCCAGGGGAAAAAAAGATGCCCACACTGCCAGTTCATACCATAATTATATATATTTTATTCAGTCAGAAGTATATTTCTTCATTCTATTATTAAAAAGCACATTTTACCCCCTATACATTTTTACACAGGAAGTTTGGTGTTGGCCAAAAGTTAAAAATGACTCCCCAGCAACGGCAGCAACTTTCTAGCTCTATTTACAGAATGCCTTTGACACAAATGTTCTCAGACACTGTTTGTTTAATGTTCTAAAATATAAATTCAAATAAAGTATTTGGATATTGATTAGAGCTGGTTTATCCGCAAAAGCAAATGATACAAAGACATGACATTGGGGAATTTATTCAGCACATTTGGACATACCAGGCAGAAGAGGACAGTGAAACAGACGATTTCTGCCTCAGCTGGGAATGCCTTTTATACTTCCTGACATAGGAAATCAGGGGTGGAAAGAAAAGGACTAGAGTCACAGTTGCTCATACCATGTCTTTGCATGAGCTCCTCAATGACTGCCTTCAGTGTATAGAATCCAAGTCCTGCTCATGACATAAACGAGGCTCTCCAGTTTCTCAGTGATGCTTTCTTCTCTGTCCTAAAGCATGTCCTCGCCCACCTTTCTGAGGTGTTTGTCAGTTACTGGAGGGACACACTCTCTTGCTGTTCTCTTTGGAATCCCCTTCTTCCCTTGTCGGTAGAATGACCTATACTGATACTGACCAGGGTTCTTGGCCTTCTCCCGTCAATAGAAATGGACTAGAGGCCGGACAATAAAAATTCAGGCAAGGCTTTACTGGGGTCCCTGCTGCAGCAGGAGGGAGTGAAAAGAAACAACAGGCTTTGCTTGCCGGAGCCCTGAGGTGGGCGAGCTCATTCCTTATGTGGGGTGAGGGTAGGGTTGTGTCCAGGGGTCGGACCCGAGGAGTGGCTTAGGTGGTTTATTGCCCCTTAGGCGCCTTGAGTGCAGGGGGCACGTGCAGTACTCTGCCTTTGCTCCTGACCCCTTGCTTTAGCTCCAGGCTTCTCAGAAGTGGCAGTTGGGTTTTTGTGTCTTTTGGTCTCTGTATCTTTTGGGTCCAGCATTTGTTCCAACTGCACGTGCACACAGTTATTTTTAGTCTCATCCAGGTTCTTTGTATTAATATTTTGTTGTTTGAGGAGAGATGTGTCCAGGTGCAAGCTCTGTAGCCCTGCTGCAAAGAAGCCCACGTCCCAGCCTGTCTCGATATCACTCACCCCACAGTGTGAAAAGTGGTCCCATGCTTTCCCCAAACTGGCAACCTTGGCCAACCCCAGGGTCCCACCCACAGCCTTGCATGGCCCCTGCTCCAAACTGAAGTCAGTCTTTTATTGTTTTTTTGTAATTTAGTATGAAAAGTTTTGACAGACAGTCATGTCTTGATTATCCTTGAGTTCCCAGAACTCTCAGAAGACATACCATGCAGCAAGAGCCCCCACAGGTGTTTGCTGTACCTAGAAGTAGTTTCTTGAGTATGGGATGTGGAAAATACAATCAGAAGTCAGAGCTCACAGTTTAGTGCTATTCTCAGGATGGTTTCTCCAGTGCTTTCACTGCTGAGGGCCTGCAGCACACCATTAACAGAATGGGGAGCAGGGCCAGCAAGTTATTCAACCAGAAAAAACACTTTTTTTCTCATTGACGGATCCAGTCCATTTGGAAGCTCAAGAGAGAGCAAAATCGGGAGACATTACCCAGAGCAGAAAGCTGTTTGCCATGCTGAAGATTTCACGGAGGAGTGGGAAACCCTAAGGGGGCCTGAGAGCCTGCAAAGATCTGTCTCAGAGTCAGGTCATGAAAGAGCCCTGGGGTCAATGGGACCAGGGAAGCGTTTTATTTTCATTCCATTCCAGTACATCTCTCTTTTAAATGAGATTTAAAAGCTTAAAATACAGTATTGATAAACACATATTTTGTTCAACTCTTTGTGACCCCATGGACTGCAGCATGCCAGGCTTTCCTGTCCTTCACCAACTCCCAGAGCTCGCCCAAACTCATGTCCATTGAGTCGGTGATGCCATCCAACCACCTCATCCTCTGTCGTCCCCTTCTCCCCCTGCCTTAAGTCTTTGCCAGCATCAGGGTCTTTTCTAATGAGTAGGCTTTTCGCATCAGATGACCAAAGTATTGGAGCTTCAACTTCAACATGAGTCTTTCCAATGAATATTCAGGACTGATTTCCTTTAGGATGGACTGATTTGATCTCCTTGTAATCCAGGGGCCTTCAAGAGTCTTCCGCAACACCACAGTTGGGCACTCAGCTTTCCTCATGGTCCAGCTCTCAGATCCATTCATAACTGCTGGATGAACACATACACACGTGCATCTGCACGTGAATGCTTCTGTGGAAACACGTACCCAGCGCTCCTCACTGCCCCAGTGCAGAGCGTCTGTGTTTTACAAGGACGATGCGGTGAACAAGCGACAGACATCACTACGTACCTCCAAGCCCAGAGTCCACATCCTCACACCAACATCCACATATGGACACTCCAAATCACAAACGTGCTTTACACACACACACCAGCACACCGACTTGAGTTTTGCACAGAACTTTCCCACATTACCCTCCTCACCCATATACATTCATCTACAAAAGCACAATAAACACACGTTTGCATCTTGCCCACGAGGGGCCCTCGCGTGTTCATCACGACCCCCATCGCCCACGCATTCACAGTCCACCCCGCGCCCCGGGCTCTGCTGCCCGCGTCCCTCACGCACCGTGCAAACCTGCAGTCTGTGCCTCGCGCCTCATTCCTCACTGTGGCACACTTACACACGCTTTACGCCAGTGCACACACACACACCCTGGCTCACCCACAGGGACACTGCTGGCCGGTGGACTGCAATGGAGAGAAGCCCTTTGACACGATAACAAGCAAGATTTGAAAACGATGGTTTTGAACAGCCACCTGCTTGAAACCAGGTGTGTGAAGCATCCACACATGCCTGACTGAAGCTTTTCTGCTGCTAGAAGCTCCTAGAAACACAGAGGACATCATACGATAGGCATCTTTGTGGTCATCAAAACTGTCACTTGGTCATGTGTTAAAATTCACTGAACATGTTCAAACACATTATTACATTCAATCTTTTGATGGGTATTCAAGAAGGGACCTGGGTGTCTGAGGAAAAAAGTGACTTGTCATGTGACACCCTCTACCCCATGATGGGTCCAGAATCAGGGGATAAGGTGACTGTCTACCTCCATGTTCCAAAGACCACTGATGGTCAGCTGGGGAGAGAAGGCGCTTTGCTGACCAGGAAATGTGTGGCAATGTCTGAGGACATTTTTGGATGTCACAGCTTTGAGGGCTTCCCTGGTGGCACAGTGGTAAAGAAACTACATGCCAATGCAGAAAGCACAGCTTCAGTCCCTGGGTCAGGAAGATCCTCTAGAAAAGGAAATGGGAATCCACTCCAGTGTTCTTGCTTGGAAAATTCCATGGACAAAGGAGCCTGGTGGGCTACAGTCCATGGGGTTGCGAAGAGTCAGACATGGTTTAGTGACTGAGCGCACACATCAGAGGTGCTCTGAGGTCTCGCCGTGCCCAGGACAGCTCCGTCCCACAGAGGCTCATGGGACCCCAAATGTCAATAGTGCAGAGGCTTGATCTGGGGAGCTTCCTGACAGCTGTGTGCAGACGCTGGGCGGGAACTGGCTTGCCTGGTGCTGGCAGGCCCTTCAGATGAACACGGAGTAGGGACACAGTTTGCTTTTCTCAGTGGGTCATGCAGACATACATGCCAGCTGAGGATAAAAGCCAGGGAGACGGGAGATACAGAAATGACTTCTCTCTGCTGACATGATTTCTACACGTGCCTTCCAGAGCCTTCCCTATAAGAAACAGGACTTTTATTAAAGCAGAAACCTTCTGAACAGGAGCCATTGTTGAGCTGACGAATGACTCTCTTTCCTCTTAACACGACACGCCTTCCTTCCCTTCAGCAGCAATTACAAGAGGAACCCGGAAGAGCAAAGATGAGTCTCTCCTGCGTTACATAAATCAGGTGGATGGGCCCCTGTGGAGCTGGAATACCTCCATCAGTATCTCCATTAAATCAATTAGCCAGCATGAGGGAGGGCAGCAGGGCCAGCCACGTTCCTGGCAGCCTTCCTAACAAAAGAGCCCACCATCCTGGAGGCCCATCCTCCCCTTGCCCTTTTTTCCTTGGACGCAGAAACTCCGGGGAGTCACGGGAAATGAATCACTTTACAGGGGCAAACACAGAAGCCAGCTGTCATTCGTTTCATCAGAAAGTCTCCGCACCATGAGAACTGTACTCAGACTCATGCTTGAACCCAGAGCTGTCTACGGTTTGCCGTGAAGATGGTAGGGGCCCTCCTTGTCAGAAGATAAGTAGCTTGTTTGTGTGTTTATTTCTGGAAACATCAGTTCTGTGCTTCAAATCACCCCCGTTCTTTCCTCTGGGCCTTCTGCTGAATGAGGAATCTCAGCAGGTGGGGATTAATAACACCTTAAGATGCACACGGCAGTAGCCTCTTTATGGAGACCAGTTGGTCTCATAGGAATCCGATAAGGTAGGTGACATGACTGCTATTATTCCTGCTTCATAGGTGTTGAAGTGAACTCAGGCTGTGAGGTATCAAGTGACTTGGACTTGGCTACTCAGAGTGGCAGAAGATGGATTAGAATGTAAGGATATTAAAGTTTTGAGGAGAGACCAGTTAATATCTTACATTCATGGCCTAAATCAGAGGTTCTTGGGGTTACCTGCAAACCGCAAATAGAGCGCAGGCTTTATAAAATGCCCCTGCCTGGGTCTTACCTCCAGTTGCTGTTGTTTAGTCACCAAGTCATGTCCGATATTTTTGTGACCCCATGGACTGTAACCCTCCAGGCTCCCCTGTCCATGGCATTTCTCAGGCAAGAATACTGGAGTGGGTTGCTATTTCCTTCTCCAGGGGATCTTCCCAACCCAGGGATTGAACCCACATCTCTTATGTCTCCTGCATTGGCAGGCGATATTGTTACCACTGCGCCACCTAGGGCTTCCCTGATAGCTTAGCTGGTAAAGAATCTGCCTGCAATGCAGGAGACCCCAGTTCGATTCCTGGGTCAGGAAGATCCCCTAGAGAAGAGATAGGATATCCATGCCAGTATTCTTGGGCTTCTCTTGTGGCTCAGCTGGTGAAGAATCCACCTGCAACTCAGGAGACCTGGGTTCGGAAGATTCCCATGGAGAAGGGAAAGGCCACCCTCTCCAGTATTCTGGCCTAGAGAATTCCATGGACTATACAGCCCATGGGGTCGCAAAGAGAGTCGGACACGACTGAGTGACTTTCACTTTCACCTAGGAAGCCCTGTGTATTTCCTTAAAAAGCAAGTTTTGGGATAAGCTTTCTATTTTTTTTTTTTTTTTGATTGGCCAGTATTTAGCTGTAGCAATCAAGTACATTGTATAGTGCGTTTTACTGTCTAAGGAACTAAGAACAGTTCCTGGGCCACTATTGTCACAGTAAGGGACCTTGGACAGTTGTGACACATTTGTCGTCAATTCAAGGGAGTATTCCTCAGCAGGGTCATCTCAGAAAGATGGATCAGAGGGTCAGGAGCTGAGTCACTGCAGCCACGTTTCTGTTATATAAAGCCAAAGGCTGCAGAAAACGGGCTTTTAGATTAAGCAGCAATAATTAAAATGTATGTCTGGCCAGATGCAAGGCCCAGTGCTGTGGAACTTGTCACTCCACTGATGCTACATTAAGCCATTTCTGTTCATCAAACTGGAAATAATCAGAGCAATTTTTCTTTAAAAAAAATCTTATTACTTCATTGTTTATGATCCCTCAGTGATTCCTAAATGATCCAGGATTAAGTTAAGGGATCTTCAAGATCTCATGAAACACCCACCTGCCTTCTCCAGTTTTAGCATCCTCTGCCCTGGCTGAATTATTGCATTCCCTTGCAGGACTCCGTGTGTTCTTACCTGAACAATGCTTGTACTTTCAACCTGCTCCTACATTCTTAAAAGTGAAATAACAACAAAGGTTTGCTAATATTTAAAATGGAGAAGTCCCTTTTGTAAGCTCCTTACAATCATTTATTCATTTAATCCTCACAATAACCTCACACTTTAGAGCAGAGGAAACTGAAACAAAGGGTGAATAAAGTATCATATTCAGGAGACAAACCCTCCAGTCCAGCTCCCAAACCCACATTCAACTGATAGCCTTTACTGCTTCTCTAAGAGACGAACTACCAGTTGGCCCTGTCAATCCAAGCCAGATGTGCTGTGCATGAGAGTTTACCTTAATGTGTCAAGTGCAGAGACTGAGTCACTCTGATTTCAACTGATGTTAACTTTGAACCAAAATAAAAATGAAATACAGATACTCCTCTCCAGACTCTGGGATCATGGGTTCTGTGAGCCAACCAAAAGTGTTTTCACTTTTCTGTGACTCAGTTATTTTACCTGCAAAATAGATGTACTACTTATATGATCTGTGAGCCAGCCAAAAGTGTTTTCACTTTTCTGTGACTCAGTTATTTTACCTGCAAAATAGATGTACTACTTATATGATCACTTTGGTTTGAAGTGGAAATTGGTTACTACATATAAGGCATTTAGAATGGTGCCTGGAGCATATTTAGTATGTATTATTCTTTTGGTAACACTTATTACCCTTATTAATATTATTTGTGTTAAGATATTAACATGATATGAACAAATGGAAGGCCAGATGAAGCAGAGTAGAGTGAAAACCATGCAGTGTGGAGGGGAAACCAGTGACCTTTCAGTTTTGAACCAGACTCTGGCTCAGTTCTCTCCTGGCTTTTTGGAGGAATGTTATTCCACGCTGGACAAGGAGCTAACTAACCTCTCCCCACACCTGAAAGTGAGACATTCAGACCAACAACCTTTGCAAAGTCACTGTGAATATTTCCCTCTGGCCCTCATGGGGTGCTGTAGAGGTGCTGGGTGAGAGGAGAAGGCGGAGAGTGGCTATCACCGTAGAGCCTGGGACAGGTTGGGGCACAGGCTTCACTTGGAGACAGACTGTGGTGTAGGTGCCTCCTCAGTGTTAGGGGACAAAAGGCTGACAGTTCTGTATTCACGCTAAGGTGTCACTTTTTTGTGAGGCTATGAACGGCTTTGGTTCTAGACACCTTCTCTCCCAGCTCTTTTCAATTATACACGAGGGTGAGGGCACAGAGTGGAGCATGAGAGGCAGGGCTTTGTAAGTTCTTAAAATCTGAGAATCGAGCCCTTTAAATATTTTGTCTTTTATTTAATAAAAGAGATGAGGCTAGGGATATTTTGCGTCAGATGGTCCCTCTATGATCTGGGGACCTTTCCAAACCATCACAAACATTCACGAAAAACCAAGGAAGCAATTATGGTCCTTGCCCTGTCGGGTGCTTTTAAGATGTGATTTATTATTGTCAGCTGAGTCCAAGTCTGCTTCCCTTCATCTTCCACCCACAAGAATGGGGCCGTAAGCAGTTCTGAGCCATCCTCCTGCTGCCGGGGTTTATGTCGAAGCATCATTCATGTTTCATTTGTACCTGGCGCTGGTCCTAGGAGGGTTGAAGTTGGGAGGACACAGCAGGGCAAACTGCTAAGTCCTAAACTTAGCATCCCAATTCAGCTCCGACACCATTCCACCTTGGGAGGACTGTGTCCTGAGCAATCCCCTTGTGCTGGAACTCTGTGCTTAGAGCATGATGAGCCTCACTGCACTGATCCCTCCTGACATCCATGGGATGTAGGTCTTCTCCGTCCTGTATTACGTACAAAGAAACTAAGGCTCAAAGAGACGTGTTGGCTGACTCAACTTCCTGTCTTGGATTTGTGTCTGAGTCCGTTGACTCCTCTTAACTGCTGCTCGGTTTTATTGGATAAAGCGATATAGACGTGGGCTTGACTTTGGGCAACTTATATGCCGATTCTACGCCTCTGTTTCTTTGTCTTTCAGTAACCATCCCAAAGTTTATAGTGAGAACTAAATAAGTTTTAATAAAATGTAAGATATTTGACACATACAGATACTGAGTAATTGGCTTTTATCTCTGTCCTTTCTTGCCTCCCCCAGGCCCCTTGTCTTCCTTCTTTTCACCCACATGTATGGAGCCCTTATCCATATAAATCAGATTCCCCTCGCTACAAAGGCATCCTTTCTTCAGCACTTGCCCTAGGACAGAGAAGCTCTTATTAGCCAGAAATCTGAGCAATTCAGCCTCTTCTGCTTGAGAAATAGCAGCATTGACTGCATTAAACCTAACGCACAGAACTCGATTTTAAAAATAGTAATAGCATATCATGAGTGTTGGTCCAATCAGCCTTGTTGCAGAATCAGGTGATCTCCTGTCTCTTTCCTGCAAACAAATCTGTTGCATTACCTTGGATAATTTTAGCAGCAGAATTAACTTTCAATTTGTTGACACTTTACCCAGGAGAAAAAGTAGAGAAAAATGAGACATCAAAATTAAATTAGTTCCAACGCTGATATTCTAACCTTAATATCAGGTACACAGTGTCCACACACCCACGGAGCCAAGAGTTAATCAAATTCCTAATAATAAATTATTTTCTTCAGGTCAAACGGATTACTCATCAGCAAATGAAACTGGGTGGGAGAAAAACCCAGTGTCTTCTGATACAGACGTGAAAACAGACATTTGCCAGCTGTCACTCTCCATTGGCTTTAGGAGATGCTCCATTTAGGGGGAGCATGTTCTCTGCAGGCAAAGTCCTTGGACCTCTGAAAATGTAACCTGGTCCCTGCCCTCAGGGTCTACACAGTGTGTTCCAGAAACCGATAAAAGAAAAATTCCATCACTGAATGGGCAAGCTGGAACTGGAGGTCAAGGGAATGGGGACACGTGTATGTCCTGGGCAGGCAGGAAGTCTTCTTAGTGGAGGGGACGATGCTGTGAGCAAGAGACCAGTTCAGGCAGTGAGCAGTGTTAGCTACCTAAAAACTAAGAGGGTGGAACTCAAAGGGTTTCCCCTGGGCATGACTAGTCTCCAAGGCTGGCTGCCTTCACTCTTTCCCAACACCCGGAAACAACACACTCACTGTTGTTCAGTCTCTCAGTGGTGTCTGACTCTTTGAGACCCCATGGACTGCAGCTTCCCTGGCTTCCCTGTCCTCCACTATCTCCCGGAGCTTGCTCAAGCTCACATCCATCGAGTCGGTGATGCCATCCAACCACCTCATCCTTGGTTGCCCCCTTCTCTTCCTGCCCTCAATCTTTCCCAGCACCCGGATCTTTCCCAATGATTGGCTCTTCACATCAGGTGGCCAAAATATTAAGCTTCAGCTTCAGCATCAATCTTTCCAATGAATCATCAGAATTTATTTCCTTTAGGATTGACTGGTTTGATGTCCTTGCTGTCGAAGGGACTCTCAAGAGTCTTCTCCAGCTGGATAACCAAGAATTTCCTATCTCAAAATAAAATCTCTGCTTACATTTTTGTGATCTCAAAATCAATTTCCTTAGGACTTGCTCTTTTGTTCTGCAACATTGATGTCTCCTTAAACCTTAAATCACCAGAGTGAGACCCTCCTAGACCTCCTGGATGTTTCTGTATCAGGAGGCTTTTCTTCCCAAACTAATTCCTTGATCCTGACTCAAGTTGCTGCTGTCTCGAGGTTTTCAGCTCAACTGATATCCTGAGATTCACTATCAGCCATCTGAATATTGACTTCCCCAGGGGCTCAGCCGTAAAGAATTCACCTGCCAAGCAGAATAAGCAAGTTCAGTCCCTATGTGGAGAAGATCCCCTGGAGAAGGGAATAGCAACCCACTCCAGTATTCTTCCCTGGAAAATCCCATGGACAGAGGAACATGGTGAGCTACAGTTCATGGGATTACGAAGAATCAGACATGACTTAGCTACTAAATGACAAGAACATCTGAATATTATACTTTCTCTCAAAAATTCCTACTTCCTGGATTTTCATGTCATCCGGACTCCAACCATGTTCATTCAAATAAAGCCTTTCTGTTTTCTGAACTCACTTAATTGCCCCATGCTGTCTGTCATATTATTTTATATTGCAAATTACGTTCTCAGTGCCTCCAGCAAACAAGAGAACTCACCTATTGAGTCTTTGAATGCTGATCTTTTTTGACATGTCTGATTTCATCTCCCTTTCTGAGGCTCAGAGTCTTGACCTCTGAAAGTCCAGTCTAGTCCTGCATTTGGATATAGAAGATGATAATTAATGAGCAGAAATACTGGTCAAATGGATGAACTGATCACCTGAGAAGGTTTTAATAGGGACTTCCCAGGTGTCTTAGTGGCTGAGACTCCACACTCCCAATGCATGGGGCCCAGATTCCATCCTTGGTGGGGTACCTAGATCCCATATACTGCAGCTAAAGATCTTGCATGCTGAAAATAAGACCTGGTGCATCCAAGTAAATAAATAAATTAAATATATAAATAAATATTTTAAAAAGAAGGCTTTAATAAAATGACTAACGTCCACCAAAATATTAGAGAGTTGTTCAGGAAATCTGAATGCTCATTCTTAGTTTGTGTCCCAATTCACTAGTGACACTTTTTAGGTTAAAATTGTCTCTACTGAGACTGTCGCCCCAGTCCCATACCACATATTTAGGCTTTTACAGGTAGCATTTTGAGCTGTATCATAATCAATAATTCATTTCCAGGAATAAGGGAAATCATCAATCAACTATTGACACATTCATTTTAGACCTAAGAAATAGGTGCCACAACAATACATTGCCCCAGTGATGTTAAATTCTGAACTTCACAATAATCCTTTTTATTTCAACTGTATCTGTTTGTAAAAATGCAGGTTCAAAGCCACGTGTTTAAACTCCTTGGAGCCAGATATATTTTGAAATTCTTTTTTAAAAAAAATTTTTGAAGTAACAAATGGGTATAGTATGTCACATATTTTCCAAGGGGCCTGGGAGAGCACTTTGCCATTAAGCACAGCAGTCTTCCTGACATGGACTTAGGGATGTTGACAACAAGTAGGATGAATAAAGATTATAAAGAGCCTCTTGCCAGGCCACAGGAGCTAGTGCCACTAGATAGGCTCAGGTTGGGTTAAACTGTTCCATTAAATAGTCTTACCAAAAGCTTCAGATTTCAGAAATGCAGCCATGGGATTTTGGACTGTTTTATCATCATTGTCAGTACTGAAGCGATTTATGTTGTAGTGAGTCCTTTACAGTAAACCTGTATCGTGGCATTGATTCTTCATGAATGGTGGTGTTGCCATGGTACTGATGAGCATACTAAAACTTAAAGAATGTGAATTTCCTCAGGCACACAGTAATAGGCAGAGCCAAGACTTGACCTCTGGACTAAATATTTGACTTCAAAGCCAGTAGTCTAGTGATGGTGCCACAGATAACCTATATTCTGTAATTCTATAATAACCTATATTCTGGGACTCTCAATTTTCAGTATTTCTCATTTTAGAGGATCTTTTGTCCTCGGCTAGAGATATTTCTTTAAGGTAAGAGGATTATGGTTTTCTCTTCTGACAAAGAGAAGTGAAACCTTTCTCTAAACAATCACGGTATTACAACACTTCCAAATATGTCATTCACAACTCAAAATCTGACCACCCAAACCTCATTTAATTAGTTCCTTATCTGCCCAACTTATAGGATCTGACAGAATAGTCTTTAATATTTAGATAACCCCTCCTGGTTGGCATTTTTTTCATCTGTTCTTTCAACAATTATTTATTAACTATCTAATCTATGACAGACATCATTGAGACACTAGGGATACAATAGTAAACAAAACAGAATCTCTGCCTTCATGGAATTTATAGTGGGGAGAAGGATAATCATTAAAATTAAATAAATGTGTGTATGCCTGCATGTATAGGTGTGTGTGATTAGATGCTGAAGTGTAGAAAAACTTAAAGCAGGGAGAAGGACGGGATGCAAAGGGGCTGTAATTGTAAATAATATATTCTTGGAAAGCCCCGTTGAAAAGATAGCATTTGGAAGAGAAGCCAAGTTGTTGGTGTTTAGTTGCTAAGTTGTGTCTGACTCTTTTGGCGACCCCATGGATTGTATAGCCCGCCAGGTTCCTCTGTCCGTGGAATTTCCCAGGCTCAAGAATACTGGAGTAGGTTGTCATTTCCTTCTCCAGGGGATCTTTGAGACCTGGAATCGAACCTGTGTCTCCTACTTGGCAGGCAGATTCTTTGCCTCTGAGCTGCCTGGGAATCCCAGAGTAGCAAGTGCTGAGCCCTGAAGAGAGAAGTGTATTTGTAGAGTTTGAGAAATAGTAAGAGGGCCAATGTGGCTGAGTGAAATGAGAAGAAAATAAGAGGTATGGTTGGAGAGCTGAGGAAGGCAATAGGACCTGGTCAAATCTGTGTTTCTACTCAAAACGAAATGGACACATTTAGATGGTTTTCCAGAACGGTATCTGCCTTTGGTGTCAAGAAGAAACTGGAGGAGACAGGGCAGAATCAGAAAGGCAGTGGGGGACCCCCTCCTCAGGCACCTGCCTGAATCTTCATCCTGCAGGTGGAGCATAGAAGGAGCTAGATTTAAGTCTGAATCTCAAGTGAATGTTTCCTACCTGAGGCCCCCCAGATATCCATAGTTGTGGGGATCAGAGAAGTCAAAGCAACAGAGGATTTAAATTATAGGAAAATCACTCATCACAGGAACGTGACTCAGAAACCCCATGCCCCAAGTCTTGGTTCATAAACAGAACCAAACTTGGATTTCCAGGCTGGCACCCAGAGTCAAGTTTGAATGAGATGAGATGAAGTCTTGTGAAGACTTTGAATTGTCAAAAGGAAAAAGAAGGTAAATCGGAAACTAAGGGAAAATCATTTTATAGATTAAAATGAAGAACCCTTAACATGCAAAGGATATGAATAGAGAGTTTGCATAAAAAGGTTCTTAAACATGAAAAGATGCTTTAGTATCACTTACAGTGAGATACATGGGAGTTAAAATTATACTTACTATTTTTACTCACCATTTTGTCAAAGATGGAAAAGGTAACTTAATGTACTCTTTGGCAAAACTGTGGGCAAACAGACGCTTTCACGTATTGCTTGTAGAAATGCAGAACCCCATATGAAAGGCAATGTCAATCAGAATTATAAATTCATATGATGTTTCTTCCAGAAATTACACTTCTTGGAATTTATCTTATAGTATTACTTACTTAGGTGCAAAATAATTTAAGCATAGGATTATTCACTGCAACATTGTTATATTGCATGACATTGTTGTACAGTTAATCATGATAGTTTCATGCAACCAAATTCTAAGTTTCTGTAAAAGAGGATGAGAAAATGTCCATGTGGAAATATCTCTAAAATATAGTAGTACATTTGATAAAGCAAATTATGGAGCATTGCATCTTTTTGTGGAAGGTTGAAAAAAATCAAGAATATATTTTCATTTGCTTTTTTATGCATAGGGAAGCTCTGGAAAAAAGCAAAGACACTGTATTAATTAGGGTCACTTGTTGGGGAAGGGGGGACACGGAAGAGAGATTTTTCACTGTAATACTTTCGTACATTTGATTTTGAACAAACTTAATGGATGACTTATTCAAAACTAATTAACTGTATAATTAAGTTTTAAATGCTGCACTCAATTCATATCTGTTATTATAATTATTAATATTAAAATTGATATTAATATTAGATATCCTGAGTTCTAGTCAGACTCTGACACAAGCTGACTGTTAGATTCTGGCACACTCTCCTAATTTCTCTAAACTTTGCTAATTCATAAAATGTTAATTTTTGAGGGCCCTTGTGCATTTAACATCATAGTGACAAGAAATGAATGGATACTTGAAGAACAAGATGAAATGTGCTGGGGCTTTGAAAATGAATGCTATGGGAATGTGAAGTGCTTTGTTTCCTTCATTTTAGAGATGAGAAAATTACAATGCAGAGAAGTTAAGTAACTTGCGGGGAGCTCCAAAGCCACTGGGTGGCAGAACGGGGATATGGACCCATACTCTATGTGAGTTCAAACCTGCTGATGGTACCACTGCCTGAGGGATGCTTTCTATCCTGAAAGGTCTGACCAGGCATCAGAGGCCAGCCCCAAGGAAAAGACAGCACCGCAGTTCCAAGTTTCCTTCCTGCCTTGTTCAGTCGCTCAGTCATGTCTAACCCTGTGACCCCATAGACTGCAGCACGCCAGGCTCCCCTGTCCCTCACTATCTCCTGGAGTTTGCTCAAACTCTTGTCCATTGAGTCGGTGGTGCCATCCAACCATCTCATCCTCTGTTGCCCCTTCTCCTCCTGCCCTCAATTTTCCCCATCATCAGGGTCTTTTCCAAAGAGTCAGCTCTTCACATCAAGTGGCCAAAGTGTTGGAGCTTCAGCTTCAGCATCAGTCCTTCCAATGAATATTCAGGATTAATTTCCTTTAGGCTTGACTGGTTTGATCTCCTTGCTGTCCAAGAGACTCTCAAGAGTCTTCTCCAGCACCAGAGTTTGAAAGCATCAATTCTTTGGTGCTCAGCTTTCTTTATGGTCCAACTCTCATATCTGTACATGACTACTGGAAAAGCCATAGCTTTGAATACATGTACCTTTGTCCACAAAGTGATGTCTCCTGGTTTATTGCCTTGGTCCTGCTCAGACTGAAGACTGACAACCAGCCATTGTCAGGAAGAGCCCTGTTAGGTTTCTGTGTTTTCCTATTAGTCACATCAATTTATTGACCGTGTCGTCTAGGGCAATAGGGCTCTTACTTGAATGGAATGTGGATTTAGTCGGGGAGGGGGGTGTTCCCCCTTAAATTGAAGACCTACATTTTAAGTGGCTCCCTGTTTCAGAATCAAACAAAACATTCCTAGAACTTAAATGATGCCTAAACCGTGTGGGACAATTTAGATGCACTCAGAAGTGACAACACCTGTGTGTCCAGCTGTCTCTGAAAAGGAGGTATCATTTATCAAAATGGCTTCCAAATTGCTCTGTTTTATGCAACCGCAACCTACAGGTTCCCATCAATGCTGAAGCTGAGTGGTGTGGGGAATGCTTCCCGGAGTGGCCATGAAGAAACCGGTTTGCTTAGTTTCCACTGGAAACTCCAGAATAATTTTCTGGTGGTGAGCGGAAGCCCTTACATGCTATGATCCTTCAAAGGGAGCGGTGGTTGATGATGTTTTTTAATCTCAGCCTCAAGCATGTTTTGGAAACCAGCATACAATTAATTTCCCAATTGCTGCAGGGTTGTTTTAGGACTTTTTTTTTCCATTTTAATTTTATTTTAAAGCTGGGACACTGCAAAGCTCTGTAAACAAAGTAATCGATCAACTGCTATCAGCAGTTCTTGTGAGAGGGCAGAATAATTTGATGGATTCTGGACAATAGGAAAAGAATAGTGCAAGCAGTTTGAATAAATTAATGGACGTGATTATAAGTGGAGACAGGGGTCCCCACAGGTGTTCTTGAAGGAGAACATTCATTCTGGCTCTGAGGTGTCTGCATCCCTCAGGCCACATGGAGTCGATTGTGGGTGGACGTGTCTCATTTACAGCCTCCAGTCCATTTGTGAGTCTTCTTTCTTTTGCAATCTGATGCTTTACCTGGACTGCAGGTGGCAGAGATTTAAAATGGTTCCTTGTTTATTTTTAATTTGCATCAAGCTACTAAACGTGAGAGTTGGACTGTGAAGAAAGCTGATCGCCGAAGAATTGATGCTTTTAAACTGTGGTGTTGGAGAAGACTCTTGAGAGTCCCTTGGACTGCAAGGAGATCCAACCAGTCCATTCTAAAGGAGATCAATCCTGGGTGTTCATTGGAAGGACTGATGCTGAAGCTGAAACTCCAGTACTTTGGCCACCTCATGCGTCGAGTTGACTCACTGGAAAAGACTCTGATGCTGGGAAGGATTGGGGGCGGGAGGAGACGGGAACGACAGAGAATGAGATGTCTGGATGGCATCACCGACTCGATGGACATGAGTCTGAGTGAACTCTGGGAGTTGGTGATGGACAGGGAGGCCTGGCGTGCTGTGATTCATGGGGTCGCAAAGAGTCGGACACGACTGAGCGACTGAACTGAACTGAACTAAATGTTAGTGTGGGGAGAGACGCTTGGGTTTGTGTGTGTGTGTGTGTGCGTGCCCTGACTCCCTTCTGTGAGAAAGCAAGACTCTGGATCCCAGAAAGGAGACATGATTTACTCAACGTTACGACTGCTTGCTGTCAGAACCAAGCCTCAAGTTCAGGTCCTCTGGCGTCAGGTTCAGTGCGCTTTTCTTCATCTCATCACCTTGCCCCCAGGTGCCACTCAGGTACTTGTAACATGAACATCACTGTGCTTGTGGCCTCTTCCGGCTCCTCCTTCTTCCTCCCTCTTCACTTTCTCACCCACCTTTCATGGCACCCCCTGTTTACACTTCCCCCAAGCACAGTTTCTGAACCAGAATTCTTTGCTACCCATTTATTGTTGACTATTTTAAATGCTATTTATACTTAGGCTTTTAAATACTGCCTGTTTTCTCCAAGACACATACATTTTTAGTTCTCTTTAAAAATTCATTCTCTTCTGCTCTTCTTTTGTAAAAGTCAGTGTCTCTTCTCCACTGTAAATACCCTGAGGGCAGGGGATATGTCTTTATTATTTTTCTTTCCCTGAGTCCTACTTTGTGCTGTTCCAGGTGCATGTCACATGCTTACTGTTAATAAAGGCTCACTTAGTCAATAAGTCAGCAGATTTTAGAGCTTGAACATCTCTGCTGAACCCTGTACGGACATCCCCAGTGACTCCTGCCAGCTTTCTGGGGTGTTTAGTTGGTTTCCTTCTCACATCATCTGTTCAAAACAGGCATCTTGAGTTGCAGCTTGCATCCCTGCTCTCTGAAACCCATTCTTCCTCTAATCTCCCTCAGTTCAGGAAACGGTGTCACCGTCCATGCAATGGCTCAGACAAAATTGTTCTGCCTTCATTTTCTCTTACCTCTAGTCTGGCTGCAAATCTTCTGACTCTAGTCCTCCCAAATGTGGGCACATCTTCTTTGCGACCCTTGCCTGGCACCGTCCTCTCTGGCTACTAGCAGCTGACCTGTCCTCATCATGTTTATTTCCTTCTCTGTATATCAGCCCGTCTGATTGTTTACAGTGTAAAGCTGTTCCCTGAGCACCTTCTATGGTTCCCCCCCCTTTTTTTTGCTGTTATCTTTTTCCTTTTTTGGGGGGCATGCCACATAGTATGCAGTTCCCCAACTGGGGATTGGACCCCCTGAAGTGGGAGGGCAGAGCCTTAACCACTGGACCACCAGGGAAGTCCCCTGGTTCCTCTTAAATTATCCATTCATCTCTCTTAGGATAAAAGAGATTCTTACCATGGCCTTCCCTGGTGGCTCAGAGGTTAAAGCGTCTGCCTCCAATGCGGGAGACCCGGGTTCGATCCCTGGGTCGGGAAGATCCCCTGGAGAAGGAAATGGTAACCCACTCCAGTATTCTTGCCTGGAGAATCCCATGCACGGAGAAGCCTGGTAGGCTACAGTCCACGGGGTCGCAAAGAGTTGGACACGACTGAGCGACTGAACAGAACAGAACAGAACCATGGCCTAGGAGGTGCTGTGTGACCTGCCCTTGCCCCTCTCCAGGGTCACCACCTACCACTGTGTTCTTTCTCATTCTTGTGCAATGTAAGGATTGCTGTTCTTCAGAGACCCCCAACAGGTTCTAACATTGGGAGCTTCACTGCTTTCTCTCCACCTGAACTGCCCCTCCCAGAGCTTCCTATGGCTTGTTTTTTTATTTTTTTGGCTGCACTGGGTATCAGCAGGACTCAGGATCTTCTATCTTTGTCTCAGCTTGCAGGATCTTTAGTTGTGGGTTGGGATCTAGCTCTTGGACCAGGGTTCAAACCCTGGCACCTTTCATTGGGAGCTTGGAGTCTTAGACACTGGGCCTCCAGGGAAGTCCCTCCTATGGCTTGCTTTCTGAGATCATCAAGTTTAAGCTCAAAGACCACTTCTGCAGAAAAGGCTTTCCTATTCTCTCCCTGTCTCAGGAAGCACCACCGTCTTCCCACCAGTCTTTGCCATCAATGCTTCTGGTATGAATAGCCTTAAGTATTGGGCTTCCCTGTTCTTGCCTGGAGAATCCCAGGGATGGCAGAGCCTGGTGGCTGCCGTCTACGGGGTTGCACAGTCGGACACGACTGAAGTGACTTAGCAGCAGCAGCAGCAGTAGCTCATCCCAGGTGGCTCAGTGTTAAAAAAAAGTCTGCCTGCCATTACAGAAGACATGGATCCATTCAGTCCCTGAGTCTGGAAGATCCCATGGAGGAGGAAATGGCAACCCACTCCAGTCTTCTAGCCTGGAGAATTCCATGGACAGAGAGGCCTAATGAGCTAAGTCCATGGGGCCACAAAAAGTCAGACACCACTGAGCATGCAGGCTAGCACATAGTGGCTCAGCTGGTAAAGAATCTTCCTGCAATGCAGGATACCTGGGCTTGATCCCTGGGTTGGGAAGATCCCCTAGAAAAGGGAATGGCTACCCACTCCAGTCTTCTTGCCTAGAGAACCCCATGGACAGAGGAGCCTGGTGGTCTACAGTTTGTGGGGTTGCAAAGAGTTGGACATGACTGAGCACGCATTCGTACATGTGGCTCAGATGGTAAAGAATCTGCCTGCAATGCAGGTCCCCGGATTCAATCCCTGGATGGGAAAAATCCCCTGGAGAAAGGAATAGCTACCCACTCCAGCATTCTACTAGTTGAAATCATATTGCTAATTTGTATGTTTGTGTCCCTCCCAGACTCAAGTAGGAGCTCTGTGAGAGCAGAGTCTTTAAAAAAACAAGTAATGTTTCCTGAGTGCCCAGAACATACCCAACATGTAGCAGGTAGACAATGATTATTTGCTATATAAATAAATAGGAGACCCAATGTTTATTAGATTTGGTTGCTTTGATTTGAGTGGTTATTTTTCCCTCTTTAAATGTACTCAACATATTCTTGGCAAGAGAACACAGGAAAGTGAATATAAGTCAGATGATATATGGGAAAATGAGAAAATAAAAAGGCAAAACCGCTGAGTTACTGAATAGCGAATCTTAAGGGGAGCTTTCTTATTTTCAATATCTTTATTTCCTGGAATAGAAATAGAATATCTTCGTTGGGAAAGGAAATCCCAGCGGAACGTGCAAAACATGAAAGAGAATTGCTTTGCCGTTTTGGACTTTGTTTTGCTTTACTTTGCTTCGATGTATGAAACGAGGTTTCTGTGCAACTTTATTAGGTCAATGTTTACAATAACATTATCCTCAGGGCATAGGAGAGGAAGTATTAGAGAAGGGTACTGGGCGAGAAAACTACCAGGCTTTCAGACCTACTCTGTGCTTTATGGTAATTGTAATAGTAGATGCTGGGAGGGATTGGGGGCGGGAGGAGAAGGGGACGACAGAGAATGAGGTGGCTGGATGGCATCACCGACTCGATGGACATGAGTTTGAGTGAACTCCGGGAGTTGGTGATGGACAGGGAGGCCTGGCGTGCTGTGATTCATGGGGTCGCGGAGAGTCGGACACGACTGAGTGACTGAAGTGAACTGAACTGAACTGAACTGAATAGGACCTGAAACTGAATGAGGATTCATTGTTTTCCTCTGATACGTGTACTGTCTGATTTGATCCTGTTCAATCTTTATGGCATCTGGATAAATTAGTACCATTGTCGTGATGTTGTTGATGGCGAAACTGACTCAAAAGTATTTCACTTTCCAAGCCATGTGGCTCGTGCTTGATTAAGGCATCCCTTCTCACTCCCCAGACTGTAACATCTTCATTAGCTGATCTACTTGATCCAGTCCCTCTTCCTCTAAGGCTTTCTCAAGACTGGACTGTCAGGCTGTCACTGGGTGGTCGGGCGTGTTCTCTGATTCCTTCTGACACACCAGCTTCAGGACACGGGATTCTGCTGGTGTCCAAGCACCCATGGGACGTCTGTGGTGCTGTGGAGAGAGTGTGAGCCCTCTATTTAGAGATCAGAGGGAACTTTGGCAGGCTTGAGGACAGGGCATGGGCTTTGTTCATCTCTGGACTCCCAACACTTGACACGGTGCCAAGAACAGAGAACATATTCCATAATTTTTAACTTTCCCATGAACCTGCTATTTCACTTGATCTCTCAGAAATCCTCTTATAACTCTGGTGGATGGATCTGTCAGGCAAGTAATGGCCATGTGGGATAAGGCTGGTAATGGTGCATATTGTGGCTAAAAATAGCGTGTAATCTCTATAAAGCACTTCGCAGAGCGCAGACCAGAGGACTACAATCTCTCACTTTCGTTGTGTGGGATATGGAGATAAAAAATAACACAGTGACCATGTGAGATTTCCGTGGGGTTCCATGAATTAATGTGCAGAACCTCTTAATAGTGTGCCAGGCTTATCATGAATACTTAATAAATGTTAGCAAGAGCTATTAAAGTTCTTATGCAAACCTTATGAGGAGATCATCTTGCATATGCCCATTTCATGGATGCTATCACTGAGCCTTGGCCAGTTAAGTGACCTTTCCAAGTCCTCACAGGTAGGAAGCAGAAGTCCTTAGGTTTGTACCAGTATCTGTTTGTCTCCAACCATAGTATGCTGAGTCCTTCAGAGGACATTTGACAGCAACAGGAGGCATTTCTGATAGTCATCCCTAGTGGGTGTTGCTGTTGGCGCATAGTGTGTTGAGGTGTAGGGTGTCCTGAATATTCTCCAATACACAGGACAGCCTCTACAACAAAGAATGTGCTCAGTTGCCTCTACAACAAAGAATGTGCTCAGTTGCTTCAGTCATGTCTGACTCTTTGTGACCCCATGGACTATAACCTGCCAGGCTCCTCTATCCATGGGATTCTCCAGGCAAGAATACTGGAGTGGACTGCCATGCCCTCCTCCAGGGGTCTTCCTGACCCAGGGATTAAACCTACATCTCCTGCATTGCAAGTGGATTCTCTACCCACTGAACCACCTGGGGAGCCCACAACAAAGAATAATCCTGCTCAAATGTCACTAGAGCCACGGTTGAGAAATTGTGCTTTGACCAGTGATCAATTCCATTGATTCAAAATAGCGCTGTAATCACAGTCTAATAACCACAGAACAGACACCCATAGGCAGTGCTGCCAACCTTGTTCCCAAGGGATCTGGTTACCTTCAGTTGCCTGGAAGCTGGTGTTGTCAGCAGAGATGATTCAACTGGGCCAGCCTGGGGCACCAGCTCCTCTCTAAGTCATAATGAAACTCCTGGTAACAGTGTCATCGTTGAAGGAAAAAGTTCTATTTTGATCACAACCCCAAGATTACCCTTTGTAATGTTTGCCGCACCTATAATTAATTAACCTGTGATATTGTCTCTTTATGTCGTCTTCCTTTTTTACAATATAAACTCTCTGATGACAGGGACTGTGCTGGGCTTGTCCACTGCTTCTCCTTAGCTACTGGCAGAAGGTTCTGGATGATGGTCTAAAATAGGTCCAAGTTGGAGACATACTTGTATAAATAAATAATCCAGGCCAGCAACTGAAAATATAAAAGTGTCTAGTGCCCAGGAGAAAAGTTTGTGCTATTTAAGATGTGTTAGACACTATAGAATGTTTGAAGGATTTGAAATCCAATGTTCATTCATTCAAGCATTCATTGACTAGTGCTGTGCTTAGTCACTCAGTCGTGTCTAACTCTTTGCAGCCCCATGGACTGTAGCCCGCCAGGCTCCTTTGTTCATGAAAATTTCCAGGCAAGAATACTGGAGTGGGGTTGCTGTTTCCTTCTCCAGGGGATCTTGCTGAGCCAGGGTTTGAACCTGTGGACCTGCATTTCCTGCATTGGCAGGAGGATTCTTTACCACTGAGCCAAACCAACGATCGTCTAATATAAAATAAAAATCTAAAAAAAAAAAAAGATAATTACAGGGTTATATGCAGCTTCTGGGCACAAAGGGTGTTCAGTCAATGGGTGATCGTACATGGTGGCTTTTAAACATGTCCACACATTCTTGGCCACACCATCCATTAAGAGGGAGCGTCTCTGTCCCTCCCCTTAAACCTAGGCAGGCTTGGGGAGTCCCTTGGCTAATAGAATGTGGCAGAATTGAGGCCATGTGACATCTGAGGCCAGGTTGGGAAGAACCAAATGACAGGCTTAGTGACCTTGTAGAGAGACCAGAGCATCAGAGAGGGAGAAAGAGACACACGTAGAGACACACAGAGAGAGCCATCCACAGAGCCTCAGGTGTTCTCTCCAGGTGTGTGGGTGAAGATGCCTGGGAGTCAGACACATCCTGACTGCAGACACATCTCCTGCTTCGGGGTCATCAAGTAGGGAAGGGTAAGGAGACGGGGAGACATATTTTGGAAGTTGAGTCTTGAATATTTTATTGAAGTCAGATTTTGTAAAAGTCCTATATGGTTTATTCTGAAGACTGGTCAATAATTGGGATTTTTGTCCAGGGTAGTGGAGATACAGTAAACATTTGAGAAGATTCAAGGCACTGTGAACCATGACTTCAATATTTTACCCTATAGAATTCAGACTCATTACAGGCTGTGTGGAGTAAAGTATCATTACACATAGAAGAGAGGCAGTTAGATGCCCATCAAAACCATGTACGTGCAATCATTTTGCTTTTATTATTCTAGAAATAGATTATCATTTAATCTGAATCTTTTCTTTCAAAGTATCTCTGATGTACAATATTATATGTTACAAGTGTACAATATAATAAATCACAATTTTTAAAGGTTAGACTCCATTTATAGTTATAAAATTTTGGCTATATCCTCCATGTTTTACAGTGTATCCTTGTAGCTTATTTTATACATAGTTGTTTGTACCTCTTAACCCCTACCCCTGTTTCCTTTTGCTTCACTTCATTCTCCCAATAAAAATGTATAAAATGTAATTAGACAACAGTTCAGACAGCCCCTTCTCATTCACAGTAAAAGCAACTGTTTTAATGATTATCCAAAGATTAGTTTTGTTTTTAAAAATTGGAACTTATTTCCCATTTTTTCTCTTACAAAAGAGAACAAGAAAAAAAAAAAAACAAACAATGTCAAGAAATGAAGCCAAAGAAGACTCTCCTAAGGCCATGATCTTCTCTACAGCAATCAAGCATTTGGCAGCATATGAGGTATCAGGGGAGACCACAGATGTCCACATCCGAAAAGCAATCTTTCCTCCCAGTATTGTGACATTTGGCTCCACCTTCTGCCCTTTGGATAATAATATTCCAGTGTGATCTGATGTTGTCTACCATTGACAGTGTTTATTTTTACTTCTTTCTGGTGAGAGAAAAAAAATGCTATTCTAGGTTTAAGACTGTCTGCTTCCCACCTGATGGGGAAAACAGTCGCTTTGACAAGACTGCAGAGGGTTGAAGGGCTATGAGCAGCAGAACGGGCAGTGTTCTTTCAAAACAATAGACACTCAGCTTCTCTGGCTACTTGAATTATTGATGGTGATTTCGGCACTGCGCTCATGATGCCTGGAGCGATTAGGGCTCTGGGCTAGAAGAGCTGGAGGAGTTGTATTTCAGAGTCGAGCCAGAGGGGCTTCTGCTTTGTGGAAATCTTTAGGGTTGAGCCAGGAGGGCTCACCATCTGAGAACTCTTTTGAAATGTGTGCCATTGTGGTGGGCACCCAGGGGACTCGGAGAAGCCAAGAACTGTAGAGTATGTATGCTCAGTTGTATCCGACTCTGCAATCCCATGGACTGTAACCGGGCAGGCTCCTCTGTCCATGGGGTTTCCCAGGCAAGAATTCTGGAGTGGTTGCCATTTTTTCCTCCAGGGCATCTTCCCAACTCAGGGATCAGATCTGCATCTCCTGCGTCTCCTCCATTGGCAGGCGGATTCTTGACCACTGTGCCATGTGGGAAGACCCAAGAGCGCTATGTGTGTTCGTTGCTTCATTGGTTTATTAAGTCCCTGGGGCACAGAGGACAGATACAGGCTTGATGTCAGTTGTCCCTGGTGAGTTGTGTGACTTGATGGGGGTCCTTGAAGCTCTCTGAAGATTAGAAGTGACTCCCACATTTCTCGGTCACCATTATATGCCTAGAGTTGTAACTGGCAAGTCAGAGGATGCAATGCCTGTATTCCCTGAGTTCTAAACAAGCTGAGGAATGAAGAAAAGAAATCTACATTAGGATAGAAAAGTCAGAACATCCCCCTGGCCCTACATCAGTGCAGGGAGACTGCAGGTCTCAGCGTGTAGAGCTGGTCATTGAAGCTTCTAATTCAGATCCAGGGAATGAGTTGGGCTCAGTTCCCTGGTCACCAAACTCCGGGGTCTGGCAGTCTTCTCAGGCTCTACTGTCGAGTTCCCTGGGTCCAGGAACAATCAAGACCTCCAGCTCTCTGCTGGCAGCTTGCTCTCAAGAAGAGGCAGTGCATGAGCTAGGCTGGCTCGAGTTTCTCCTTGTAACTTGCTCATAACGTGTCTCTAGACTTGCCGAAGGAGCAGTGAAGGAGACACTGAAAAGAGAAACTGGTGGTGTGACCTGCCTCCCCCTGGAGGAAAGTGTCAGGTGTGGAAAGCAGCTTTCCTTTCTGCCCACCAACATCTAGCAACATACATCTGTTATGTCATCGAGAGGATTAAACACAATAATCAGTTCAGTTCAGTTCAGTTCAGTTCAGTCACTCAGTCGTGTTCGACTCTCCGCGACCCCATGAATCACAGCATGCCAGGCCTCCCTGTCCATCACCAACTCCAAGAGTTCACTCAAACTCATGTCCACAGAGTCGGTGATGCCATCCAGCCATCTCATTCTCTGTTGTCCCCTTCTCCTCCTGCCCCCAACTTTTCCTAGCATCAGACCCTTTTCCAGTGAGTAAACTCGTCGCATGAGGTGGCCAAAGTAGCTATATGTAAAAACACTGTGCTAACCAGGTGTTCCCTGATGGTGCAGTGTTTAAGGCTCTTCCCTCTCAGTGCAGGGGGCACAAGTTCAACACCTGGTCCAGGGAACTGAGATCCCTCGTGCCACATGGCACGGCCTAAAAGTAAATAAATAAAAATAAAACAACAGCAACACCATGAAGAAAATAAAGGGGGCAAGTAGAGAATGCAAGTAGATACTTAAATAAATGTTGAAAAACAAAACGGATGTTAACCAGGAAACCTTTCACAACTATAAGATGACACTGTCTTTATTGTCCAGAAAGCCCCAGTTCAACAAGTCTTTGTAAAATAAACAAATGAAAAACTTCATCCAAACAGATTTATATCCAAATATTTTTACTGACTTTATGTCTTCACTAAGTGAATGGTTACTGGAGTCAAAATTCAAGGTTTGGGATTTTTTTTTTTTAGTGTTGGCTGTCAGCTTTATTTTATATTTTTGTACATGTGTTCCCCATTCTGAACCCCCCTCCCTCCACCCTCCCCATCCCATCCCTCTTGTTCATCCCAGTGCACCAGCCCCGAGCATCCTGTATCATGCATCCAACCTGGACTGGCAATTCGTTTCTCATATGATAATATACATGTTTCAATGCCATTCTCCCAAATCATTCCACCCTCGCCCTCTCCCACAGAGTCCAAAAGACTGTTCTATACATCTGTGTCTCTTTTGCTGTCTCGTATACAGGGTTATCGTTACCATCTTTCTAAATTCCATATACACGCGTTAGTATACTATAATGGTGTTTTTCTTTCTGGCTTACTTCACTCTGTATAATAGGCTCCAGTTTCATCCACCTCATTAGAACTGATTCAAATGTATTCTTTTTAATGGCTGAGTAATACTCCATTGTGTATATGTACCAAAGCTTTCTTATCCATTCACCTGCTGATGGACATCTAGGTTGCAGTTTCTACTATTTATCAGCTGTGTGACCTTGGGCAAATTGCTTAACCTCTCTGTGTCTCAGATAAGAATAGCTTCTTAGGAGAGTTGTGAGAATTAAAGATGTTAACATGAGCTTAAACCGATATCTGACATGTGGGAAGTATATAGTAAAAGTTTGTAATGATGGTGATTATTAATAAAGTATAACAGAGTCAGAGCAGTGAACGTTAATCAGATCACAGCACTTTAATGCTTGAAACCCTGCCAGTGCTTCCTGCTGCTCTTAGGATAAAAGCCTCAGTAGAGCCCCTGTATAGCATAGCATCTGCCTCTTCTTCATCCTAAGATACACTCCTAATCTCCTTGCTCTGGCTACATGGCAAGCACACGTGTTCCTTGGTTTCACCAAGCCTTCATCCTTCCTAGAGGCATGCTTGCTGCTCCTTCTGTCTGGAAGCCTCTTTCTCTGACTTCTCTCCTGCCTGTCTTTTTCTCACCCTTTGGGTTTCTGCTCGAGGGTCATGCCCTTGAACAGTCTGCCCTTTGTAAAGAGGTTCTGCTCAGCCATGACAGAACCCAACATCTTTTTCACTCATAGAACATATCACAATCTATTTTCTTTTTTTTTTTTTGCCAGTTTGTTATCTGTTTCCTCCTTGGAACATGAAAAGGGCAAGGACTGAGTCTGTTTTACTTACTTCTCCATCCCGAACATCTTTCAGAGGGCCTGGCTACAGGAAGTAATCCGAAAGCACATGTTGGTTGAATGGATGGGAAGGACAGGTTCTCAGGCATCTTGAGCAAGAGCCTGAGTCTTGCTGCCTGAGGTCATTGGAACCAGCCAGTCATTTCATCACGTCGCTCAGACTCGGTCTCCGCACCTGCAAAAATGAGAGATGGGACGGTTGTGTTCACAGCAGCATTTTGCACAATGGCCAGAAGGTGGAGGCTGTGCGTCGGCAGATGGATGGGGGAAGAAAGGCAGTCCACCCACGCAACGGAGTAGTCGTCAGCCTTAAAAAGGAAGGATCTGCTGACACATGCTACTACCTGGATGAACCCTGAGGATGGCAAGCAAAGTGAGGGAAGTCAGTTACGAAAAGCAAATGAGGTAGGATATGATTCTACTCACTTGAGGTGTTTGCAAGAGGCTCATTTAGAGACACAAAGAGTAAAATGGTGGTTGCTAGGTCTGGAGGGAGAGGAAATGGGGTATTGCAATTCAACAGGCTTGGAGCTTCTGTCTTGTAAGATAAAAAATGTTCTGTGGAAGGATGTTGATGATGGCTGCACAGCTGTGTGAATGCACCTAACACAGCTGACCAGTGCACTCAGAAATAGTGAAGATGGTTTTATTCACGTGTTTTTTTATATATACATATATAAAACCACAGTTAAAAATAGAAAATAAAAGAAAAATTTTAGAAATAGAAGAAAGGAGAAAATGCTTTGTCTTACCGAAAATAGAACTTGGATAATCAAAAGCCTCACAGGGGCCTATACAGGCAACCAAGTAAACTCTCTTAAAGACAGAGCAATTGAGTGTAGGATTTTTTTTTAATCAGTGAATTCTTTTTAATTTATAGAAATTCAATCAAACTATATGCACTATTGTAGCCTTCCTTTTCTATACAATTTGCTGGAAGAATTTTTTGAAATCAGAAAAGTGAGGCATTGAGAGCTGGATTATAAAAACCACTATTGAAACAAAAATATGAACTTGCAATTAAATACATGACATTAAAAGCAATTGTAATGGATAAAAATTAAGGACTTATATTTATTTCTTCTTTCTAGTACATTCTGTATGTAAACAAAGCATATTTTATTTAGCTTACTCAACATTTCAGATGATCTTCCTATAGGAAGCTACAGAGGGCATTTGGCGAAATTCCTTCATTGCAAAAAACCTCTTTACTACACATTTTTAAAAAAGCTTCAGAAAGAAATCATATATATATATATATATATTTGTTGTTGTTCAGTCGCTCAGTCATGTCCAACTCTTTGCAACCCCATGGACTGCAGGACGTCAGGCTTCCTTGTCCTTTACCATCACCCAGAGTTTGCTCAAACTCATGTCTATCGAGTCAGTGATGCCATCCAACCATCTTGTCTTCTGTTGTCCCTTTCTCCTCCTGCCTTCGATCAACATCTGTTTATCTATCTACATATATATCTGATTCACTTTGCTGTACAGTAGAAACTAACAGAAATTGTAAAGCAACTGTACTTTAATAAAATTTAATACAAAAAATAAAAAAAAACCTCAGAGAAGAAGGCCAAACACCTGTTCCAATGAGTTGTCATGTCCCTCAGTTTAATAATTGTTCTGTCACCCCACCTACATACTGAAGGTTATTTTCATTTTAATGTGCATTTTGGTAATAATATTTATAATGTAACTGTGGTGAGGCTAGTCTTGGCTGCAGTTTCCGTCTTGCTATATTAAACCCACCTGTCACCTCATTTGTTTACAGCTAGGACTGCTGCTGTCTGGACCCTTTCTCTTCATCATTCACCATTTCCTTACCCTGAGGCCTGTCTGCAGCAAATACCTGGGACTCTTTAGCTGAGTCCTTTCCTCCCCGAACTGCAGGGCAGAGGCAGCCAGATGGCTGGGGTGCAGCTCCCCTGAAGAAAACCCTCAACTGATGACATTCAGAAGTGGTGGATATTCACCCAGTGTCCTTAACTTTGGCTGACATGGCTCAGCATTAATTGCCTCTGGGCCTGTTCGGTGCTCAGTGGTGTGGGCTCCCTCCCGCCCCACCTCTCACTTGCTTGCAGAAGTGACTTGGACGTCAGCGCACGATGCGCTGTCCCGCCCTCAGCTCAATTCCCCACTCACTTATGGCGCTTCCTGAGGACTCTCCCCATCTGAATGAAAAGGGGCACGCTCAGTTGCTCAGTTATGTCCAACTCTTTGCAACCCTATGGACTGTAGCCTGCCAGGCTCCTCCATCTATGGAACTTTCCAGGCAAGAATACTGCGGTGGATTGCCGTTTTCTCCTCCAGGGGGTCTTCCTGACTCAAGGATCGAACCTGTGTCTCCTCACTGCAGATGGATTCTTTACCACTGAGCCAATCTTCGTTCAAGGTGTGCATCTGGGACCACCAAATTGCAGACATCTGTCTGCATCTTCTGACTTTTGCATTATTTTTGGAAGGTTGCTTTTTCATTGCAAGTACTGTTGGGATCTTTCACTTGACTGGAGTAAGGTTGGTGAATGTGGATGACATGTTTCCAACAGACCCACTCCCTCCAAGAGCATTGTTTCTGCAAGATTCCCCATCTGGCTATCAAGTCAAAAGTTTGTGAGAACAATGAATATGTTGCCTTCATTTCTCTTCTTCTCTTCACATGGATGATTTTATTTAAATTTTTTGGAAGGTCGTATTATCAGAGCTATCAGTTACGGAAACCTAACTCCTCAAAGTAAGAAGAAAAGGAATGAATACTTCTTCAGTACAAACTGTGAGAAAAAGGCATTCCTTGGTGGTTTAGACTTGATTATTGTATATTATCATCAGAATTTGGAAGATATTATTGCCCTGCCTGATGATTAACTTTATGTGTCAACTTGACAGGGCTAAGGGATACCCAAATAGCTGTTAAGATGTCATTCTTGGCGTGACTGTGATGGTGTCTCCAGAAGAGATTAGAATTTCAGTCTCAATTGGTGGACTGAGTAAAGATCACCCTTCTCAGTGTAGGTGGGCATCATTTAACCCTCTGAGGACCCAGAAAGAACAAAAAGACACAGGGAGCACACGTTCGTCTTCTCTCTTCTTCATCGGGGACACCCATCTTCTCCTGTCCTCAGTCATCAGTTATCAGAGGTCCAGTTGCCTGAGCCTTGCAACCTGGACTGAATTACATCACTGGTTTCCTGAGTCTCCAGCTCACTGGTGGCAGATTGTGGGACTTAGCCTGTGTGATTATGTGAGCCAGTCCCCACAATAAATCTCCTCTTATCTCTCTCTATATATAGATCCTATTGGTTCTGTTTCTCTGGAGAACCCTGACTAATATACCCCGTTTTATAGGTAATGGCATTGAGAGAAGGTGTGTTACCCAGTGCCTCAATATGTTCCTATGTAAAATGGAGACAGTATTATGACTTTATTGCCTTGTGAGAATTACAGGCAATACCACAAAGGTACTGAGAACAATTCCCAGCGATTAGGATGACGTCAGTGCATCTTAACCGCCGACTTTCTGGTTGCTATGACACGACTGGTAAGTGACAAGGGCAAGAATCCCTCTTGGGTCTTCCTAGAAGCCATGCAGTACTCTGAAACTCCAACCTTTGGGAAGAGGATGGTATTATCTAACAAACATCAAGCCAAGGCTTACAGATAACAAGAAAGTGGTTAAGAGATTTTCCTGGTTAATGAAAGTCTTAACTAGAGGTTAAGACTTCACCTTCCAATGCAGGGAATGCACGTTTGATCCCTGGTCTAGGAGCTAAGATCAAACTATAAACTAGAACAATATTGTAACAAATTCAGTAAAGACTTTAAAAATACTCTGCATCAAAAAAAATAACTTCAATAAAAGTGGTTAAAAAATTGTATATTGAAGGTTGCCACTGTTTGTAAGGTACAGCAACATCTATGTCTTGTATAATATATCCTGAGAATGGTGTGTGTGTGTGTGAGCCAGAAACACCCATGCACAGGATAATCAAGCATTTACATTGCTGTGTGGTGGGGCTCTGAATGCATTGATTTTATTTTTTGTCATTTTCTCTGCTTTTATATTTTTTGAGAATGAGCAGCTATTTTTGTACAACTGCAGCTGTTAAAAGTCCTCACCAGATAAAGTTTGTGTGAGGGACAAAATAAAATATTCATTAGTTTCTATGGATGAGACATGCTGGCATTGAGACCCTCTTCTTAAGCCCATCTGCAAATAGATGCTATAAAGGGAAGATCCAAGACACTATGGGCCTTCATATTTTTATTAATACTCAGAAATATGCATCCCAGTAGGAGCCATTTTCCATAACTATGAATAGAAGCATGGTGATGCTTAAGACGCTGTTGAAGTCTCTCAGTAAATAATGCATTGAGCTCAATGACTTATTTCTAGATTCCATCAAATAATTGGCCTCAGGTCACAAAATACTTTCCATCTTGATCAGGGTTGGCCTGGGGCCTGGACCAGACCTGAACACAGGCATCATGCCATGATTTTGTCCCTTACAGAGGTCTGACTCTCAATGAGCAGTGGCCTGGCGTGTGTGCGGTGCTTCTCTGCACATCCATTCATCCTACAGAGTGAGCAGGATGGCAGTTCTGAGATTCCAGAAAACATGGTGAGCCAAGATGTACTAAAATGGAAATAGAGGAAAGAGAGAGGAATCTACAGATGATAATTATTGACAAGGATGTAAGGAAACACCCTTGCTTTCCTAATATGCTATTGGAAGGATAAAATGGTGTAGATAGTAGGGAAAACAAGTTACCATTACCGAGTCATGTTGATCAGACGAGTAATACTTCAACACATGTGCACATCACACATACACATACTTGTACCAACTGACACATGTAAGGCTGTTTATTTATGTCTTCAATTATCTCCTCTTTTCCCAATCTGATTACATGAACCAACATTATAATCACTCCCTTCTGGATACCTCCAACTCTTTAGACCTGGGGCAGGGTCATATGTTTTGTAAATAAAGTTTTATTGGAAACACAGAACCAGGCCATCTGTTTACACATTGCCTGTGGCTGTTTTCATGCTGCTATGGCAGAGTTCAGTAGTCCCTACAGAGACCCTGCGGCACACAAGGCTTAAAATATTTACTGTGTCTCCTTTTACAGAAAATGTTTGCTGATTTCTGATACCATCTCCTCTTTTTTCCAAAACAGAACTAAAATAAGCCTGCCTAAATCCAAGTCTTTTCTTCCTATCTCATGCAGCTCAATATCTCTGAAGAAAAACACACAGGCATATTGCCCTGACTCCCTTTACATTGTTAAGTGTTAATCCCAACTGAGATCTTAAAATAAGTTATTTTTGCTGAATTCTACTGTTTGTTTTCTCTCTTATCCTTCTAGATGAATAATTTATACCTTCCTTCCCTGGTGGCTCAGATGGTAAAGCGTCTGCCTACAATGCGGGAGACCCGGATTCAATCCCTGGGTTGGGAAGATCTCCTGGAGAAGGAAATGGTAACCCACTCCAGTATTCTTGCCTGGAAAATCCCATGGACCGAGAAGCCTGGTAGGCTACAGGCCATGGGATCGCAAAAAGTCGGACACGACTGAGCAACTTCACTTCACTTTCACTCACTCAAAAACCTCCTTGAAAGCTTGGTACCTAATCCTCATTCTCATCATTGTCCTTTTTTCCGTCTCTAAGTACAAGTAGAAGTAAACAGAAAAGGTTCTAACCAACACGTCTGCTCTGTCTTCATATGTACATCAGCTAGCTAATTCTGTGTACCAAACTGCTCTAAACCTTAAAACAATCATGATTTACAATGTTTTCATGAGCCTATAGATCAACAGAGCAGTTTTGATTATTTGGACCCAGATTGGCTTATTTCATTTCACACATTTGTGGTCAGCTTTGGTGGCCTGGGCTTCTTCACATCTCTCACATCCCTCAAGCAGGCTCATCCAGTCTTTTTGATAGGCTGGTGACCAGGAAGCATAAGTATATAAGTAGTTTTTCAATCTCCTTTAATCTCAACCTGATACTATCCTGTTGGCTAAAATAAGTCTAACACCAAGTTCAAAGTCAGTGTCAGCATGGACACAGGGAGATATGAACAATCAAACCCACTAATACATCAAATCCTACTGTATTTATATGATTGGATTACTTACTGTTCTAGTGGTACAAGTCACCATCATCCTTGAAGTTTATTTTCACAATAACCCCAAACCAGACTCTTAATTCATACCTGGATTTTTGATGTTCACACTCATCACAGAATTTATTAAAGAGTAAATAGCACCATGCCACTCTTCTCATCAAATCTCCCCTCTGACTTCCCATTCCACTTAGAGCAAAAGCAAAGATGCTTATCCTGACCATCAAGTTCTACATGCCTTAGCTTCCCTGTAGCATTTTTGACCACTTTGCTCCACTCTTTCATAGTCACTCTGATCCAGGCACCATAGCTCACTTACCATGCTTCAAATAGCCCAAAATCCTACTCACTTAGGCCTTTGTATTCTGTTTGGAATACTTTTTCCTCCAGAGAGCACCAGATTTACATTGCTATACAAATGGCCACCTTATCGATGAAAATTTCCCTGACTATGCTGTATAACATGACTACACTACATTTTCTAACTGCAGCAATCCTAATCCCCCTTATCCTACTTTGTTTTTTGTCCACACTTGACATACTGTGTATTCACATTTATTTTTGTTTGCTTCTTCACTCAAGAATTTAAGCAGCCTAAGGGCTCCGCTCCATTGGTTTACTGCTGTTCCCAAGGGCATAGAAGAGTGCTTGTCACTGAATAGGTCCTCAATCTACCTGTTGGATAGATGAGTGGATAAGCAAATTAAAAACAAAGAAGAAGAAAGTTAGAAAAACCTGATTATGCAGTGTCTAGAAATTCATCATGTGGATTAATTCATTATGGTATCCTCTTACAAAGGAGTACCACGTAACAGTGAAGCAGAGCCAATCACCACAATGCATATCACCAAGGGTGAGTCACATTATATGATGCTGAGCAAAAAATGTCAGTTGCAAGAGAATCCTAGTGGCTCAGTGGTCAAGAATCCACCTGCCAATATAGGAAACGCAGGTTCGATCCCTGGGTCTGGAAGAGCCTCTGGAGAAAGAAACAGCAATTGGCTCCAGTGTTCTTATGGGGCTTCCCATACGTGGCTCAGAGGTAAAGAATCAGTCTGCCAATGCAGGAGATTCAGAAGATGTGTTTGATCCCTGGGTCAGGAAGATCCCCTGGAGAAGGAAACAGCAACCCACGCCAGTACTCTTGCCTGGAGAGTCCCATGGACAGAGAAACCTGGGGGGTTACAGTCCATAGGGTCACAAAGAGTCAGACATGACTGAACATGCACACTCATTGTGGAAATTACCCACACAAACAATCAGGTTGGATTAACAGAAAGTTTTAGATTCCCTTTCTTGACTGTATCCTAGAGGATGAACAATAGATTCATGAAAATTGTACTGCAGCTTCGGTGGTGGGATGCCTAGGGAAATATAAGCCCCTGACTGAGCAGGGTCTGGGATCTTACACACAGCTGACTGTTGGAGTAGCCAGTCATAAAGTTATCCTTCAAATTAAAAATAATACATTCTCTTGTGGTTAAGTGGCATTCTGCTTTAGCTAGTATGTTTTTTTTTGGAACGTGCATTAAAAGGAAAAGTCAATGAACAAGGTCAGTACAGGAAACAATTGGTCGAACTCTAAGACCAGGGCATAATTCCTTAGCTGTATCAGGCAGCTGTGCAGGAGATCTCTGTGTTCCTCTGAGTCATCTAATGGAAGCAATGAACAATATGTCTAACTACCTATTTAAAAACCACTTTAATAATGCACTACATCATGATCAAAACAAAGCAAACAGGACAATATGTCCCCCAAACACTGTGTAAAATCCACAAACCATGGACTTTTGGGTCAGAAAGACCTGGGTTAAAATCCTAAATGTACAATTTATAAGCTGCACGCCCTTAAACAAGTTGTCTAAACTCTCTGAGCCTCAGTTTTCAGTTTTTCTTCTATGAAAATTGAAGCACTGATAAGTGTATCCAAGGTTTTTGCAATGATTAATTGGAAAACAAAATATTAAAATTACTAAGTATAAGGCTGGCATTAAAACTTGAGTCACTGCATGAATAAATAAACTCCTCAGTCAAGTGTGCGAGGCATGCAATCAGCTATAAGTCAAAGTGTGAATGTGATAAAGGTACCTGCATCACGCTCGGGAGAGTACTGCCAGTTCCTGTGTTAGGAAATACATCACTGGGGAGTGAATTTGGGATTTGCAGTATGGTGAGACTTTCGGGTTATGGAGAACAGAGGAGGCTTTCTATGTTGACAGGGAAGAGAGGAGAGGTTGCCTGGAGACCGAAGACAAAGTTGGGGCTTTTACCAACTTGGCATTTGGTCATTGATCTACCAATGGAACTCAGGGTTTAATGTTAATCTATATCCATACAGTACCACCAACATAGAAGCACAGTTTCTGTCAATATCTGGAAGCTTTCGAGCCTGTGCTTTTTAATTCCCCCTCTCTTCTGTCTTTCTTCTTTCCCTCCCTCCCTCTTTCCTTCCTCTTTCTTTCCTTTATTTTTAGAAAAGTCATGTCCTCAGTGGGGTCAGGGACAAGAAGTATAGATATTTATGCACTACCAACAAAGCAATCCATACTAGAGGGATAAAGACTGAAAAAAGCCTCATGTCAAGTCAGGTAACATTTTACTGCAAAACACTTATAAAGAAGGCTTCAGAATTTCGGATTTCAAAATTGCCGATAAGTGATAGTCTGAATGGGTGTTGAGAAAGGAGCTGACCACACGAAAACACACTTGACCACATCTGCGATAAACATCGTATAAAAGCACTTAAGAGTGAGGGGTCATGCAGAGGAAACGTTAGGTCCATAGTCACTGGCTGCACAGTGGATTCATTTCTCCTTGCTTAAATACGCCACAAGAACTGGGAGGTCCTCTGGAGGCATCCAAGCTGTCACATGCTAATTAACATGAATAGCAGTCCTCACAGGGCTGGATTATGTCTGAAAAATCATCCTTGACAGTGCACATCTAAGCATCATAGGAAAGTGATGACAAATAAGTGTTTTCTCTCTCTAATGGCTTGAAATGCAAGATATTTCAAAAACAAGATCAACAGAATACCAATTTGTCTGACAAGGGAGAGAAAATGTGAGGCATGTTTTTCTGACTATTTTTTTCTCTCTTGAGATGTCAAAGATTTAACTCAAATCTGCAGCTCTTTGGCTTATTACTAGTGCAATTCCAAAAGCGAGGCTTAATGCGCTGGGCTCTAATGTGGTTAACGTGATGAGAGCAAAAAGCACCATCCCATCATGCTCGTTTCAAGAAGATCTCTTAATTTCTATTAAGAAATCTTTGCAAGGGAATTGGCAGGCAGGCTCGTGCCAGTCGCCAGTTCTGATGGATGTGCCTATCAAGATATTGGATTGTCTGAGCTTCAATCTTTTGTATTAAAATCAAGAGAGTCAGCACTTAGTGTAGACAAGAAAAGACCACATGTGGACCCTGAGAGACCATCACTGAATTTGTCTTAATAACTTGATTTCACCAATCCAGTTATACAAACATTCTCATGTTTTCCACTTGGAATGAGAATTAGAGTGGACTTTGGACTCTGCCCAGGGTGGATGAGACCACAGGAGCCAGATGTCAATTCCAAGTCACAGTCCTTGCAGGAAAAAAGAGTAGGATGAAATGAGTTTAAAAAAAAATCCAAAAGGTCATGATAAACTGGAATCCTGAAGATCCTGTCAGGGGTCACGAAATGAGAAAATCTGGGATAAAACCAGAGAGTAGATTTTCCTTGTGGAAAGCACTGCCTTTGGGTTCAAGCAGAGCTAGATTTGAAACCCACTCCCTCACATCTCAGCTGTGTGATTTTGAACAACTCATTAAAATTTTCTGAACTCTGAGCTGCTGTCTCTCCATCTGAAAAATAAAGAAAATGGTGTCAACTTGCTCTCATTGTGAAGGTTAAATAAGAAAGTGGCAGAAGGTCTGGCACATGAAATGTGTTTAATAGAAGCAGCTATTATTATAGAATGGTGTTGTTGTTTGTGCTGATAAACATCACTGGTGGTGCTGATGATGGTGCTGATGTTGGTGATGATGACAGTCATGATGGTGGAGATGAAGGTGATGATGATGGTGGTGATGTTGGTGATGATGGTGGAGATGGTGGTGGTGGAGGTGGTGATGGTGATGATGAAGTTGGTAGTGCTGATGGTGATGATTAGAAGTGGCAGTAGTAGTCAGATGAATTCAGATCCAAGAAGGTCTGGAATTTAGACTGATCGGAGCTTCATTGTCTCCCAGTCCTGTGGTGCATGAAGGTTTAAGACAAACAGAAAGGTGAACAAAACAACCTGGGGACCTAAATGTTGATTAGAAGAATTACCTACTTAGTGCGTAACCAAACTAAAATTTCCTTTCTAATTTGTGCCATAAATTCCTCCACAGCTGAGGACATGGGGGCAGATGAAACAGACAAAATTCCCAACAGAATGTATCTGCCAGAGAGGGAAGACAAATGACAAACATGCAGACAAATGAATTCAAGGATAGGTCTGGATACTGATAAAATCAACTAAAATGATACCAGGAATTATATACAGAGGGAAATAAATTTTATTCTGTGGAGACGAAAGATCCAGCACTGTTTTACCTAGAGTTGTCAGAAAAAGTCTCCTTGAGAAACAGGTTTTCAAATGGAAACTGGAAAGGCTAAAAAAAAAAAGGAGTATTTAGTTTATTATGTAGGACTGTGTAAATCAGGGTAAGGATTTTGGATTTTCTTTTTTCCTAAGTAGAAGGGAAAATGATTCAATGATTTTATTCAAGGGATGACATAATCTGATCATGCTTTAGGGAGATTACTGTGCTTGCTGAGTGCAGGGCATTAAGCTGGTGGGGGTGGATGTGTTGAGTGGGGGAAAGCAGTTTGGGAGGTTAGTTTGGAAATCCAAGAAGAAAGTGTGTTAGCTTCATGGTCACAGAGAAAAGGATGTGGTCAAATTTGGGGATACGATTTGGAGATATACTGTCATGCCTTATATGCTTGAGTGACAGAACTCTTGAAACCAGGAGTCAGCAGCCTCCTGAAGTTGGAAAAATCCAATCAGATGCCAACTAGATAAGGAAAGTCTATAGCCTTTCAGGGACTTGCCTTGCACAAAGGATACGTTCTACAGTCTGTAACTGAGCTTCAAATTCCTTCATTACCTTGCCCCTACTTAACTCTGTGTCTTTCATTTGCATGATATTTCTGGTGCCTAAGTTATTGTTTAAGACATCCTCTCTCCTTGGAGGGCTCTAGGGAACTTGTCCGGAACTCTTCACCTAATTAATCCTCACACTTTCTCCAGGTCTTACTTGATTTTTTTTTTTTTTACTTTATTTTAGAAAATATTCATTTATTTTTGGCTGCATCGGGTCTTAACTGTGGCACAGTGGTTCTGTAGTTGTAGTGTTCAGGCTTAGTTGCTCCACAGCTTGTGAGATCTTAGTTCCCTGACCAGGGATTGAACCTGCATCGCCTGCATTGGTTCAGTTCAGTTCAGTTCAGTCACTCAGTTGTGTCCGACTCTTAGCGACCCCATGAACCACAGCACGCCAGGCCTCCCTGTCCATCACCAACTCCCAGAGTTCACTCAAACTCATGTCCATCGAGTCGGTGATGCCATCCAGCCACCTCATTCTCTGTCGTCCCCGTCTCCTCCTACCCCCAATCGCTCCCAGCATCAGAGTCTTTCCCAGTGAGTCAACTCGTCGCATGAGGTGGCCAAAGTATTGGAGTTTCAGCTTTAGCATAAGTCCTTCCAATGAACACCCAGGATTGATCTCCTCTAGAATGGACTGGTTGGATCTCCTTGCAGTCCAAGGGACTCTCAAGAGTCTTCTCCAGCACCACAGTTCAAAAGCATCAATTCTTTGGCGGTCAGCTTTCTTCACAGTCCAACTCTCACATCCATACATGACCACTGGAAAAACCATAGCCTTGACTAGACGGACCTTGGTTGGCAAACTAATGTCTCTGCTTTTTAATATGCTATCTAGGTTGGTCATAACTTTCCTTCCAAGGAGTAAGTGTCTTTTAATTTCATGGCTGCAATCAGCATCCGCAGTGATTTTGGAGCCCCAAAAAAATAAAGTCTGACACGGTTTCCACTGTTTCCCCATCTATTTCCCAAGAAGTGATGGGACCAGATGCCATGATCTTCGTTTTCTGAATGTTGAGCTTCAAGCCAACCTTTTCACTCTCCTCTTTCACTTTCATCAAGAGGCCTTTGAGTTCCTCTTCACTTTCTGCCATAAGGGTGGTGTCATCTGCATATCTGAGGCTATTGATATTTCTCCCTGCAATCTTGATTCCAGCTTGTGCTTATTCCAGCCCAGCATTCCTCATGATGTACTCTGCATATAAGTTAAATAAGCAGGATGACAATATACAACCTTGACATACTCCTTTTCCTAGTTGGAACCAGTCTGTTGTTCCATGTCCAGTTCGAACTGTTGCTTCCTGACCTGCATACAGGTTTCTCAAGAGGCAGGTCAGGTGGTCTGGTATTCCCATCTCGGTTAGGCAGATTCTTAAGTCCCAGCAGGTATTACTTTAAATGCCATTTCCTTGGAAACCTTTCCTGACTGCACATGCTGGGTCTATCCCCTGGTAAACACAAGCCTGGTGCCCTACACTTCCTAGTTATCCTAACAGCATGTTTACTAGCTAACTTCTCCTGAGGGCTCACTAGGTAGCAGTCCCTTTTGGCTGGTTCACATGAAACATCTACCTTAATCCTCATAGAAGCATGATTAAGTAGATGCATTAATTTCATTTTACATAAAAAGGATCTGAGTTTTGGGGATAACACAGCTCATAGTGGGTGGGATCGGGGCTCAAGCAAAGCAGGCTGACTCAAACACTATAGTTCTATACTTAACTATAATAATTCTGTACTTAACTCTCAGCACCTTTCATGAGAGTTGCTGAGCCTTCATCTCCCTGCTGAGCAGTGTAGACATTTTGATCTGGACCCTCTCCTCATGTGTAAGTTTCCTTCCTGTGCACACAGTTGGCACTCCTGATGACCCCAAGTGTTGCAGTGCCACCAACACCTTCTCTCTCTCTCTGTTTTTTTGGCAGAAGAGTTGGGAATCCGCCTGGGATTTTTACATGGAAGGGTGGGTTGGGAATCTGGACTCCGCTACTTAACTAGCTGCACGTGTAGAGTTTTGAACAAGACTCTTAAATTTTCTGAAGAACAGACTCCTCACCTGCACCAGGAGATGCTCTGAGAATTAAAATAGATGGTGTGGAACACATCAGTAGTTGTATTCATGAAAGAAATCTCTTCACTTTTGCACATGATTTTTCAGCTTCTAAAACTAAATCATGATTGTTCTTCATTTGTTCTTAACATAGCAATTGACTGTCTGATTTTAGGATTCAAGCAGATATTTATAAGACACTTGTTTTGACCTATGTTATTAATAAAGAAAATATGTGGTGGTGGTGGTTTAGTCGCTAAGTCGTGTTTGACTCTTTGCGACCCCGTGGACTCTAGATTTTCAACCTCCTTGGTCCATGGGATTCCCCAGGTGAGAATCCTGGAGTGGGTTGCCATTTCCTTCTCCAGGAGAACTTCCAGAGCCAGGAACTGAACCCACATCTCCTGTGTCTCCTGCATTACAGGTGGATACTTTCATCACTGAGCCACCTGGGAAGCCCAATGGGTATAATAAACAAAATATAGACTATGGTATAGCAACAGCAACAATAACAGTCCAAAGCAACCTGAAACCTCAGTGGCTTAACACAGCAAAGGTTTACTTTTGCTTCCCCCATAGTCCTGTGTGGTGAATCAGAGACCCAAATCACTTCTAATTTGTAACTGGCACAACCACCTCGGGGGCCTCATTTCCAGTCTCATGAATGGGAGTGTGGAAAAGTCTAGATTACCCAGAACCACCTCTCCCTGGAATTGGCCCATAGTTTCTGCTTGTGTTGCTTGGGAGGACAGAGTCACGTGACATCCCCTAGCTATGTGGGTGCTGGGAAAAATGAAGACCAGTGCTTGGACCTTTGCGGACATTTACAGCCTCTGCCAACCCTACTATGTGCCAGGTGCTAAGAAGAAAGACTTTCATGAGCAAACCGTGTTTTCTCAGTATAAACTTGCACATTATTTTCCGTCTTAGTGTTATGAAATTGGAGTGTATTTTATAATTAATACTTATATTTCTCATGGAAGGATTTTTTTAAAATCAGCAAAATATTGTTATTAAACTGAACTTGTGTTTTATCATCAGTGATATATTAAAATAAAAAATTACTTCAAGAAACTCCCATTCTAGTGGCAGGAACAAAATTGAAGATTTTTACAACAGAATTGCATGGAGTTTGCTGTCCAAGAAAGCAAGGTAACATCAAGGCAGTATCCTTACATTTGAACCTCGTTGCTTGCCAGGACATTTCCAGAAGACCACACCAGACCAGACCACACTAAGGCTAGAGCCTTGTTTCTGTTTTATATTTTTCAATACAGAACTGAAAACACTATGAGCCAGTGATGCCTGGTCATTGGTCAGCATCTGGGGCTGTTGCTGAGACAAAGATGCTTGGGTAGCTGCTGGACAGGATCCAAGAGCTGCCGCTGACCAGGGGCCTGTGAGCCTAGGCAGAATGCCCACTCGGAACTGCTGTCCTTTTGTGTTCCAAGTTTATGGAACCAATCTTGGGGCCAGTTGCATCATATGTGCAAGCTCAGTGACTTCAGTCGTGTCGGACTCTTTGCAACCCCATGGACCATAGCCCACCAGGCTCTTCTGTCCATGGGATGCTCCTGAGAAGGATACTGGAGTGGGTTGCCATGCCCCCCTCCAGGGGATCTTCCTGACCCAGGGTTCAAACCTGTGTCTCCTGCACTGCAGGCAGATTCTTTACTTCTGAGCCACGGGGGAAGCCTCCTGGGTCCATTTGCCCATGCACAATAAAATCAATCTATTGACACACGATTGTAGTGAAGGAAAGTGCACCTTTATTTCAGGGCATCAAGCAAGGAGGGGAGTGGTTGACTGTGTGATCAGCTTGTGGACATTGAGAAATGGAATATTTTCTGCCGTGTCAGTAAACAAGGATGTCGAAGGCATCAGCAATTGCAGCCCTCCACTGTCTAAAAGAATTCAGGAAGGAGAAGAAGACCTGCTATATAGCAGAAATCAGACTAGAGCCTCTCCCTATGATGAACTCTGAGGAAAGGAAGCTCAGGAAGAGAGAACAGGATACTGGTCCCAGACAGCGGAGATACACATGAAAGGAATGATTTCAGAGAGCCCAGACTCTTACATCTTCCTATACACAGAAAAGGGGGCTTCTCTTTCAATGATAAAGAAACTGCCCGCAATGCAAGAGACTGGGTTCTCTCCCTGGGTTGGAAAGAGGTCCTAGAGATGGGAATGGCAACCCATTCCAGTATTCTTACCTAGAAAATCCCGTGGAGGGAGAATCCTGACAGACTACAGTCCATGGGGTCGCAAAAAGTTGGACATGACTGAGTGACTAATGCACATATATAGAAAAGTGCTAAATTCCTTAACTTGGAATACCTGGATTTCTTTAATTACCAATAATCTTTTGATGTTCAGACTACCCGACCTTTGTTGCAAAACTTCTGTGTAACCTGGCTCCTCCCCTTGCCTCCTCGGAGCAGTTCTCTCAGGGTTACTTGAGATGCTGCCTCCCTGGCCTAAGCCCTGAAACTTTCTGCCAAATACAACAAAAGTCTCAACTTCTAGGCTGTGAATATTTTTTAAGTTGACAGCATTCTTCTGATTGGTTGGTGGCGAGGTAAGTGGGAGTCAGCACCATCAACCCTCTGATTCCAATTGGTCCAAGGTCTGTGTGCTGGGGGTCAGCGTGCAGTTAACTTCTTCCACTTGGGGGGAGCTTCTGAATCTGAAAAACAGCTCAAAAATATGGCTCAAAGTATCATCTATAGTCTTTGAAGAAGAACTAAAGGCCCTTGATTTTATTTAGTGGCTAAAAAATTATTATTTTCTCTTGCTTGACTGTTTTCCTTTGTTTCTGCATTTTCCTCACTTTTGGAACTGAGGGAAGGCCTAGGGGGCTAGCCATTTTCAAAAAACAAAAGGCAGGCTGAGGATATGGAGGTCTGTCCTAGAAAGACTCCATGGGGTCCCATATAACGGTGCAGTACAAAGGAGCTAATCCAGCCTGGGAAGGGTTAGAAGGGCTTCCTGGAGGATGTGGTGTCAGATTTAAAGAACAGATAGCTATGGAAAAGAAGGAGGACGATTTGATCACCATAAAGTCGGGTAAGAGCATGGCCCTTTTTTAAGAAATGCAAACAATTCTATTCTGAGAATAGACACAGAAGTGAGGGAATATAAGGGATAGAAAGAGGAACAGACAGACCCAGAGACCAGAGCCAAAGTGATCTGAGTCTCGATTCAAAAATGAATCAATTAAGAGCTCTTACTTCAATATCAGGGGCTTCCCAGGTAACTTGGGGGTAAAAAATCCACCTGCCAATGCAGGAGATGTGGGTTCGATTCCTGGGTTGAGAAGATCCCCTGGAGGAGGGCATGGCAACCCACTCCAGTATTCTTGCCTGGAGAATCCCTTGGACAGAGGAGTCTGGAGGGCTACAGTCCATGCAGTCACAAAAAATCGAACATGACTGAGTGAGCACGCACACACGCACATCAATATTATCTGAGATGGAGTGAGAGGTCTTGGCCTCAGTATGGAAAAGATATGCTTCTCCCATCCTAGAAATTAAGTTCTGGACTCTTGTGTGATCTGAATTCCTGCAGCCTCGGATGTGAGTAGAAATGGAGAAGGGCATGTTTGTTTTGGAGTGCAGGGAGGTGATGGGGGGGTCATTTCCTTTATCTCAAGTCATCTCACAAGAGCCAGAAACTCAAACAATCCAGCGTTTAGGGAAGCCGGGCTTGTGGGTCAGAGCCTTGGTCTCTCCTTCAGGGGACTGTGGTTTGTAGTAACGCTCTTGCCGGGCCCTTGGAAGCTGCCACGATCCCTCTCCTGGACTGTAATCATGCCCTCCACCCTCTCCACTGTGCCGTATCCAGTTGCCTTCGCCAAAGGATCCCTCCACCCCCTTGCTTTTGCTGAAATCCCCACAAAGCACAGGGAGCCATCTCAAGAGCCAAGAGTGAGCTTGCACCCACATCACAGTGACAATGGCTAGTAACTGAACATGAGCTGAGCCAGACCAGTTCACACGCTTATTGCACACGGCTGTACACAGATATCCCATGTAGTTTTTCCACCATCAGACAGGCTGAGATGCCAGACTCACAAAGCAGCCGTACCACATCCCTCCAGCCAGGGGTTCAGAAGTCACTACCCAAGACTGTGTGCCTGGGGGCGGAGGCCGGACCTCTGCTGCTGATGGCAGGCTGTGACATTTGAGGCTGTGATCTGTGAGTCCTCGCCAGGGACCTCTTCTCTTCACATATCAACTCTGCTCACACTTAGGGAATCTAAGGCAGGGCTCAAAAAAGGAAATGAGAAAAGTTTGGCTTCGATTAGGTTGTACAGAATTATCCGCTTCAGATAAAAACCTAGAAAGACATTTTACTTTCACCGTGGATATAGGTTTTTTCTAATTTGTGTCTTAATACTGTATTTATATATACCTTTGAATCATAGCTAAGGGTATGGGGGAATAAGTATTACTAGCCTTTTCAGGGTCTGGGGAGTCCACGGGAAATAACCCTGCTCTGTCCACCCTCATTGACTGGCATCCGTCCCAGTGTCTATAGGCCCCGTTCCTGTCTCACTCGATTCCAACCCTCTGTCTCCACTGACACCACAATCATCTTCCTCTAACTCATGCCCGATGTGGCTGTTCTCCATAAAGCCACCAGCTCCAGGCTAACGCTCCAGGTCTTCACCTGGTACACGGACCCACGTGTGCGTTTCACCTTCCTGTGTCTCTCACACACCTGCACCAGCTAACGGGATGCCTCTCCTTCCTGTACCCCTCCTGGTCTTCCTGGTGAGAGTTGAGAACTCCTTTTTTTGAGCTTCTGCCTAGCATGCCAGGCACACCTCTGTTATCAGGCTGTCACTGTGATCACTCGTTTTGATGTACCTGTCTTCCCCAGTTAACTGTTGGGAACTCAAGGAGGAGAGGTAAATTTCACTTACCTTTATGCTCTGGCATGAAAAATGGGAAGAACGGAAGGAAGGAAAGATGGAAGGAAGCAAGGAAGGGAGGGGCAGAGGAAGGAAGCAAGGAAGGCAAAATCATAGCCTGTCAGTGTTTAGAAAAAGTGCCCCGCTATCACCTCCTCTTCCATCAGGAAACCCAGATGACTCTGCTTTGGCCAAGGAACCCCAAAATTAAAAGTTCTCTACATGAAGACAGAGGAGTTTTGACTGTGGCTCTCACAAATGCCTCTGACCCCAGGGTGAGCATTCTGACACTGAATGGAAACAAGACAAAAGGCAAAAATAGAAGCGTAGTTAATGAAGTGTGGGGAAGCCAGCCATGCTCCCACAGCAGCCTGTGAAGAGAACACCACTCTTCAAGTCTGTCCAGGCAAGAGGCGCATCCCGGGGCTCTAGGAAGGCTCCAATTGCTCATGTCAGGAGCTAATGTTGTCAGCCACACCGCTTCCTGCTGCCTCTCCAGGCCTCAAGGTGCAGAGTCAGATGTTGATTCTACAAAATCAACTGAGGAAGACGCAGGGCATCGTACAAATCCAATTCTCACTGAGCATTAAAACACTCTTTCTACACCTTCCTGCAGGTACTTAGTACCTGTGATTTGTTCTTTTTTTTAATTAATCAAGTAGTTAATTAACTGATTAATTTCACTGCACTGGGTCTTTGTTGGTACATGGGCTTTCTCTAGTTGCAGTGAGCAGAAGCTACTCTCTAGCTGTCCATGCGTGGGTTTCTCATTGTGGTGGATTCTCTTGGTGTGGATCATGGGTTCTAGGGCTCTCAGGCTTCAGTAGTTGCAGCTCCTGGGCTCTACAGCAAAGGTTCAATAGCTGTGGCTCATAAGCTAAGTCGCTCTGGGCATGTGGACTCTTCCTGGACCAGGGACTGAACTCGTCTATTGACAGGTGGGTTCTTTACCACTGAGCTACCAGGGAAGTCCACCGCTATTTGTTCTTAACATAATCTTGGTTATCTACAAACAAAGGTAGGACAGCACAACAGGCATAATTGCAATTTCCAGTTAGTTTGCATGAATTTTTTGGCTAAAAATTATGGTATATATTTAGACACTGACTCTACCACTTTGATCAGCGATCAATGCAAAGAAATAGAGGAAAACAATATAAAGGGAAAGACTAGAGATCTCTTCAAGAAAATTAGAGATACCAAGGGAACATTTCATGCAAAAATGGGTAAAATAAAGGACAGAAATGGTATGGACCTAATACAAGCAGAAGATATTAAGAAGAGGTGGCAAGAATACACAGAAGAGCTATACGAAAAAGATCTTCATGACCCAGATAACCACAATGGTGTGATCACTCACCCAGAGCCAGACACCCTAGAATTCAAAGTCAAGTGGGTCTTAGCAAAAATCACTATGAACAAAGCTAGTGGAGGTGATGGAATTCCAGGTGGGCTATTTCAAATCCTAAAAGATGATGCTGTGAAAGTACTGCACTCAATATGCCAGCAAATTTGGAAAACTCAGCAGTGGCCACAGGACTGGAAAAGGTCAGTTTTCATTCAAATCCTAAACAAGGGCAATGCCAAAGAATGTGCAAACTACCGCACAATTGCACTCATCTCACAGGCTAGCAAAGTAATGCTCAAAATTCTCCAAGCCAGGCTTCAACAGTACATGAACAATGAACTTCCAGATGTTCAAGCTGGATTTAGAAAAAACAGAGGAACCAGAGATCAAATTGTCAAAATCTGTTGGATCATAGAAAAAGCAAGAGAGTTCCAGAAAAACATCTGCTTTGGCTATGCCAAAGCCTTTCACTGTGTATATAAAAACAAACTGTGGAAAATTCTTCAAGAGGTGGGAATACCAGACCACCTTACCTGCCTCCTGAGAAATCTGTATGCAGGTCAAAAAACAACAGTTAGAACGGGGGGACAGGGAGCAACAGACTGGTTCTAAATAGGAAAAGGAGTACGTCAGTGGTGTATATTGTCACCCTGCTTATTTAACATATAGGCAGAGTACATCATGCAAAATGACAGGCTGGATGAAGCACAAGCTGTAATCAAGATTGTTGGGAGAAATCTCCATAACCTCAGAAACACAGATGACACCACCCTCAAGGCAGAAAGACCTAAAGAGCCTCTTGATGAAAGTGAAAGAGGAGAGTGAAAAAGCTGGCTTAAAAGTCAGCATTCAAAAAGCAAAGATCATGGCATTTGGTCCTATCAGTTCAGTCAGTTCAGTAGCTCAGTCATATCTGACTCTTTGCGACCCCATGGACTGCAGCATGCCAGGCCTCCCTGTCCATTACCAACTCCCAGAGTTCACTCAAACTCACGTCCATTGAGTCGGTGATGCCATCCAACCATCTCATCCTCTGTCGTCCCCTTCTCCCCCCACCTTCACTCTTTCCCAACATCAGGGTCTTTTTAGATGAATCAGTTCTTTGCATTAGGTGGCCAAAATCCTGGAGTTTCAGCTTCAGCATCAATGTTTCCAAAGAATATTCAGGACTGATTTCCTTTAGCATGGACTGGTTGGAACTCCTTGTAGTCCAAGGGACTCTCAAGAGTCTTTTCCAACATCACAGTTCAAAAGCATCAGTACTTCTGCACTCAGGTTTCTTTACAGTCCAACTCTCACATCCATACAAGACTACTGGAAAAACCATAGCTCTGACTAGACCAACCTTTGTTGGCAAAGTAATGTCTCTGCTTTTTAGTATGCTCTCTATGTTGGTCATAACTTTTCTTTCAGGAGCAAGTGACTTTTAATTTCATGGCTGCAGGCACCATCTGCTGTGATTTTGGAGCCCAAAAAGATAAAATCTGTCACTGTTTCCACATCTATTTGCCATGAAATGATGGGAACAGATGCCATGATCTTAGTTTCCTGAATATTGAGTTTTAAGCCAACATTTTCACTCTCCTCTTTCACTTGCATTAAGAGGCTCTTTAGTTTTTCTTCACTTTCTGCCATAAGGGTGGTGTCATCTGATTATCTGAGGTTACTGATATTTCTCCCGGCAATCTTGATTCCAGCTTGTGCTTCTTCCAGCCCAGCATTCCTCACGATGTATTCTGCATATAAGTTAAATGAGCAGGGTGACAATATATAACCTTGACGTACTCCTTTTCCTATTTGGAACCAGTCTGTTGTTCCATGTACAGTTCTAACTGTTGCTTACAGATTTCTCAAGGGGCAGGTCAGGTGGTCTAGTATTCCCATCTTTTTCAGAATTTTCCAGAGTTTGTTGTGGTCCACACAATTAAAGACTTTGGCATAGTCAAAAAAGCAGAAATAGATATTTTTCTGGAACTCTCTTGCTTTTTCTATGATTCAACGTATGTTGGCAATTTGATCTCTGGTTCCTCTGACTTTTCTATATTCAGCTTGAACATCTGGAAGTTCATGGTTCATGTACTGTTGAAGCCTATCTTGGAGAATTTTGAGCAATGCTTTACTAATATGTGAGATGAGTGCAATTGTGTGGTAGTTTGAGCATTCTTTGGCATTGCCTTTCTTTGGGATTGGAATGAAAACTGACCTTTTCCAGTCCTGTGGCCACTGCTGATTTTTCCAAATTTGCTGGCATATTGAGTGCAGTATTTTCACAGCATCATCTTTTAGGATTTGAAATAGCTCACCTGGAATTCCATCACCTCCTCTAGCTTTGTTTGCAGTGATGCTTCCTAAGGCCCACTTGACTTAGCATTCCAGGATGTCTGGCTCTAGGATGGTGATCACACCATCGTTATTATCTGGGTCATGAAGATCTTTTTTGTATAGATTTTCTGTGTATTCTTGCCACCTCTTCTTAATATCTTCTGCTTCTCTTAGGTCCATACCATGTCTGTTCTTTATCGAGCCCATCTTTGCATGAAATGTTCCCTTGGTATCTCTAATTTTCTTGAAGAGATCTTTAGTCTTTCCCATCCTGTTATTTTTCTCTATTCCTTTGCATTGATCACTGAAGAAGTCTTTCTTATCTCTCCTTGCTATTCTTTGGAACTCTGCATTCAAATGGGCCTATATTTCCTTTTCTCCTTTGCCTTTTGCTTCTCTTCTATTCATAGCTATTTGTAAGGCCTCCTCAGACCACCATTTTGCCTTTTTGCTTTTCTTTTCCTTGGGGATGGTCTTGATCCCTGCCTCCTGCATAATGTCAGGAACCTCTATCCATAGTTCTTCAGGCATTCTGTCTATCAGATCTAATCCCTTGAATCTATTTGTCACTTCCACTGTATAGTTGTAAAGGATTTGCTTTAGGTCATACCTGAGTGGTCTAGTAGTTTTCCCTAATTTCTTCAATTCAAGTCTGAATTTGGCAATAAGGAGTTCATGATCTGAGCCACAGTCAGCTCCCGGTCTTAATTTTGCTGACTGTATAGAGCTTCTCCATCTTTGGCTGCAAATAATATAATCAATCTGATTTCAGTATTGACCATCTGGTGATGTCCATGTGTAGAGTCTTCTCTTGTGTTGTTGGAAGAGGGTGTTTGCTATGACCAGTGTGTTCTCTTGGCAAAACTCTATTAGCCTTTGCCCTGCTTCATTCCGTACACCAAGGCCAAATTTGCCTGTTATTCCAGGTGTTTCTTGACTCCCTATTTTTACTTTCCAGTTCCCTATGATGAAAAGGACGTCTTTTTTGAGTGTTAGTTCTAGAAGATTTGTAGGTTTTTATAGAATCATTTATCTTCAGTTTCTTCAGTGTTACTGGTCAGGGCATAGACTTGGATTACTGTGATATTGAATGGTTTGCTTTCGAAATGAACAGAGATCTCCATTTCTTTTAAGGGATTCTTGCTAGTCCTGTCAATTCATGGCAAATAGATGGGGAAACAATGGAAACAGTGACAGACTTTATCTTTTGGGCTCCAAAATCACTGCAGATGGTGACTGCAACCATGAAATTAAAAGATGATTCCTCCTTGGAAGAAAAGCTCTGACCAACCTAGACAGCATTCTAAAAAGCAGAGACATTACTTTGCCAACAAATTTCCGTGTAGTCAAAGTTATGGTTTTTCCAGTAGTCATGTATGGATGTGAGAGTTGGACTATAAAGAAAGCTGAGTGCTGAGGAACTGATGCTTTTGAACTGTGGTGTTAGAGAAGACTCTTGAGAGTCCCTTGGACTGCAAAGAGATCCTACCAGTCCATCCTAAAGGAAATCAGTCCTGAATATTCAATTGGAAGGACTGATGTTAAAGCTGAAACTCCAATATTTTGGGCACCTGGTGCAAAGAACTCACTCATTGGAAAAGGCCCTGATGCTGGGGAAGAATGAAGCCAGGAGGAGAAGGGGACGACAGAAGATGAGATGGTTGGATGGCATCACCGTCTTGACGGATATGAGTCTGAACAAGTTCTGTGAGTTGGTGATGGACAGGGAAGCCTGGTGTGCTGCAGTCCATAGGGTCACAAAAAGTTGAACGTGACTTTGTGACTGAACTGACCTGAACAAACACTTTAAAGGACTGCATTCTTGTAAAATTTCTTTCTGCTCTCTAGCTTCTGAAAATATTAATAAAGATAGATTATATTATCTCTAGTGGTCTCATAAGGTTGTGGAGAGAATCAATATAGCAGGTGTGGGATTGTTCAGTGAACCATAGAGGGTTATTATTCCTGTGTTTACTTTGCATATTTAAAATCAGACTTGAAGCTCATCAGTTGTGACTTCTTGCGAACATCCTGAGAGATGGAGGGAGTGGATTGGACGCCCACTCTGCTCCAGGAGACTTTCTTCATCAGTACCGTTACTGACCACAGCGCTGGTGTGGCCCAGCGCTCCTTCTGTGGTGCATATTAATATAGATGATCACAGACAATCTTCAGAGCAACATGCTTTGTCTAAAATGCTGTAGGTACTCAGAGAAGACTTAAAACTGTAACAGAATTGACCTTCACCTGGAAATTCTAGTCACAAATCTGCAGAGGGGCCAGGAATTTCACAGCAAGAGCGCTTTATCACAGAGAAGTTTTGCAAGAGTTGGAGTCGAAAGCTTCGCCTTTCATTGGCCCTTCTTCCCTGCCTCCCTCCTTGCCAGTGTATCTCATCACGTGTTTATGAATTCTATGTCCTCAAGCACTGTCAGGACACCCTGCTATTCTGCAAATTAAACCTTTGAACCAAATCGCCGGGCCAGGGTTGGAGGACGTGGTGGTAGTCCTCTTGGAGATCCGTCAATTGTGTTAGTTGCTCAGTTGTGTCTGACTCTTTGTGTACCCTATGGGCTGTAACCCACCAGGCTCCTCTGTCCATGGGATTCTCCAGGAAAGAATACTGGAGTGGGTTTGCCATGCCTCCTCCAGGGGATCTTCTCGACTCAGGGATCGAACCTGAGTCTCACACATTGCAGACAGATTCTTTACCATCTGAGCCACCAGGGAAGCCTCCTTTGGTCAAATGGAACCTCTTATTAGCCACCTCACAGGGCTGTGGTCAGCATCCTGTGAAGACAGCACTCAGTACAATTTCTGGTGCTCAGTAAACACTCAATATATTGAAGGTGAGACGGGCTACTGACCCTCTCTGCTGTCTTTGAGGCTGCCTCCCACATGGCAGTGACATTGAAATATACAGATCAAACCCTATAGTTACATGGAATAATTTGTTTTTAGTGGCTAAGACAAAAGTCACACAGGCAGAAGCACCCCCAAAATTGGAAGAGATAAAGGTGGAAGGTGGACCTTTAGTCCTCCTCCCAGAGGGTTTACATGGGAATACATCCTCTTTTACATTGACCCACAAGACAAAGAGTGAGAGAGACCTAGGTGGTGGAATTTATTCTATTTTTTTCAGGCAGCCAATGGTAACTTGGTCCAATGGATTAATGTGCTTTGTTGTCTTGAAGACCGAGGAGAACGGGAATGGAGAGAAAGTGGAAACACCTGCCTTCTGTCAGTCCTTCAGCATTCTTTCTAGGACCTCAGCATCCTTTTTGGTATTTTATTATCTTCCCCCAGTAGCTGTGTGAATTTGCAAAGGGACAGGGAAAGTCCCTTTTGTATTAACCAAGATGGGGAATGTGACAGGGAAAACAAAGAGTTCCCCTCAGGAAAAAAGAAAAAGAAAGCTTGATTTCTGAAACAGAACTGCCAAATGAAAAATAACAGTTGGGCAGAAGTTGTCCAAGAAATTGTAGCTATTATTATCTATTTCAACCTTACATTCCAATGATTTATGGTGTTTTTATTTCCCCTACTTAAATTTAAATGCCTGCCAACAGGGTACATGTCTGATTTATCTTTGTATTGTCTATAAAACTTTGCACACAGAAGGAGCTAAGTAAATATTTGTGTAATATGTCATGTGTGTGTGCGTGCGTGTATGTAATCACAGGAATCCAAGCACCACTTTGTTACTCATCACTATGATCTAGAAACTCTGAACTGAAACTTCACATGCTGGGTGTTGATGGTGGGTATGACAGATTCAGAATGATGAGCTTTGAGGCAAAATTTAGATGACCAGAAATCTCAAACCTTAAGATTTGCCACCAACAGTTTGTTTCAGAGTCTGCTAAGATTTACTGAATTCTATGTGTTAAGTGTTATGTTAAGAGATTCCACATGATATTTACAGTTAAAGAGGCTCTGAAAATAGATGTCATCACCTCCATTTTCTAGATAAGAAAATGGGGGTTTAGGGAGGTGAAATAATTTGTTCAAGGTCATGTACCTTGTACCAAGTTGAGCAGAGATGCTGAATTCAAACACATATGTTTCTTGGGAAAGACTACGAATTTGACTGCTATAAGGAATTAATTAATCATTTTTAATTCAGAAAAAAATTAAATATGCAAATATTATATGTCAAATGATTATTTTCTATGAAAAAGAGTTTCTTCATTTTCATGAGGTAATTTTTATAACTGTAGGATTGCTTCATTGATTAGTATTATGAATTGGGGTGAACATAAGAGTCATAGAATCATATTGATTAAAATAAATATGATTCATTCAAAGGGACCTAGGTTGAGAAAACTTAAAAAAAATGACTATGCTGCATTGGGATTTCCCATAACATAATGAAGAAAGACAAAGTTCTCTCAGAATATCCTATTAATAATGACAATTGCTTTAAAGTCTGGGGAGCCACTTGTGGCTCAAACGGTAAGGAAACTGCCTGCAATACAGGAGATCCTGGTTTGATCCCTGGGTCTGGATGATCCCCTGGAGAAGGGAATGGCAACCCACTCTAGTATTCTTGCCTGGAGAATTCCATGCACTGGTGGGCTAGAGTTCTTGGGATTGCAAAGATTTGGACACAACTGAGCAACTAACTTTTCACTTCATTACATGTGGGTTTTCTTGTCCAATGCAGGAGACCATCTCCCTGAATCAGTTAAAGTTTCTTCTCTCCTCACTTCATCACACTTTGTACCTCCAATAACTCTGAGCATCCTGCCTAACTGTATGCAAGTAAGATATGATGTTTTCTAGAACAGACTCTTTAGGCGATACAAAGGCAATATATGTGAAACAGAGGCAGGCTACATAGTTGAGATTAAGTGCTGAATTGTAGAAAGCCAATGGAAGTGACCCTTCTGGGCTGTGTATTGAGAATCAAGGTTTTAGGTTTAGATGCTAAACAGACCCAGACATAATCTCCATCTCTCTCTACCTGGGGAATTTGCCCAAGTGTTGTGTTCCGCATCTGCACGCCTGGCATAATAATATCTTAGGAGGAAAGTGTTTGTTGTGGTGATTTGAGTACCTTATTAAAATATCTAGCACAGAGTTTGGTTCAAAGGAAGCCCTCAAACATACATGGCTTCCTCACTGCTCTGTCCCTTCTGGGCCCATTTTGGGGAAATCTAGTTGATAGTTGAAGAGGTTTCTTGAAAGGAATCTTACAGACAGAAGAAAGTTGACAGAGGCAGGAGAGATTCAAGATTAAATTATGAGAAGATGGTTATTTTGAACACCTAGCCAACCTAGGCACACCAGTGGTTTATTCACAGCTATATGTAATCTATTTAGAAGCAATTAAAAGTATTTGATGGAGAAGGGAATGGCTACCCACTCCAGTATTCTGGCCTGGAGAATTCCAAGGACTGTACAGTCCATGGGATTGCAAAAGTTGAATACGACTGAGCGACTTTCACTCACTCACTCATACAAAAGTATTTGAAACCACATCATATTTGACTTAGCTTAAGTAGGCAATGAACTATAATGCCTGCCTTTCTTGTTATTCTAATAACTAGTCCTGCTGCCTCAGACCTAGTAAATATTTGATTATGTGATCCATCCAGGTCTGGTACCTAGAACAGTAACAGGAGGAGGGTTAGGGAAGCATTTTCTTTATCAGTTAACTCTTAGAGTTAACTGATACACCAGCAATGAGTGTATCTTGGAAAATGAGATGAAACCCTGCAGGCAGTAAAGTGAGAAGGATGGTGTAGTTCAGTTCCTTATCCCCAAAAAGAGCCACTGAGCACTGAGAAGTTGCTGGCATAATTCAAGTCCCCCGGGAATCAGTAGAGATGGCTCAATCAGGGAACGGTGGCCATTCAGCCAACTTGAGAAAATCAAGTTAGATGTGTCAGGTCTGCTGAAAGAAGCAGCAAGCCTTAGAGGGAAGATGGAGGCAAAGGACACTGCAAACTACTCTTTATTCCTTAAGTGACATCATGAGATAAGAAGTGCTTGACATTTTGCCTCCCTCAGGGATTGGAGAAAAATAAGATTTAGAGTAGGAATGGACACCAAGAACTTCTAATTCTAGTGCCATTTTCTCGGAGTCCCTCTCTGGCATTTGTGACTATATCAAACCTATTTTTATATACCATTAAGACAATGCGTATCTCTTTCATTGTTCTTATCTTTCTCACTAGGAGTTGAATCTAGTTTAATTTCCCACTCTATTCTTAGCACCCAGAGGAGCACAGGCACATGGTAGGTATTTTGTATGTGTTTTCAGAAATAAATTTATAAAATTATCTTGGAGGGAGCTCACATGAAGCAGGGTTGTTGTTTTTATTATTATTTTTAATGATTTCCTTGATGACAACACTTTTTAAGAGTTTATTAAATTTTATTACAACATTGCATCTGCTTTATGTTTTGTTTTTGTTTTTTTGGCTGCTGGGCAGGTAGGATTTTAGCTCCCTGACCAGGGATCAAAACTGCACCCCTTGCATTGGGAGGCAAAGTCTTAACCTCTGGACCAACAAGGAAGTTTCAGGGTGGCTGTTTTTAATCAAATTCAATGACACTTAAAAAAAACAAACAGACGAATGACAGAAAGCAAGCTAAAAATATATTAGATGAATGTATAATATCCTAATTATTTTGGATCAGTTAATTAAAATCCGAAAAGCAGTGATGCAGCTTAATGTTATAAGTAAACTAAACCAGAAAGCCAGTGAGTAACAGTACATTTCCTTCCTTCAATGCCTTCTGCTTCGTCCTGCAGATGAGAGCTGGTTTTCTGAAGACGGTGCGTGGAATCCAGGCACTTCTGAGGTTAAGTTGTCTCCGTGTTGGACTAGCTCTGATTCAGAAAAATCCCAGGAAGTGCTCTGATTGGGAAGCACTGGGTTGTGAGTCAACATACGTCCAAGGCTTAGCCTGCCTTTAACCTTTTCTGCCACAAACCATGAGGTAGGAGGGGGTAGGATTGCTCCCCAAAAGAAGAGGATGCTGTTGTTGAAGAGGCAAAGGGTACCAGGCAGGAACGAAGCAGAGCGAGTCCCCAAGTCAGCCATAGGAGCACTTCCCTGGTGGCCCAGTGGTCAAGAATCTGCCTGCCAAAGCAGGAGACTTGGATTGGATCTCTGGGTTAGAATGATCCCCAGGAGAAGGCAATGGCTACCTTCTCCAGTGTTCTTGCTTGAAGAATCCCATGGACAGAGAAACCTGGTGGACTACAGTCCATGGGGTCAGAAAGAGTCAGACAGGACTGAGCAACTAAACAACAAATTTATCTCCCTCCCAGAAAGAAGCTCCTCTGAAGTCAGGAGAAAAACCCTTTGTCTTCTCAGAACACATTTCCCTCTCTTACAAGTAAGGATTTAGTACCATGGACTCTCTCCTTGGTGTTCACCTTTGAACTGGACAGATTTTATAAATGTATGTATTTCTGTATATAGCCATATATTGGGTTGTCTTAAAAGTTTGCTCGGGTTTTTCCATAAGCTGTTACAGAAAAGCCCGAATGAACCTTTTGGCCAAGCCAATGTAAAGCATGCGTGTGTATGTAATATGTGTGCCCGCCACTTCCACAGCTCCTTACTTTATGACAGTTTCCCTGGTGACAGGTCATCAGTCCCAATACAACATGTCCTGCCCTACATGTCCTGTCCATTCGGCTATAAGGATAAGGTAACGAAGACTCCGAGGGAATTCCTTGAGTACAAGGACTGTGGATCCTTATCTCTGCCCTTAACATAAAATGTAGAACATGGTAGCTAGATCAGCAGCATGCAAATGAATGACTGGGTAAAACCATACAGCTAAAAACCACACCCTTACTAGCTGCACTCACTTAAAGTTTTAGTAATTCATCTATATCTGATGTATGACTTTTATTGTCAAATCTGATTATGTTTTATTATAAACTTTTTAGTTTCATAATTAACGAATTTTATTTAAATTTTAAATAAATTTAATAAGCCTAATCCCTTTCATAAAGTTGATTAGCTTCTGCCATTCAATTTGCTAATTGAATGTAAAGCCAATGACTTCCACTTTTCTACAGTATAATATTCAGAGGTGATACTTAGTCTGCGGGAGTTTGTTTCTTACAAAAATATCTATGATAAAGAATAAAGTTTGTTCAGAGTAACTGCATATTTGGAATTTATATTGAATCTTAAACTAAACATGGACATGTTACTATCCTTTTCCTATGGTTGAGAGTTGCTAGGATTTTGACTTTAGAAAATATATTTGTGCTTTGAATGACCAGACTTTGGTTAAGTTGATTTAGTTGAAATTTTAGGCAGTTTTTGATTGGAGACAGGGTAGCGCAACTTCATTTGAAAGTTATTTTTCAGAATAGATGAACTCTGGAGTTGACATTTGTCAGCATGAATGAATCAACAGAGCTATGTGAAAAAAACTGGCTGGTTCTGAAGCCTTTAGAAAAGGAGTGTTTTAGGGACAGAGGTGTTTGTCTCAGAAGTAAGGGATGGCGAACAGATTCTCAGATACTGGTTTTCTGGCTACCTCCTATTCTCTTTGAAAGAAAGAAAATTATATAGACAGGCAGATAGGGGGAAAACAAACAAACAAACAACTACCCAAACCCAATAGCAACTTAAACTGCATGTGTGCTAGGTCATATCTGACTTTGCAACCCCATGGACTGTAGCCCTCTAGGCTCCTCTGTCTATGGGATTTTTCAGGAAAGAATACTAGAGTTGATTGCCATTTTCTCCTCCAAGGGATCTTCCCGACCCAGGGATCAAACCCACCTGTTCTACATCTTCTGCATTGACAGGCTGATTTTTTCTTTCTTTTTTTAACCACTGACCCACCTGGGTAGCCCAACTTAAACTACAGTATTTGCTAATAAAGATGAGTAAGGTTTTTGTTTTTCCTTTTTTTTGGCAGAGCAGAACATTGAGGGCATTCCAACTAGCCTTGGGGTAAAAGCATTTGTATTGGCATCTGTTTCTAAGGAAAGCTCACAGGGTAGAGATCCACAGGAGGTCAGTGAAAGCATGCACATTTGATACTCTTTCTCTGAATGGAAAAAATTGTGTTATCTTCACCAGAATACCCAAAGCATAGCCCTGAACTCCTTGGATGGTTCTCTGAGAGCAAATGATGTGAATCTCCTTCCAAAAATGCACACCAGGATGTCACACCCAAGAGAGGATGCAGAAGGGAACAGTGGAGACCGGCATGATCCAGACACAATGGGAGATTAGAACCAAGAGTGCAAGGCCTCAGGTGTTCGGGGTCTGTGAGAGGCAAGGGGCAGGAGGCAAGGACATACCTAAGAGACAGAGGGTGAGCAGGGATGTGCCATGGAGCAAACCAGGACTTTCCTATTATTGGGATTGGTGGCTTAAATTCTCCCTGGTGGCTCGGTGGTAAAGAATCCTCCTTCAATACAGGAGCCCCAGGTTCGATCCCTGGGTCGGGAAGATCCCCTAGAGAAGGGAATGGCAACCTACCCTAGTCTTCTTGCCTGGAGAATTCCATGGACAGAGGAGACTGGCACGCTACGGTCCATGGGGTCGCAAGAGTCGGATACAACTTAGTGACTAAACCACCACCATGCACTCCAGTATTCTTGCCTGGAGAATTCTATGGACAGAGGAGCCTGGCAGGCTATAGTCCCTGGGGTTGCAAAGAGTGGGACATGGCTGAGTGACTAACGCTTTAGTCTAAAATAAAAGCCAGATTCTACCCATGTAGGCTGTTTGATATCATATAAGGAGACAAATAATATTAGCTTGATTTGCAAACTAGACACTTTACACTCATAATACTTTGCTTAAAATATTATTTTCTGTTTAATGCATGAGGAAGGAAAGACTGAGAACTCAGCTTGTGCAGGATTCCACAAAGAATCAGCCTTTCAGCCACAATTAGAGCCCACTTCGGTCTGATTCCTAAATCTTAGTCTGTTGCCTGCTCTGTGTTGCCTTCACAGACAAGGAAATAAGGGGGCATTGGTCAGGGACCACAGATCATGAATGGAAAATGGGAGGGAAGGGAGGGAAGGAAAAAATTGAGTGTGTGTTTTGGGAGTGGGGTTTAGTGTGTTGGCTGGCCAAAATCTTGGCTTTCTCTGCCAACTGAAGCCAAATAAACAATACAAAGACAGAGTTTGAAGGAAATAGAAAGTCAGCTTTAATTCTCAGCTGGGGGAAAGTGGGCTTATGCTTCAAGAATGGTGTCCCCCGCTCCATGAGGAGTCTAGGGGCTTATAAAAGATGAGGGCTTTCAGTCAGGAGTAGGTGATGGGAAACAAAGGTCTTGATTTCTTCCTCTTGTATTGTTTCAAAGACAGTCATAAACTGGCCTCAGTTCAGTTCAGTTCAGTCACTCAATCGTGTCTGACTCTTTGCGACCCCATGAACCACAGCATACCAGGCCTCCCTGTCCATCACCAACGCCCAGAGTCCACCCAAACCTATGTCCATTGAGTTGATGATGCCATCCCAACATCTCATCCTCTGTCGTCCTCGTCTACTCCTGCCCTCAATCTTTCCCAGCATCAGGGACTTTTCCAATGAGTCAGCTCTTCCCATCAGGTGGCCAAATCAACTGGCCTCAGTAACCCAGTAATTGAGTCAGGCAGTTCGGTGGCTCTATGGCCTTCTTTCTGATACGTAACTACAAGGGGAACGGTGTTGTAAGGGTAAACACCAGATATAGGATGCATCTGGCATAAGTCAAAGGAAAAGAGGTGTAAGGTATAACTCCTGCAGAGTTTAGGGGGCTGGGAAGCAAACTCAGTTACAGACATGCTGAGTTAGGAGCAGTTAAAGTAGAAAAACTAGGAATGTTCAGGTCTGCTCACTGTTGTCATTATATTCCTTCTTCTCAGGAAAGGAAACAAAACAAAACAAAAACAAAAACCTCTTTTCCTATTTTTCCTTTTCACTGCAACAAACATTCCTTTCCAGTTTCTGGGACATGGTTGTTCTGCCAGGAATCTGTGAAGTCTCTGACCTGAATGCAGAAGGGAAGATGGAAATCAGTCTCGGGTTTTATTTTCTCAGAGCCTGGAGTAAGCTGCCTGTCCTCCTGTGACCTAAATCATCAGAGCTCAAGGTGCTCAGTGGAACTGTGTGAGTGGACCTCACGTCACCACGAAGTGGAGTCAGGCAGATTTGGGCTCCAGCCTTTGCTCTGCTGCTTGTTGCTTAAGGGAAACTGGACACACTTAAACATTCCTTGAACCTAAAGTCACAAAATAAATACAAATGGATATAATTTGTTCCTCAAAGCATAATTGTGTCAATTCAATTAGGTAATGTATGCTAATAAGCCTAGTACAATGCCTGGTACATTGCAGGCTCTTAATATATATTAACTCTTCACTCTCTTGAAATTTATTTTATTGGAGTGTAATTGCTTTACAATATTGTGTTAGTTTCTGCTGTAAGAGGGAGTGAATCTGCAATATGTTTTACATATATTCTCTCCCTCTTAGACCTCCCTCCCCTGTCACCCCCACCCCACCCCTCTGGGTCATCACAAAGCACAGAGCTGATATGCAAATCAAAACTGCAGCGAGGTATCACCTCTGACTGGTCAGAATGGCCATCGTAAAATCTACAAATAATCCATGTTAGAGAGGGTGTGGAGAAAAGGGAGCCCTCTTGCACTATTGACGGGAATGTAAATGGATACAGCCACCATGGAGAAGAGTATAGAGGTTCCTTGTGAAGTGAAAGTTGCTCAGTCCTGTCCGACTCATTGCAAGCCTATGGACTGTAGAGTCCCTGGAATTCTCCAGGCCAGAATACTGGAGTGGGTAGTCTTTCCTTCTCCAGGGGAACTCCCCAACCCAGGGATTGAACCCAGGTCTCCCGCATTGCGGTCAGATTCTTTACCAGCTGAGCCACAAGGGAAGCCTAAGAATACTGGAGTGTGTAGCCTACCCCTTCTCCAACTGAAGTTCCCGACTCAAGAATCGAACTAGGGTCTCCTGTATTACAGGCAGATTCTTTACCAACTGAGCTATGAGTAAAGTCAAACTAAAAACAGATCTATCATATGACCCAGCAATCCCACTCCTGGGCATATACCCTGAGGAAATAATGCAATGTACCCCACTGTTCATTGCAGCACTATTTACAATAGCCAGGACTTGGAAGCAACCTAAATGTCCATCAACAGATGAACTCTTCACTCTTTTTAACAAAATGATGTCACTCCAACTTCAGTCTTTCCACTACACTCTCAGCCACTCACATCACCTAAAGCAGTAGGCGCATGCCAACTACTTGATTGATAGGATAATAAAAAAGATTACCTAGATGAATATCTTGGTGAAGTTGGAGAATGGGCAAAGATTGATTTCAGTATAGTAGAATATCTTTCGTGAATCACTTTTTCTTTCAAAAAAACTCTCTCCATCCATCTCATCTGAAGAACGTATTTCTATCAGTTCAGTTCAGTTCAGTCACTCAGTCGTGTCCGACTCTCCGTGACCCCATGAATCACAGCACGCCAGGCCTCCCTGTCCATGTATTTCTATCAGGCTCTGTCTAAACTTCCACCTAACCAAAAACTACTAGAAAGACATGCTTTACTATTAGCCCTGCTGCTGCTGCTAAGTCGCTTTGGTCATGTCCGACTCTGTACAACTCCATAGATGGCAGCCCACCAAGCTCCCCCATCCCTGGAATTCTCCAGGCAAGAACATTGGAGTGGGTTGCCATTTCCTTCTCCAATGCATGAAAATGAAAAGTGACAGTGAAGTCGCTCAGTCGTGTCTGACTCTTAGCGACCCCATGGACTGCAGCCTACCAGGCTCCTCCGTCCATGGGATTTTCCAGGCAAGAATACTGGTGTGGGGTGCCATTGCCTTCTCCGACTATTAGCCCTACACACCTTTTATTGTGATAGTTTTTATTTATAGCATAAATAATGATTGTTCCTAGCAGTATCATTTTCTTCATTCTTATCACCCCTGTGGAAAGAGAAGCTCTAACTGTAGTTAAATACTTAATGTATCTTCCCCCAAATTAGGGAACCCTTGTGGGGGATGGCCAGCGCACTTTCCTTACAATCATGACACACAAGGGATACAACACTAAATGCTAACCCACTAAGAATGAATGGATTTTCCTTCTGCACTGCTCTCTGTACCATTCATCGGCCTTCAAGGCTGAGCAAGCTTGAGGATCAGAATTGTGTCATAGTGATAATGCCTTGACTATCCCACTCCAATAAAAAGAGCAGATTTCCTCCCGTTTGAAATGACGACAATGACATCTTCCATAAATTGATATTGAATAGCTCGTGTAATAGCATTTTGCACAATTGGATACTTTACAAAACCTATGAAGAACAGGTTCTTTCTTGATGGGGCGATTATTTGTCCCTAGACTGACTTCTAATTCTTGGATATTTGCTTAGCAATGGCTTCCTTTTCCATTTATTGGCAGGGAGGAGAGGTTAGGTATCATTGCCTATCTAGTTATTCTTATCATTATTTGATTTAAAAGCTGTTTGAGGACTCTCTATAAAACTGCCTTGACATTGGGAGGGTGGAGGATCCCTTGAGGGAATTTTCAAACCCTAAAGGACCCAAATAACTCCTTGTAGAAACATGTTAAGTGTCCATGTTATTTTTATAAAGAAACTGGAGGACAGCAAGGATTCACAAACTCTTCCTGAGGCATGGGCCAGTGCACACATAGAGGGCTAAAGCATTGTTGAGAGGGTGGGTTTAAAAGGTTTAAATTAGACTGTTGCGAAGATTTAAAAAATACTGCGTTCAATGATTCTCGAAATCCAAGAGAGCTCTCCCTGTTACTCATTCAACAAATAATTACTGAGTTTCTACTATATTCTACTCATTGTTTACCAATTATTCAATGTGCATGTTTGCTCATTCACTTATGTCCATCTCTTCATGACCCCATGGACTGTAGCCCACCAACCTTCTCTGTCCATGGGATTCTCCAGGTAAGAATACTGGAGTGGGTTGCCATTTCCTTTTCCAGGCGATCTTCCAGACCCAGGGATTGAACCTGCATCTTTCAGGTCTTCTGCATTGGTAGGTGGGTTCTTTACTGCTGCGCCACCTGGGAAGCCCTAAGAAACAGACTAGAGTGACTACAAACTAGGCCCCCCAGGTACCCCACCCCCAAAATATTCATCTTCCCAGTTCCTTAGTGAAAGTGTTAGTAGCTTAGTTCTGTCCGATGCTTAGTGACCCCTTGGACTGTAGCCTGCTAGGCTCCTCTGTCCCTGGGATTTCCCAGGCAAGAATACTGGAGTGGGTTATCATTTCCTTTTCCAGGGGGTCTTCCTGACCCAGGGATGGAACCCATGTCTCCTGCATCTCCTGCATTGGTAGGCAGATTCTTTACCACTGAGTCACCTGGGAAGCTCAGTATTCTATGGGTCAATATAAAATTCATTGTTTTGGTTGAAACCTGATTTCCCTCCTTGTTATTCTAGGGCTTATTTGGACAACTAATTGTGTCTTTTGTGTACAGATAACTAGTTCTCAGGAAGACTGTGGTCTCCAGGGCTGCAACTGAGCCAATCATGATGCACTCAGAGCAGCTGAGTGATTGATGTGTTGTATAAATAGAAATTTGAAAACACAATATGGGAATAGGAAGAGCCAAATGTCGAAAAAACGGCCCTGAGAATAACCATTCAAATATATGCAAATTGCCTAATTAATTGACCTCATTTGTGCATGCAGATCTCCTCTGCCTTTCCCTTTGCGAATTGGTTATTTTTCCTTGTGCTCCAAAACAATATTCCAAGGCTAATTAAACCCTTTCAAGCTATAGGTTAATATTCAATTCATATGTAAACAGGTTTATAAACAGTCATCAAATTCAAATTACTCATTTCATAAATACTATTTTCTTCATTTTTCACTAATAGAGGTGTTCTCTGCATTTATTCAGTGTTGGTCTTGAGCAGTTCACGTGTAGGGAGATGATGGTTATTTAAATGGCAAGCCAGTGTTTACTTCCAATTTGATGAAGACTTTTGCTAGTTCCCAACTGTTTGTTTCTGTAAATATTTAGCACAAAGTCTTCATCTGGAGTGTTGGCGGGGTGAGTAAGATATAATGATGATTATCATTCATCCCAGAGCATTTGCTTTAAAGAGATGTCATAGGGAAGACTCGCCATCTATTTAGACGGAACTCAGGGAAGAGTAAAATGAATCTTAATGGGGTCAACATCATCTCAGATCTAGCCTCAGCTCGACACTGTGTTTCTTTGTTCATTCATTAATTAGATGGCTAATGGATGCAGCACGAGCACCGGGAGATGGTGAAATACAGGGAGGCCTGGCGCGCTGCAGTCCACAGGGCGCACAGTCAGACACAACTGAGTGACTAGACAACAACAATAATAACAATGGATGCGATTGAGCTAGTCAAAAATTTGTTCAGGGTTTTCTGTAAAATGTTACAAAAAACCCTGAGTGAATCTTTAGGCCAATACAATATTTATTCATTGTTATCAGTCTACCCACCCATCCACCTAAACATTAACTCACTCAATAAAAACCTGCCAACTATCTTCCAGCATTGAAATTTGAAAAATGATTGACCCAATGCAAATTCCTGGATTGTATCACAAATCCACAGAATCCAACTTCTTTTAATCCAATCCATCTACTTTTAAGATAAACTTCCAGAACAATTATGTGCATCAAAATACTTTTGTCTTACATAGATATATATCATGCATATGCTAGTGCCGGATGCTGAAATAGGGGTTGGTCACTGGGGCTGCAGCTGTGAGTGGGGAAGACACTCCCTTCTGTCATGGGGATGTGGCTCAGATGGTAAAGAATCTGCCTGCAATTCAGGAGACTCGAGTTTGATCACTGGATTAGGAAGATCCCTTGAAGAAGAAAATGTCAACACACTCTAGTATTCCTGCTTGGGAAATCTCATGGAGAGAAGAGCCTGGTGGACTACTGTCCATGGGGTTGCAAGGAGTTGAGTCGGACATGACTTAGTGACTAAACCACCACCATCATATACAATTGAACATGATGAGTACTATGACGGGATATATAAGGAGTTGTTAGTTACGGCATATGGAATCTAGTTCCCTGACCAGGATTGAACCTGGGTCTTCTATATTGGGAGCACGGAATCTTAGCCACTGAACCTCTGAAGGAATTCTCTGACTGCCTTCTCTTTCGCTCCCTTTTCTCTTCTTCATTCTCTTTCTCCTTATTTTCTTTTCTCCACTCAGCTGAGATCTTTCTTCAGCTTCTTGCAATGTGCATGAGTGAATTCCTCGATGAATCCGTGTGAGGTATGAAGAAGGGAGAAGTGTCTGCTACCAAGACAGACCTCTTTACAAATCCTGAACTGTTTTCATTGTCTTTTTGTTTTTCTTTTAAGTTGTGGAAAGATTAGAATGTGGTCACACCCAATTTCTGGGTGAAGCCAACTTCTGTCATTTCCAGTGTTGAGATTTCTAAGAGGCAAGGCTTTTTAACTCTGCACACTTCAGTGGGTCAGCAATAAACACATAATTATTTGTTCATGTGTCGGACAAAGAGGAAGGCCCAGCAGGGGACAAAAATGAAGAAAGCACAGAATTCCTGTGTGAGAAGGGCTTAGCAGCTGAGGCTGGGGAGAGAGTGAAGGTTGGCACCACTGGTGTCATTAAACATGGGAGAAAACCCAGTGAGCATGGCTGGATTGTATCTGCATGTGCTCCAAGGGTGTGCATGCATGTGTGTGTGTACACATGTGTGTATATATGTGTGAGCAAGCATTTGTCACTGTATTCTTTTCTGTATTGGCACACAAGTGTCCCAGAGTGCACTTCTGTGTGTGTTTGTGTGAGAGTGTGTGTGTGTGTGTGTCTGCAGAGTGCCTCCAGGAATCGCTGAGTATGTACTGAAAACTTAGAACTCCTTGGGAATTCCCTGGAAGTCCAGGGTTTAGGGCTCGGAGCTTTCAGTGCCATGGTTGGATCTGACCCCTAGTCAGGGAACTAAGATCCTGCAAGCAGAAAGCGTGGGGAAAAACAAAATAGGTCTCCAAATTACATTTTGAGGCAGGAGAAGACATTTCAATTTTTTTTCCAATAGTGAAGTACAACAAAACAGAAGTCTAGTATAGTCCACAAATAATTAGTGTGAATTTTCACAGGTTAAACACATTTGTGTAACTGACACCAAGATGAAGAAACACAACATTACCAGAATGATATCCCCATCCAATCACACATCTTCCCAAAGATAACTATTCCCCTTACTTGTAACATCACTTATGTGGTTGGTTGTTCAGTTGCTGCATTGTGTCTGACTCTTTGTAACCCGAGGGATGGCAGTATGCCAGGCTTCCCTGTCCTTCACTACCTCCTGAAGTTTGCTCAAATTCTTGTCCACCGAGTTGGTGATGCCAGCCAAACATCTCATCCTCTGTGGTCCCCTTTTCCTCCTGCCTTCAAACTTTCCTAGCATCAGGATCTTTCCTAATGAGTTGGCTCTTCATAATAGGTGGCCAAAGTATTGGAGCTTCAGCTTCAGCATAGTCCTTCTCATCAATATTCAGTATTAATTTCCTTTAGGATTGACTGGTTTGGTCTTCTTGCTGTCTAAGGGACTCTCAACTCTTCTCCAGTAACATAGTTTGAAAGCATCAATTCTTCAGCACTCAAGCCTTCTTTATGGTCCAGCCCTCACCACCATACATGACTACTTGGAAAACCATGTTTGTGATTTACCTGTTTTTTAACTTGGTATAAATATGTTCGTATATCCTATTCTTTTTCATGCCTGGGATCTTTCACTCAGTATACCTCTACATTTTTTTGTCGAAGTCATCAAGGATTTGAGAGAATTTACAGGTTATTTTAATTTTTTTTAAAATTCTTAATAACTGATATTCTATTTAAAGCTTTCAGTCATGTTTCTATGGATCGTCTTGTCCCTTGTCTTTTGTGAATGAGTGTGTATTTGTTGGGTGTTAAGTCTGGGTGTAGAATTGCTGGGTCACCGCATTTGCACATCCTCACCCTTAACATATGCTGCTACACAGCTGGCCCATGTTGTTGAAACAACCTATATTTCCATCAAGAATGTATGAGTGTTCGGGGTGCAGGACAAACCTACCAGCATTTCAAAATATAGTATCAAGTAGTAGTAGTAGTAATTGCCAGGTGATTTCCAAGGCCTGGTTTAAAATCATGCTCCTAGCACTAACTCATAATGTCACTCCCCATCTGTCTGCCTCAGTTTCCTTACCTGTCAAACAGAGTTAATACTTCCCTCATAGAGTTATGTGAGAATCAAAAGTCTGCAAATATGTCCAAGTCATTTAGAACAGTGCACAGAAAGTAAGACTTCAATAGAAACTCAAATGCACTGGTAAGTAACTATTATTCCTTTTTTCTGTAAATGAGGGACCTCTGCCTCTGAGTGCTCAAGGAATTGTCAAGACATTGCCTTAAGAAAATAAACTTCCAAATCAGGTCATATCAGATCTTTATATATACCTTGGGTTGGTATATTTGGAAGATCTAAATTCACTGCTATTAACACAAGGATTGTAATTCCAGTCAATGTGTTTCATTAATAGTGGATAATTTATTTCTAGCTTTTTAATTCATACTAAATTCTAGTTATTAAATATGCTCATTTGTATCAGTTTATTTTTGGTTACATGAATAACGAAAGTTCATATCTACATATGTACATTTTACCCATTTTGGAATATGGTTTTAATGCATGCTGCTGCTGCTGCTGCTAAGTCACTTCAGTCGTGTCCGACTCTGTGTGACCCCATAGACAGCAGCCCACTAGGCTCCCCCGTCCCTGGGATTCTCCAGGCAAGAACACTGGAGTGGGTTGCCATTTCCTTCTCCAATGTGTGAAAGTGAAAAGTGAAAGTGAAGTTGCTCAGTCATGTCTGATTCGTAGCGACCCCATGGACTGCAGCCTACCAGGCTCCTCCGTCCATGGGATTTTCTAGGCAAGAGTACTGGAGTGGCTTGCCATTGCATATGTATTGATAAATAATTGGTGTGTTTGTGGGTATGCATTTATGTGTGTGTGTATACATGTGTTTGTTTTTAGCATAGAAATGTGGAGTCAAAATTATTGAAATTATTTCATGCAGGGTTGTGCTGAGTGGAAAAATAGTTGGATATATTCAGAGGTTCTGTGAAACATAAAGTATTTAGTATTTTACACTTGTTTTATTTCCTGGTTTGTGATTCAAAGTGCAATGTTAGAGATGTGACTTGCATTAATAGATGAATGTTAGGGGCAGGGTAGTGCCACTGGATTCTTATGGGATTGTTCATGTAATATCCTAGAACCCCATCCGGACTTGTAAAGATATGGGGGATCAAGGAAAACAAGATTGCTTGGGAAATTTACTGGCCTTGAAGATTCGCTTTCAAAGCAGTTCTGTCCTTGTGTAGGAAATCCTATGATTTAGCTTCTGTGATTCTGGCTTGGTCTGTAATGCTCGACTACTGATGTTTTAGTTGGAGAAGCAAGACTAGGTTGAGGTATGGAAGGAAAAATGTGGTGAGTTTGGGGGCAGAAGTCAGTATTAATTTCTTACATAATCCAGGTACACAAAAGTTCTATCTTTTCTCCAATAACAAACTGTCTTAATTACTGTAACTTTATAGAACATCTTGCAATGAAGAATCAGGTAGTGTGAGTTCTGCCAATGTGTCATTTTTCAAAATTGCTCGGCTCTTCTTATTCCTTTGCTTTCTATACAAATTTCAGAATCAACTTGTCAATAGACGATAATAACTGGGATTGTATTGACTCTGTAGATGAATTTAAAAGTTCTAACATGGAGTCTTACAATCCACAAAGCAATATTTTTCTCTCTGTTTACTTAGATCATGCTTGGTTATTTCATTAGGGGTTTGTAGTTTTCAACCCTTGGGTCCTGCCCATATTTTATTAAGTATGTATTTAGATATTTCCTTTTTGGATGCTATAATAAATACTACTTAAAATTTTTCTGATCTCCAATTGTTTATTTCCAGTTTATAGAAATATTTTATATTACCTTTGTAAAGTGTGGCCTTGCAGAACTCAGTCATTCGTTTTGGGAGCCTTTCCGTAGATTCCTTTGGATTTTCCCTGCATAGGCAACCGTGCCACCCATGAACAGAGCCGAGTCGCTCTCATGACCCCCTCACTCTTTATTGCTTGTGCGAGGGTCAGTGTTGTTCATCTGGATACACTCATCGTCTGGCCTTAACCTGCCCTTATAAATCTCAGATTACATTTGCGACTTTGTCCACTTCTCCTTTCAGTTCTGCCAGTTTTTGCTCCATGTAGCTTGAAAATCTGAATTTTTGCTCATGGACATTTAGTATTGCTTTGTTTTTGATATTATGAATCAAATCTGTATGTTGAAATCCTAGCCCTCAGTATCTCAGAATGTTACCTTATCTGGAGAATGGTTGCAGATGTAGTTAGATGAGGATGTGATACAGCAGAATGTGCTTCTAACCCCGTACAAGTGGCTGGTTTGTAAAAGGAGGATACTTGGACCCAGACATGTGTACAGCAGAAGCCTACGTGGAGATGAAGGCAGAGATTGGGCTGATCCTTCTACAAGAACACCAAAGACTGCCAGCAAATCAACAGGAGCTAGGGAAAAGGCAGGAAACAGATTCTTTCTCAACTCTCAGAAGGAGTCAGCCTTCTGAGACTGAGACTTAACTTCTAGCTCCCAGAACTGGGAGACAATAAATTTCTGTTGTTTAAGTCATGCAGTCTGTGGTACCTAGTTATGCCAGCCTGCACGAACCAACATACTTGGCAAATTGTCCATTTTAACAATGATATCTGTCTTGATCCCTAGTAAGGTTTCTTTTTTGCCCTAAGAAATAATAAACACTTTTAATTTTATTTTTCTACTTTTTTTTCTGTTTTTGTGCCTTGTGGTATTTGGGATCTTAGTTCCTCGACCAAGGACTGAATCTGTGCTCCCCGTAGTGGAAGTGCGGAATCTTAACCACGAGAGCACCAGGGAACTCCCACTAGGGAAAAACCACATCAAGTTTTCTTGATCTAATACTAATAACCACTCCATTTTTTTCTTTTAAAATTAATATTTGCTTAATACATCATTTTCCACCTTTTTGCTTGTAATTTATCTGTATTATTATATTTAACAATGGTATTTTATAGATAGAAATAGGTCTTTTCCCCACCAATTTAATTTGGCATCTATTAATTGGTGTGTTTTGACTATTTACATGTAACGTAAATATTAATATGATTGCATTTAAGTATATCACTTAATGACTTGTTTTCTATTTGTCTCCTTTGGTTTTTGTTCTTTCATCCCTCATTTACTTCCTTCTTTTGGATTATTTGAATATGAAGTGAATAGCATTTCATTTTAATTAATCTATAGGCTTTTGGGTTATACTCTTGAGGGGACTTCTTATTGGTTCTTTTAGGGAATACAGCATCTATACCTGTCATACCTTTCACAGTCAGTTTGGAATGAATATTTCATGTAAAATAAGTATTTTTGCCTTTCCCCCTTAGGTTATCTTTCTCACATGTATTACATTTACATACATCAAAAGCAGACTAAAAATGATTGGAGTCCCATTCTGTTCCATAGGCAGCCTTTCACGAAACTGACCAGGTGCTACTGTAGTCCTTGCTGGCTGTACCCTGGTGCTCACCTGCTCTGCCTGTGCCAAGCTACACTACCATCCTCACAGACTTCTACTCCAAGACCAGGGATTGTCTATCAGGTGCAATAATCATCATTAGGACAGTCACACGTGTTGTTAAAGAAGTCACAAGCAAGTGAAGTTTCCAAATTAAAACAGAGCTTCAGCAGTACCATTTTCTAGATTCCATAGACTTGCATTAATGTAGGATATTTGTTTTTCTCTTTCTGACTTACTCCACTCTGTATGACAGACTCTAGGTTCATCCACATCACTACAAGTGACCCAGCTTCATTCCTTTTCAAGGCTGAGTAATATGGAGTCTAGAAAAACAGTACTGATGAACCTGTTTGCTGGGCAGGAATAGAGACACAGATGCAGAGACTTGTGGACACCGTGAGGGAAGGGGAGGATGGGACAACCTGTGAGAGCAGCACTGATGTATATACACTACCTTATGAGAAATAGAGAGCTAGTGGGAAGCTGCTGCACAGGGGGCTCAGCTCGGTGCTTGGGACCTAGAGGGGTCGGGTGGGGAGGTGGGAGGGAGGCTCAGGAGGGAACAAACCAGAGTGGGAAGCTGCGTGCAGACTCCAGGCTTGTAAGTCAGGCAATTACCAATTTAAATGAAATCTTGACTCCTAGCCAGGCAATCATGGACAAGTCACGGAATATTTCTGAGCATCTGCTTCATTATTTGTAACATTTGCCTGCTGATAATCATGCCCAATATAGGGTTGTTATGAAGCTTAAATTAGTATATATTGGTAATGTGTTTAAAGTTTCAAAATCCACGGTTTTGGTCATTTCCCAAGACATGGTGCTCCCAATTCAAGGTCATGGCAGGTTGCTGGTTCCATTTCTTACCTATCTTCTCCACTTGAATGACTATCTCTCTGGCTCTAGGGCTGTGCTCACATGCCACTTGTCCCTGTGGTTCTCACTGACCCCCAGCTCAAACACCAAGTTTATAATGTCCTCATCTGTTTTCCCAGAATACCCCACATGTATCTCTCCTATTAAATCTTCCTTCTGATCTCCATATTGTGAATTCCTCAAGGACAGAGATCTGATCCTTTTCATCTTTGTATTGTTAGACAACCTAAGTAAAATTCGATGTTTTTGTACTATTGATTATATATATATGAAATATTCCTTCAGATTATTATCTTATCAAGGGCCCAACTTGCCTTGCATTTAATGCTGCTAATGTACATAAATCAGGCATGGCCTTTAATTATGCAAACGGTTTCCTTTATCTATTCTACTCCCCCAGTCACACCTTTGAGCCTTTTTATTTTATTATTTTTTTAATTTTGATAATGCATTTAATCTAACCCTGTGCTCTCCAATATTATCCTATCCACATGCAATGAATATAAAATTGTTAGTGAGCTATTTTGCACTTTTTCTTTTCATGCTATCTGTAATCTGATGTATGTTTGACAATTAAGAGCACTTCTAAACTGCTGTATAGTCACACATGCCTCATGGATACAGTATTGGACAGGTCAGGCCTAGAAGACTCAGGTCAGTTGCTCAGTCATGTCCGACTCTTTGTAACCCGGTGGACTGGAGCACTCCAGGCTTCCCTGTCCATCACCAACTCCTGGAACTTGCTCAAACTCATGTCCATCGAGTTGGTGATGCCATCCAACCATCTCATCCTCTGTCATCCCCTTCTCCTCCTGCCCTCAATCTTTCCCAGCATCAGGGTCTTTTCAAATAAGTCAGTTCTTCGTATCAGGTGAGCAAAGTTTTGGAGTTTCAGCTTCACCATCAGTCCTTCCAATAATTATTCAGGATTGATTTCCTTTAGGATTGACTGGTTTGATCTCCTTACAGCCCAAGGGACTCTCAAGAGTCTTCTCCACCACCACAGTTCAAAAGCATCAATTATTCGGTGCTCAGCTTTCTTTATAGTTCAACTCTCACATCCATACATGACTACTGGAAAAATCATAACTTTGATTAGACGGACCTTTGTTGGTAAAGTAATGTCTCTGCTTTTTAATATGCTGTCTAGTTTGGTCATAGCTTTTCTTCCAAGGAGCAAGCGTCATTTAATTTCATGGCTGCAGTCACCATCTGCAGTGATTTTGGAGCCCCCCAAATGTTATTCTTTTCTTTTCAAATTTTACATTTTTCTCCTATTCTATATGTTACAAGAAATCACTCAACAAGGCTAGCTTCTGTGGTCTCCTCTGTTAAATGGTTAAATCATTGTCTATTTTGAGTTTTGATATATAATTGTTTCCATAGATACCTGATCATAATAGCTAATTAGCCAAGCATATTTTCCAAAGCCTTTTGAATGACATTTTTATAATAAACATCCAGCTTTTATTCAATTAGTACATTTTTCTCTTTTCTCTTTGGAAACGTTCAGCAATGCTCCATGATGTTTCAACAGATATAGGGTAAAAGGACTCAGCTAAGTTTCTGGTCCCTATGTGGAAGCCATTTCTGTTCATTGCACCATCTGGAAGTCATCTTTTTCTGCTTAATCAATTCCCAGAGCAGAAGACTCAACAACAATGATGCATACTTTAAAACCACTTTTTTAGTTTAAAAAAGTGCTTCTGTATATACTGTTTCACTAATGCCTCACAAAGAGCCAAGGAATTCAGTGGAGCCACCACCCTCATTTTATAGACGGGGATGTCAGAGACCCTCCATTAAGAAGTCTGGTAGATTTCTGGTGAATCATGGGTGTTCAATAAACACGAATTAGAAGTGACTAACTTACTCGAGGTTGTACAGGCAGAGACGAGATGTTTTATAAATCTCCCCCTCTTCCTCCTGATCCATCACACTTTTGGTATTATCCCATCTCTCTTCTCCTGTATCAAACTTGGAGAAATTACCACTCTCTGCACTGCCTTATCGTTATTTGCACACTTGTTTTAAAAAATAAATAATAAGAGTGAAGTTGAAGCCTTTTCTAGTCCCTTCATTTGGAATGTGTTTATTTACAGATAATAATGAATAAACACAATCCGTGCCCTTAATAAGGCATCAGTTCACCCTTGTGTTCCCCAAAGTGGTCTGTACAGTATTTGCTAACGGCAAAGACTTGAAGCTGTTTCTGGGAACAACACGGTTTGCAGAACACATCATCTGAATCAGCATTAGGTGAAAATTCTCCACCCCTGGCTTTTCATCAAAGACATTCCAATTGGAATTTACAACATTATTTTTCCTCCTGTTGAGGTTGGCTTCATTCTCTGATCATGAGAGTCTTCTCCAATTTTTCAAACACTAACCATGTTTAACTTGTTCTAAGGATAAATTTCTACAATTGAGATGAATGTTTACATAAGAAAAACTATTAGCAAAAGCCCTCCTCACCATAGAATCTCAAGTTTCATTCTCATGCTATGAGGTAGATTCCAAGATAATGTCCATTTTACAGATGAGGAAACAGTATCAAGCAGGTTAAATAACACAGCCAAGTTCACAGTGATTGGCATGGCCGGAGGGTGAACTCCTTTATTGCTGACACCTAAACCTATGCTCCTGAACCTTAGCAGCTGAAACACCTGTACTAGTGCTCTCCGCTTACCCCTTTTTCTGATAAAACCATGTCTTGGATGTGTATATGTGAATGAAATACCTAAAGGGGCCTCCTCATCTATATTTCCTTTTCTGAAACCAGGTAGTCTGGAAGCTGGAGAGATGCTGGATTCTTGATTAAACCTAGCAGGTCCAAAAGAAAGTTGTTTCTCACCTCCTTTGCTTTCCCACTGAAATTTCAGTTGCTTATGTCGGAAAGAGGTGTGCCTTCAGGGAGAGACAGACAGCATGGCCGAGGGATAAAGCTGTGTAGAACTAAAGATGCCTAGAGCAACACTCTCAAAGGCGAGAGAAGCAAGCGTCAGGTCAACTGGGATCAAAGATTATCTCTGAGTGTCAGAAACCACGAATGTCAAATCTACCTAAGATTTCCTAATGCGACCACAGATGCTTGATACCTAAAACCCTTAGTGCCTAAAGACACTCTCCCTCATTTGGAAAGCTGGTAGTATGTAAACAAACATTTGTAGCCAGATTTTAGCCATTCCTGGATGTTCACTAGAACAAAGAACTGGCGAAAAGGAAGATCAGGGGTCCCCTTTTCTGCAAGGCTGCTTTGCCCCCCCCTTCTCCCCTGGGGCTGGGGAGTGAGCATCTCAGTTCTTTGTGAGCGTATCTCTCACAGCACATTTACACCTGTGTTATTCACGGTCTGTTATTCTTTCCCTCTACCTGCCCCATCACTGTATTATCAACACTTAGTACCAGGGGTGTTTACTCAATTTACAAACCTGGTGTGTAACATAGGACACGGCTTAAAATCACTGCCTAAGGTTAAAATGTTTGCTGTGTGAATCGGTATATTCCCGTATCAACAATACTGGAAGAGACAAGGGGCTTCCCTGGCAGTCTGGTGGTTAAGATTCCACACTTCTGACGCAAGGGCCATGAGTTCAATTGCTAGTTAGGAACCAAGATCCTACATACCTTGTGGTGAGGTCAAAAGAATATTTCTCAAAAATACTAGTGGGAGAGATCAGCAAGAAATGCAGATCTCTGTTGAGTGTGACATGTCAGAATGTACTAGTACAAGTGAAAACAAAGGCAAAATAGACATGAATATTAAACTGCAAAGAATAAATCGGAGACAATGATTTTAAAGCTCTGGGGGGTTTTGCCAACGTGGGTAGGGAGGAGAGACAGCAGTCCAGTGAAGACCTGTCCTGACAAAGGCAGAAGCCATGCAGTTACATAAAGATAAGTGATTGGTTTTTTAAAAAATTACAAGTCACCTGCTCTTTATCGATTGGTTGGAGTGGAGCCCATGTTGCCGATGTCTGAGTCCAAAATCCATTTGTTGAGTCCAGAGAGCACAGACAATGAGTTTGCAGTCTGTTTTTCTGCTCTTTCTGGGTGATTTAATGAAAGTCTCAGGTTTCTTTTTCCAGGGTCATTTGGCCCATACCTGTGTGAGTAATAGTCCTCTGAAGTACATGTGCTTGCTTGTGTGGAATGCTCTGAAATTCGATACTTCTAAAGTGAAAGGCCAAGGCTAACCATTAGGGGGTCACTTGCCAGAATGACCACCCCACCACCATATATTAGTGACCCGCCGATGACCAGTTTCTGCCCTCATACCCTTTAAGTGATGCTGCACATTGTTCTATTAAAGCAGTGATCCCCTCACTTCACATGGAGCTGATGAAGCTGAGTGGAGGCAGGGTGAGAGGTGCCTGAGTCATGCCAGCTCTGTGCCTGCTTTTGCCTGGTTCCTGGGTCCCAGGACCCTGGAAGCCCTTGGCTCTGTCCAGCACACCCTCCCAGTGCGGTTCCTTCCCCGTCTCTGGCATTCTGTATGGCTCTGTTGATTTGACTGGAAAATAATCCCGGGTCAAAATCTAAGACTTACTAAGTTCAGTTGTGCATGGCTTGGTGATCTTTCAACAAACTACTTTCTTTATTTCTGATAATTTTATTGCTTAACAGGTTGCATTTGAAACATTTGAAATGGTGCAAAGAAGGCGCTTTGGAAATGATCTAATATACGTGTATATACAACAAAGGTAGGACACAGCAAGGAGGAAGCATAACATGCCCCTTAGGACATGGACTAAGACACTGGGAAGCTGAGAAGCAGCAGTCTCCTTCCAGAGCAGAATTTGGGAAACAAAATCCAGTTTTTACATGAGTGTCCACGATGAATTTACCATGGGTTCCTTGCATTTAGCTAAGCTGTTCCTCACCTTGGAGTGTCTGTACCAGCTGCCCCCTCTGACTAAAGGCTTTTCCTACTGACCTTCTCAGGAACCAGGGCTGACCCCTGCTTATCTCAGTTCAAATTCCCCTGCTCAGAGGGGCCGCCCTAAACACTCTCTCTCACTACCCTTTATCTCTTTTTTAAAACTGAAGTATAGATGATTGACAATATAGTCTTAGTTTTTTAATTTTATATATATATAAAATTACACACATTCTTTTTTATATTCTTTTCCATTATGGTCTCTCTCAGGATACTGAATATAATTTCCTGTGCTATGCAGTGGGACTTAATTGTTTCAGTTCAGTTCAGTTCAGTCACTCAGTCGTGTCCGACTCTTAGCGACCCCATGAACCACAACACGAAAGGCCTCCCTGTCCATCACCAACTCCCGGAGTTCACTCAAACTCATGTCCGTCGAGTTGGTGATGCCATCTAGCCACCTCATTCTCTGTCGTCCCCATCTCCTCCTACCCCCAATCCCTCCCAGCATCAGAGTCTTTCCCAGTGAGTCAACTCGTCGCATGAGGTGGCCAAAGTATTGCAGTTTCAGCTTTAGCATAAGTCCTTCCAATGAACACCCAGGATTGATCTCCTCTAGAATGGACTGGTTGGATCTCCTTGCAGTCCAAGGGACTCTCAAGAGTCTTCTCCAGCACCACAATTCAAAAGCATCAGTTCTTCGGCGATCAGCTTTCTTCACAGTCTAACTCTCACATCCATACATGAACACGGGAAAAACCATAGCCTTGACTAGACGGACCTTGGTTGGCAAACTAATGTCTCTGCTTTTTAATATGCTATCTAGGCTGGTCATAACTTTCCTTCCAAGGAGTAAGCGTCTTTTAATTTCATGGCTGCAATCAGCATCTGCAGTGATTTTGGAGCCCCAAAAAATAAAGTCTGACACAGTTTCCACTGTTTCCCCATCTATTTCCCAAGAAGTGCTGGGACTAGATGCCATGATCTTCGTTTTTTGAATGTTGAGCTTCAAGCCAACCTTTTCACTCTCCTCTTTTACTTTCATCAAGAGGCCTTTGAGTTCCTCTCACTCTCTGCCATAAGGGTGGTGTCATCTGCATATCTGAGGCTATTGATATTTCTCCCGGCAATCTTGATTCCAGCTTGTGCTTCTTCCAGCCCAGCATTCCTCATGATGTACTCTGCGTATAAGTTAAATAAGCAGGGTGACAATATACAACCTTGACGTACTCCTTTTCCTGTTTGGAACCAGTCTGTTGTTCCATGTCCAGTTCTGACTGTTGCTTCCTGACCTGCATACAGGTTTCTAGAGAGGCAGGTCGGGTGGTCTGGTATTCCCATCTCTTTCAGAATTTTCCACAGTTTATTGTGATCCACACAGTCAAAGGCCTTGGCATAGTCAATGAAACAGAAATAGATGTTTTTCTGGAACTCTCTTGCTTTCTCCATAACCCAGCGGATGTTGGCAATTTGATCTCTGGTTCCTCTGCCTTTTCTAAAACCTGCTTGAACATTTGGAAGTTCACGATTCACATATTGCTGAAGCCTAGCTTGGAGAATTTTGAGCATGGCTTTACTAGCGTGTGAGATGAGTGCAATTGTGCGGTAGTTTGAGCAATCTTTGGCATTCCCTTTCTTTGGGATTGGAATGAAGACTGACCTTTTCCAGTCCATTCTATATAAAATAGTTTCCATCTGCTAATCCCAAATTCCCATTGCATCCCTCCCCTCCTCCCTCTCCCCTGGCGATCCGTAGATTTAATGTGAATAGATTTAATGAATCAAATTACCCATGACCTTTATCACAAGAAAAAATAATCCTAAAATTTAATATGGAACCATAAATACTCAGAATTGCCAAAACCCTTTATCTCTTCAGGCTGTTTTATTTTCTTCCTAAAACTTAGCACTAACTGCATTTTTGTTTGTTCATGTCCATCTCCCGTCCACTAAAATTTTGACTCCACAGCCAATTTTGACTCCTCCTTCTCTCCCCTCTGCATCTCTGATCCCTTGAACAGTATCTGGTATATAACATGGGCATGGAACATATGTTGAAGAAACCACACTGGTTGTGAGGATTCAGGTACCACCTCTGAGCCAGACATTGTTATTTGGCCCTCCTGGTGCCTCATCCATGGGGCACACATGCACTCTGTGAGTATCACATTTCCTTCACCTTTAGGGAGCAATGCAACAACCAGAGCTGTGGTGGACTGAGGGCCTTACCAGGGCAGCAGAGAAATTAGGTCCTGAAACCTTCCCTCTGAGCTACGTGGTCTCCAAGAGAAGTGGTCACCCCATAGTCTTCAGCTAAGATGGAGCAAACACAAGGCCATTTGGGACATTAACACAGTGCAGAGTCACTCAGCTGAGCCCAGGAGACTGGCTGGTGAGCTGGGATCAGGTACCCCTGGATTCTGAGTGCTGGCTAGATAGGACATTTCATCTGATGCAGTTCAAAACAGGAAGAATGGGTTATCCCTCCTGGGGTCACTGGGGAGAGGCAGAGGCAGAGGGCAGAGGATGGAAGCAACCAGCAAGGCTGAGAAGATGCGATGATATGGGGACCATGAGACAGAGCCCAGGGTCAGGAAGCTTCTGTGGGACCCCAGGTCCATGGATGAGTAGATTGTGAGCAAATGCAGAGGGTCATGCATGATTGGCTGTGTTGCTGGCCTGATTTTGTTGCTATACACAACCTGGCCAGTTCAGGGCAGAGGTCAACAGGCACTGGTAGGTCGGTCCTGACATTTGCATGTAACCTGCTTTGTTACAAGAGAAATGAGTGCTGGACTGAAGTCCAGTACGTTAGGGTTCTACACGTGGCACAGACTATGAACTACGTTGCCCTGGGTACCTCTCTCAACACTCTCCACCCCAATATTATCTTTAATTAACAAGATCAACCTCTTAAAATGTTCAAATTTCTTTCCCAAGTCTCCACTGTCTCTGTCTTGGCCAGACCTGCCTTCCTGGATTGTTGCAAAAGCCCATTAATTGCTTTCTCCTGTTACAGCCTCCTCCAACTGTCTTACAGTTTCCAGAGAGAGAGTCTCTAAAATCTTTGACCTTATTCCTTCATGACCCTGCAAAAATGCCTTCGGCAGCTTACCACTGCCCACAGAATGAAAACTAAGCCTCTTAGTTTGGCATAAAAGATCCTTTATGATCCTTTATGGTCAGGATTCTCCCACTTGTGCTATGCACCTCTCCCCACTGAGTAATAAATTGCTTGCGGTTCTGCGAGCACATTGTATTTTGCCCTTGTGATTTTTCTACTCACTGTTTCTTCTGCGGGATACTCACTTGCCTCCACTATCTGCCTGGTAAATTTCTAGCACTCATCCGGCTTGGTACAGTCATCACTTCCCCTTGGGTGTCTTATTGAAGATCTTCCCTCACCTCCCCGGTTTATCGGCTGCAGCATGGTCTTTCCAGAGCCATCTATGCATTTCACCATTTCAGCCCTCCTCACTTTCTTGTGTTAATGTTCTTTTCCATGTTGATGAACCTCATCAGCTTGTAGTCCACAGTTGCCAAGAAACAGAGGCTCAAAACGGTGTGGTTGAATCAATGGGTACGTATTCCAGTTGAGAGAGTGGGGAAGACAGGGAAGTTATGAGGAAGATCTCAACTGGAAGCTCCCCGAGTTCCAAGTTCTCCACAGGGACTCGAACTGTTACCAGGAGAAAGGGCGCTTGGAAATCCCACACGAGGGAGTTTCATTAGTTTCACTAATTCAGTGCCGTTAGTTTCGTTAGTCAAGAGCCATACTGTTTAAAAGGCTGCTGGTTCCAGGACCATGATGGGAGCCTGAGTCTATGCCTGCATCCACACCATGCACAGCCTCCTTGATCGACCAAGCCTTGCCATGAAAAAATATGCCACCCGCAATGGGACAATTGATTGCATTCAGGCACGAACCCCTTTCCTCACTGCAGAATGAAAGCACACTGTTTGTGACTAGCAGAGGTCCTTGGGCCATGCTTCTGGAGTCTCTTCTGACTGATTTTAGAACAGGCAGGATCTTAGAAGGAGTCAATTTTCACCTGGTATGACTGCTTGGCATAAAACTATCATTTGTTTACTTTATTTCTTCCCATGGCCCAAATTAATATCTACCTCCAGGCTTTAAAATAGGAAAAGGAGAGACCATGCCTAGAAATAAACTAAATAGCACGGGGTTTCAGCCAGCTCTGTCCCTCCTTGTCTTTGTGACCTTGGCCAAATCACATCCTTTCCTTTTGCACTAGAAGGACTGATTAATCCCTGTCCCGTGTTCTTTCGTGGCATTTGTGAAGATTAAATGTGATAATGGTTGGAAAAGTGCTTGAAGACTGTAAATTGATGTACAAATGGAAGGGATTAAGGGATTAGCTTCAATCCAGTAAAGATTTTCTCTTTTACAGAACAACTGCTAAACATCAGTCCCTACGAGTTGCCAGCACACACACTTACATACCACATACCACAAATGTGTGCCCTAATGTTCCTTCCTGTCTCCCCACGTGGTTTTTTCATCCTTCCTTCTACAATACTCTTGCTCGACATAAAGATCTTTATCCAACCTGACTTTAGGGAAGCTGTATTATGTTAGACTTCTCATGCCTGAGGGCAACATGTATAATGACGCTGATGCTGATGATGGTGTGTGTGCCTGTATGTGTCTGCAAAGTGAAAGTGAAGGTCGCTCAGTCGTGTCCGACTCTTTGAGACCCCATGGACGATACAGTCCGTGGAATTCTCCAGGCCAGAATACTGGAGTGGGTAGCCTTTGCCTTCTCCAGGGGATCTTCCCAACCCAGGGATCAAACCCAGGTCTCCCACATTGCAGGCAGTTTCTTTACCCGCTGAGCCACCAGGGAAGCCCTTGTGTCTACAAGTGTTTGTGTTTTCCTTCATTTCTTGGTTGTTTGGATTGTTCAGTAGGAAAAAGAAACCCCAAAAGGAAAAGTCTGAGGAAGACAAGAAACGCTGCTCTTTTATTCTTCTTGACTAGGATTGTTTGGGCTTCCCAGGTTGTGCTGGTGGTAAACCATCCACCTGGCAATACAGGAGACATAGGAGACATGGACTTGATCCTCGATTCGGGAAGACCCCCTGGAGGAGGGCAGGGCGACCCACTCCAGTATTCTCGCCTGGAGAATCCCATGGACAGAAGAGCCTGATGGGCTACAGTCCATGGGGTCACAAGAGTTGGACACGACTGAAGCGACTTCACACACGTGCGCTGAAATTGTTTATAAACAGAAGGCTGATAACAAAATAGCATTCCCATCCTAAATTACTTTGTCATATTCCTCATTTTTTTTCAAAGGATAGTTACTATCTGACTCTTTAAAAAGTGTTAACAATTTTCCCCCAACCATCTTGCCAGTGATCCCTCTTGACAGAGGAATGCTACTCCTACTCATGCATCTGACGATTGTGGAACAGGAGATGACTTTCCCACGGATCAGTTGTTTGACATCAGAGGTGAACTAGTCTAATATTGTCAAGAAACCGGGAGGCCCCGATGTACTTGCAGACACTCTGAGATGACTCTTAAAATCGTTTCCATATTACATGTGTCCATATGTTTGTTTGTCTCCCTTCATCAAAGTGAGCTTCTTGAGGGCAGGGGTGTGTCTACTCATTTCCACGTCCCATACGTGGTCCTGCCTGACACGCTGTTGTTGTTCAGTGGCTAAGTCATGCTGAACTCTTTGTGACCCCATGAACTGCAGCATGCCAGGCTCTTCTGTCCACTGTCTCCATAAGTTTGCTCAAGTTCGTGTCCACCGAGTCAGTGACGCTATCTAACCTGCTCATCTTCTGCCACCCCCTTCTCCTCCTGCCCTTAATCTTACTCAGCAGCAGGGTGTTTCCCAGTGAGTCAGCTCTTTGAAGCAGGTGGCCAAAGTACAGCTTTAGCTTCAGCAACAGTCCTTTCATGAATGAATAATTCAGGGTTGATTTCCTTTAGGATCAAATGGCTTGATCTCCTTGTAGTCCAAGGGACTCTCAAGAGTCTTCTCTGGCACCCTCCTGACATAGAAGCCCTCGTACTTATTAAGTGATTGAAGCAATATGTGTACCTGCATATTTACATACATCTAGTCTGTCCTTGTTCTCACATTTTCACTGTTTATTTTTTTTATTATAAATGAAAAATTCACTCCTTTGTAATAAATAATTCTACCAGTATTTTTCTATAGAAATGCATACTCCATGCATAATTTAGAGATTATTCCTATTTACCCACATATGTATCTTTGAATTTTTATAGCAAAATATGCATTAGCTACAAGAAATGAAAAGCCAGAACAATGCAATTGCATTTTCATATGTTTTCAATTGAACTCCCATGGAGCAGACACGGATTGGTTGCAAAGCAGATCCTGAGAAAGAAAGCACTTTGTGATTCTGTGTGACTTGATGTTCTGTCTGCCCCAGTTGGGCTGGGCAGGATAGAGGAGGCTAGAGGTGGGAGGAGGAGAAATATTTGAAGGCAGTAGATAGGAAATCAGCAAAATGAAAAGGTACATTAGTTATGGGGTGTGCATTCTGGGCAGTAGTCAGTCAGAAAAATGATTTTTTTTTTCCTTAACCCAGGGAGGGTAATTAAACTCCTCCCACTACAGCTCCATAGCATCTCATAGAGGTTACTGTGATGTTTTTACATTCAAGGAGAGCCACGCTTGTTGAATTTTGTCATTTACATGGATTCACAAAATAGCTATTTGGGATGAAAATAAAGACCTAGGGAGACAGTTTATGAATTCTGGGTAATTAAAGCACAATTCTTTTAAAAGCTAACGTTTGAGGAAAGGCATCTTCCAAAGACTAGTACTTTATTTAATGCTAAGCCACTCCAGTACTCTTGCCTAGAAAATCCCATGGATGGAGGAGCCTGGTAGGCTGCATTCTGTGGGGTCGCTAAGGGTTGGACACGACTGAGCGACTTCACTTTCACTTTTCACTTTCACACATTGGAGAAGGAAATGGCAACCCACTCCAGTGTTCTTGCCTGGAGAATCCCAGGGACAGGGGAGCCTAGTGGGCTTCCGTCTATGGGGTCACACAGAGTCGGACACGACTGAAGTGACTTAGCAGCAACAGCAGCAAGCCCAACTAATGTGCAGTATAAATAAATATGACATTAGTATTGGCTGACACAGATGCTACCTTTAGCTTTCTAAGGGCTCAGCTAGAGTCCCAGTGAGGTAAAATTGGTCAATACCATGAGACCCACAGTTAGGTGATTCTTATATTACATTTTTATGAAGTTTTTTTTAAATCCTAAATTAATATTTTTGTATTTATTCATCTATTTACTTGGTGGTGTTGGGTCTTGGTTGTGACATGCAGGATCTTCGCTGCAGCACCACGTGCGATCTCTTGTTGAGGCACTCAGATTCTCTAGCTGCAGCTTGCAGGCTTAGCTGCTCCTTGGCATGCGCCATCTTAGTTCTCTGACCGGGGATGGAACCTGCGTTCCCTGCATTGCAAGGCAGATTCTTCACCCCTGGACCACCAGGGAAGGCCCTTTATTACTTTTAAACAACAAAGATTTGACCTAATATTTGTTAAAGCCTTTATAGACAGACTCTTTATTACATTTGTGTGTGTCTGTGGACAACGTTCGTATTCAGTGTATGGCTACATGGTATGTGGAAGGTACTAATAAATGCTTGTTGAAAATATCCATAAATCACAAGTTTGGGCAGAATATAGTTTGTCCTATAGACTGAATTCACTCTTCTTATCTTTACAATTTTTCAAGTAAAAAAACAAGTGAGGCAGTGCTGTTGGTATTTGTTAACACTGTTTTCCAGAGTCTCTAGAAGAGTTGAGAAAACAATTCGACTCTTAAATTGAGTACAGGGCCAATTTTTGCATTTGATTCACAGGTCTGAGCCCAGGTCTCACCTCATTACCAGCTATGTGAGGTTGGCCAAGTCATGGATTTCTTTAGCCTTTATTTTCTCACACATGTAAAATGAACAAGACCATGCCTTTACACGGGCTTCCCTGTTGGCTCAGTCAGTAAAGAATCTGCCTGCAATGCAAGAGACACAGGAGACTTGGGTTCGATCCCTGGGCTGGGAAGATCCCCTGGAGAAGGAAATGGCAAACCACTCCAGTACTCTGGCCTGGAGAACCCCATGGACAGAGGAGCCTAGCAGACTGCCATGGGGTCATAAGAACTAAACATGACTTAGTGACTAAACCACCACCACACCCTCACAAAGTGGTGAGGATTGCAGAAATTTTTACATTAAGAACATTTTAAGCATTTTGTCTTTTTCCTTATACATGACAGAGCTTATTGATTCGAAGCACTAGCCAACCCAACATTTGAACTATCTTGCTTCTAAGCCACTTCAGTCGTGTCTGGCTCTTGTGACCCTATGGATGGCAGCCAGCCAGGCTTCTCTGTCCATGGGATTCTCCAGGCAAGAATACTGGAGTGGGTTGCCATCTCCTCCTCCAGGGGATCTTCCTGACCCAGGGATCGAACCTGTGTTTCTTATGACTCCTGCATTGGCAGGCAGGTTCTTCATCACTAGCACCACCTGGGAAGCCCAAGAATTGTCTTACACACCAGTAAGTACTTTATATGAATCATCATATGTCACCCTTGCAGACACTGAGAGAGACATTATTTCTCCCATGTATGAGAGAGGAAGCTAAAATTTAGGAAGGTTAAATGATTTACCCACTCTTAGGCAGTTATTAAGGGACATATTTTAGATTTACTGTAATATCTTACAGGACCATAGGAAATGAACACTGAGCCATATGATTTCTACCTTCTTCACTTGACTTCTACCTTCGGCTTTCCTAGGTGGTACATATAGCTGTCATATCACCTTCAGAGTGCTCCCTGAAGGACAAACACACAATGTCTCCGTTTCAGATGACCAAGCAGAGAGAGAGCCAGTGCTGTAGAAGAGCATCTGTCCTCCACAACTCTGGCCTGTGCAGTCTTATCAGAGGAAGCTTGACCTACATGGGGAGGGACGACTGTGTTCCTTGAAGTCTCCAGAAAGTATTCCTTTCTGCTTATGTTACTGTCACATTCAGGGTCACTGACTCAGGCACATGATTTGTGTTTCAAGTCAGAGAAGCCAATAGAAACATGCATAGAAACATACGTAGGAAAAGTCACAGATCATTTGTACACATGTATATTTTTAAAGTCCTAAGAGTTGTTCACTGATTATGCATGAACTACCATTCTTCAGACCTTCAGAGTTCATCTGCTCAATACGTCAGCAATCTCAGCCAAAGTCTGTTTTCAAAAATGCATTGTCATTCTCCTCCCGTTGTGACTTTGTGTTTGGCACGGGCAATTAGACACAACCTAAACTTATTGCAAGCATAAATTAAAAGCAGGATTACATAAGTTTGTTGTTTTCTCATACTGTGCAGTTGCTTCTATACCCAATAATTAGGAGGGGAAATGGGCCACTGGAGATTGGTTTTGCAAAGGTCCACCTGCTCTGGCCCATCTTACCTGGGGCAAGATTCTCTCCTGGAATCAAAGGAGGCAGATTCAAGAATAGCAGTTGGTATTTAAATTTATGGGTCTTCCCTGGTAGCTCAGCTGGTAAAAAATCTGCCTGCAATGTGGGAGACCTGGGTTCGATCCCTGGATTGGAAAGATCCCCTGGAGAAGAGAACAGCTACCCACTGTAATATTCTGACCTGGAGAAGCGAAGAAGAACTAAAGAGCCTTTTGATGAAGTTGAAAAAGGAGAGTGGAAAATCTGGCTTAAAACTCTACATTCATAAAACTAAGATCATGGCATCCGGTCCCATCACTTCATGGCAAATAGATGGGGAAACAATGGAAACAGTGAGACTTTATTTTCATGGGCTCCAGATTCACTGCAGATGGTGACTGCAGCCATGAAGTTAAAAGACACTTGCTCCTTGGAAGAAAAGTTATGACCAACGTAGACAGCCTATTAAAAAGCCGACAAAGTTCCATCTAATCAAAGCTATGGTTTTTCCAGTATTCGTTTATGGATGTGAGAATTGAACCATAAAGAAAGTTGGGCACCAAAAAATTGATACTTTTGAACTGCGGTGTTGGAGAAGACTCTTGAGAGTGACTTGGACTGCAAGGAGATCAAACCAGTCAATCCTCAAGGAAATAAGTCCTGAATATTCATTGGAAGGACCGATGCTGAAGCTGAAACTCCAATCCTTTGGCCATCTGATGCGAAGAACTGACTCACTGGAAAAGATCCTGATGCTGGGAAAGATTGAAGGCAGAAGGAGAAGGGAACGACAGAGGATGAGATAGTTAGATGGTATCACCGACTCGACAGTCATGAGTGTAAGCAAACTTCAAGAGTTGGTGATGGACAGGGAGGCCTGGCGTGCAACCTCTCTGAGGTTGCAAAGAGTCAGACACAACTGAGCGACTGAACTGAACTGATTTAAATTCATAAGTCAGGAGACAGCTAGGTAAAAATTGTAAACAGTATAATAAGCTTGCTCTGTCTTCAGTGTATCACCCCTAAATTTTTGACACTACTCTGTAGCGTGGATATATCTTTAGTATTTTTTGTTAGCTTGATTTATAATTTTCTTACCAAGATGTGTTAACATCTTTTTATTCAGTATTCTTGAGTTTATCAAATGTCCTTTCTGCTTCAACTTTTAGCATCTATGTTTTACATACTCATAGATGCAGGATTGTATTATCTTTCTGGTGAATTATTCATTTTATCATTTATAAAGGTCACCTTTATTCATATTAATGTTTTCTGCCTTCACTTAATTAGTATCTTTCTTGCCTATGTTAAAAGAATGTAGTAGTAATATCAGTCTTTCAGTCATGTCCATCTCTTTGTGACCCCATGGATGGTAATTCGCCAGCCTCCTCTGTCCATGGGATTTCCAGGCAAGAATACTAGAATGGGTTGCCATTTCCTACTCCAGGGGATCTCCCTGGATCAGTGATTGAACTCATGTCTTCTGCATTGGCAGGCAGATTCTTTACCACTGCACCACTTGGGAGGTGTCCAAATATTGATATCAAAGATAGTATCCTCATAAGGGGTATTTTATTTGCAGTATTGCTGGGAGAAGCTTAGATTTTTGGAAATGTAGCCTCAGAAAAATATTGATTTTCCTCCCTCTGGCTGTCCCAGGAGTGTTCCAGGTTTGAGTTAAATTAATTTGTTAATTTATTGGTTTAGAGATTACTGAGCATTTCAGATGAGACTTCCCTGATGGCTCAGCAGGTAAAGAATCCATCTGTAAGGCAGAAGACACAGGAGACTCAGGTTTGAAACCCGAGTCGGGAAGAGTATCCGGAGAGGGAAATGGCAATCCACTCCAGTGTTCTTGCCTGTAAAATCTCATGGACAGAGAAGCCTGCCAGGCTATAGTCCATGAGGATGCTAAGAATCAGATATGACTGAGTGACTAGAATGGATGCAAGCACGAGCATTTCAGATAGAACAAAACCAACATATCCTGCAGATTTGTATGTTTAAGAATTTCTCGTGTGGCCTTCCTCATTTTTTTAGTCCTCAGACAGAGGTCTGGCTGGAGATAACCTTTGTTCCCTCTTTCCTTGGCTATTGAACAGTATTTCTCTGGCCCCTCCTTGACTTAGGCATTTACATAGCGAACTCATTTCAACATCTTTGGATACTTATTTCAAACTCTCTGGATGTTCTGGCCGAATAACAAATCTTCTTCCCTTCTCTGGGGTTAATGCCCCTTAAGCCTCTAGAATGTCTGTTTTAATTTGTATCTTTAGGCTTCAAAGACTTCAAGAGTAGGTCATAAATTGATAGCATTGATTTCGAGTACCTGGGTATTCCTGGTCCCTGTTGGATTTTATGTTCACTTATATATCTAATCTTTAAAGAATTTATTTCATCCATTATTTCTATGGAAGATGCAAGAGGGACATCTATGTTACAGGGTTAGCTCAAGCCACCATATGTCAAAACTAGAATCCAGCAATCTCATTTCTTCATCCCAGCAGCCCTGTATATTGTTATATTTTTATCCATACATTTAATAATGGGACACTTGAACTTAGCAACATTAGGTAATATAGCCATGGTCACACAGCTATTAAATAACGAATTAAAAAAACTGTGTTCTTTCCATTTTGCTATGTTGTGACTCTGACATATCACAAGACAAGGGGTCATATTATAAGGATTTTTGAATAAACATAATACATGCTGCTGCTGCTGCTGCTGCTGCTAAGTCACTTCAGTCGTGTCCAACTCTGTGTGACCCCATAGACGGAAGCCCACCAGGCTCCCCCGTCCCTGGGATTCTCCAGGCAAGAACACTGGAGTGGGTCGCCATTTCCTTCTCCAATGTGTGAAAGTGAAAAGTGAAAGTGAAGTCGCTTAGTCGTGTCTGACCCCTAGCGACCCCATGGACTGCAGCCTACCAGGCTCCTCCATCCATGGGATTTTCTAGGCAAGAGTACTGGAGTGGCTTGCCATTGCCTTCTCTGAACATACATAGATACAATTATATTCATCAGAAGTCTCTAGACTGCATATGATAGAAATAGCTCAAACTAAGGAATTCCCTGTCGATGCATTAAGATTCTATGCTTCCAGTGCAGGGGACACGAGTTTGATCCGTGTTTGAAAACTAAGATTCCATATGCCACAGGGTAGGGAAAAAACAAAACAAAACAAAAAACAGAAATAGCTGAAACAGTTTAATGGGGAAAAAAAATGGCTTATGTTTGTGAAAAATCCATCATGAAGTGGCTGCCTCTGTTCATCTCTTAGCTAGTCCTGATTTTCTATGCAGGGGCTTTGCTCTTGGGCAAGCTGGTCTAATGAAGTGGAAGAATGACCATGAACTGATCTCAGTCTGCATCATACAGCTAAATAGCTACAAAGAGTTTCTTTCTCAACATTTCCAGCAAATTCCAAGGGATGTCATTTGTAAGACTGACTTTGGCCAATGGGTGCTTTGATCGGTGATAGTGGTGAGGGTAGCTTTTTCCATGGATTTATTTGTAAACCAGACTAGAGGAGGATCCAACATCATGAAATTTTGGTTTTCAAGTTTACATTGATTATTAACATTCATCTGGCAGGTGAATGAAGAAGTGAGAAAATAGAGGATCGTCCAGAAGAGTGTTGAGTGGGGTCAAGCCAAGATGTGACATAAATTGCTTCCACTGTTGACCAGAACTCAATGATAAGTTTCTCCCTGCAACAGTATCTGTGTCCCTGAAACACCTGTATATCATGGAACAGAAGCATAGATTTTTGTCAAAGAGGAGCTGATCTTTGTCATAATAAACTTTGTTGTCTACATTCATAGTCTCAGCACACTTTGTCTCAAGTAAGATTGAGATACGGGAAACTCTAGAGCAAATTCTAGTTCTTGCTTTTATTTTTGGCTTCTTTTTGGTTATTATTCTCAGAATGAAGATTCAGTTTATATTCTTGTATGTGGAGGAACCTGGGAGTTTGGGAAAATGTCACAAAGAACCAGGCACTGCAAGGGCCTGTCTGAAGAATTTAAAAACTGTCTTAGGGTTGCTATCGTGGCTGACACTTTTCTGGAATGTTGTATTTCATCTATCTATCGTTGACATGCCTTTCTACTTCCTGGAAGATTTCAGAAGGGAAAGGAAGGGAAAGAAATACAAGTAGCTTACACTGAGCTTCTACAATGTGTCTAGTCTCATAGTACTCACAATAAATAGACTATCTCATTCAATTGCTTCAATGGCCCCATGGAGATGCATTAGAAAATTGATTTACTTATAAAATAAAATATGATAAAAACGGTAACAATAATGAAGTAGCATTTAAAGGGTTCTTACCACATACCGGCATTTTACATGGATGTCCTTCTTTAATCTTCTTTATAACCCAATGAATTTGGATGAACAAGACGTTAAGAGACATGCTCAAAATCATTCATGCAATAAAGAGTAAAGAACAGGGATCTCCCTGTTGGTCCAGTGATTAGAATTACAGACTTCTATAGTGGGGGGCATGGGTTCAGTTCCTGGTTGGGGATCTAAGATCCTGCTTGCCCTTGTGGTGCAGACAAAAAAAAAAAAAAAAGATTAGAGAAAGACAAAAATGTAGGCATGTCTTTGAGTTAAAACCATGCCTGGGATTCAGCCAGCTCCTGCCTTCTCCAACCAGACTGGTGTCTTTGGTCTTCAGTAAGTACATATCGTTACTTGCATGCCCCCAAGTGGAGGAAAACCAAAAGTCACATGACACTTAAGTGGAATTAGCTGTGGCAAAAAGGAATAAACAACAAGAAGGAGCCATGAGCAATGTAGGGCAGTGTGCTGGCAGGGAGGTCCCCGAGAGGAGGCTGCCAGATGTGAGATGAGAAGACAAAACGCTTTCACTCGGCGAGCTGTGCCATGTGGTGCAGGAGCTCTCAGATGACATATGTCTTTGTTTGACTATAATTCCACAGTGTCTGTTAGAAATTGTCGGTGCCCTGGTTCCAGGGTGATAAATCCATGCAGACAGCTCTCTAGGCAGGTAGCTTCTGTGTATTTAAAGAAAAAACACACATCCTTAGGCAATGCAACACAGTCACTCTCTAGTTTGATTTCAGGGCCTTATGTGTGTGTTTACACATAAGACACAGATACATACAGATATATATACAGATACAGATGTGTGTATACATATATGTGTATATCTATGCACATATATTTGCGTGTGCATACATATACACATGTATACATGTGTGTATGTGCATATATATGAACATATATTTGCAAATGCGTACATGTACACATTCACATATCTTGCATCTTTCTCTCAGCTACTTCACTGGGGGAAAAAGGTTTTCTTAGTCTCAGGAATAACACACTTGCTGAGGATTGAGAGGTTTGGGTGGCTACTCTTGGCTCAGTCTTATTTTTCCCACTGCTCTCTACTTTCTGACCTGAAAGAGATAGATATCAGGTGATAGACTTTTCTGGTCCTTAAGGGAGATGCAGTGAGCTCACACTCCCCCAGGCTTTCTGCTCTAGCAGTGTTGCCCTGGTGAGTATTAACATACTGTGTGAATCAGCGTCCTCGAGAGAGACAGAACCAACAGGAGGTAGACAGGTAGACTGATAGATAGACAGATGTAAAAAAATTTATTCTAGGAATTGGCTCATAGTGTTTTTGGAGGTCAAGAAGTCCCACTGTCTAAGCTGGAAAAAGAGGAAAGTAGGTGGTATAATTCAGTTCAAGTTTGAAGGCCAAGAATCTAATGGTTTAAGTTCCTGTTGGAGTCAGTAGGAAAGTTATGACAAACCTAGACAGCGTATTAAAAAGCAGAGACATCACTTTGTTGACAAAGGTCCATATGGCCAAAGCTATGATATTTTCAGTAGTCATGTATGGATGTGAGAGTTGGACGTAAAGAAGGCTGAGTGCCAAACAACTGATACCTTTGAGTTGTGGTTGGAGAAGATTCTTGAGAGTCCCTTTGGACAGCAAGGAGATCCAACAAGTCAATCCTAAAGGAAATCAACACTGAATATTCATTGGAAGGACTGATGATGAAGCTGAAGCCCCAATTCTTTGGCCACCCGATGTAAAGAGCTGACTCATTGGAAAAAACCCTGATGCTTGGAAAGATTAAGGGCAGGAGGAGAAGGGGCTGGCAGAGGATGAGGTAGCTGAATGGCATCATTGACTCAACGGACATGAATTTGAGCAAACTCTGGGAGATGGTGAAGGACAGAGAAGCCTGGAGTGCTGCAGTCCATGAGGTCACAGAGTCAGACACAGCTTAGAGACTAAACAATAAGAATAGGAACAATTGAGTCAATAACCAGAGAATCAGGAGTACCGATGATGTCAATGCCTGAGGGCCGTAGAAGAGGGGTGTCTCAGCTCAAGTGGAGAGAGAATTCCTCTGCTATTTTGCTCTACTTAGATCCTCTAAGGATTGAGTGATGCCCACTCACACTGGGGAGGATCTTCTGCTTTACTCAGTCCACCAAATGCTGATTTTTCCTGGAAGCACTCTCACACACAAACCCAGGGATAATGTGTTACCAGGTACTCAGGCACCGCTGAGCCCAGTCAAGTAGACACAATAAAATTAACTATCATGCATATGCAGTCCTGGTCTGAGGTCAAACTCAGTGAACCAGGGAGAAAACGAAATTTTGTTGGGTCCTTCAGTTCAGTTCAGTTCAGTTGCTCAGTCGAGTCCGACTCTTTGCGACCCCATGAATCACAGCACGCCAGGCCTCCCTGTTCATCACCAACTCCCGGAGTTCACTCAAACTCAGGTCCATTGAGTTGGTGATGCCAGCCAGACATCTCATTCTCTGTCGTCCCCTTCTCCTCCTGCCCCCAATCCCTCCCAGCATCAGAGTCTTTTCCAGTGAGTCAACTCGTTGCATGAGGAGGCCAAAGTATTGGAGTTTCAGCTTTAGCATCAGTCCTTCCAATGAATACCCAGGACTGATCTCCTTTAGAATGGACTGGTTGGATCTCCTTGCAGTACAAGGGACTCTCAAGAGTCTTCTCCAACACCACAGTTCAAAAGCATCAATTCTTCGGTGATCAGCTTTCTTCACAGTCCAACTCTCACATCCACACATGACCACTGGAAAAACAATAGCCTTGACTAGACGGATCTTGGTTGGCAAAGTAATGTCTCTGCTTTTTAATATGCTATCTAGGTTGGTCATAACTTTCCTCCCAAGGAGTAAGCGTCTTTTAATTTCATGGCTGCAATCAGCATCTGCAGTGATTTTGGAGCCCCCCAAAATGAAGTCTGACACTGTTTCCACTGTTTCTCCATCTATTTCCCATGAAGTGATGGGACCAGGTGCCATGATCTTAGTTTTCTGAATGTTGAGCTTCAAGCCAACTTTTTCACCCTCATCTTTCACATTCATCAAGAGGCTTTTGAGTTCCTCTTCACTTTCTGCCATTAGGGTGGTGTCATCTGCATATCTGAGGTTATTGATATTTCTCCCGGCAATCTTGATTCCAGCTTGTGCTTCTTCCAGCCCGTGTTCCTCATGATGTACTCTGCATATAAGTTAAATAAGCTGGGTGACAATATACAACCTTGACGTACTCTTTTTCCTATTTGGAACCAGTCTGTTGTTCCATGTCCTTACTATGTGCCAAACACCAGTCCTTTTAACTCCCTTATGTTAATCTGTTGAGAGGGTGATAGACTTCTTTCCATTTATATATTTAGGGAATGAAGCTCCAACAACTTAAATGAGTAATGTTGGAAGTAATGTTACTTCCAGTATATGGTGAAGCTAAGGTTGAACCCAACTCTTAGTGTCCCAAAGGCTAGGACATTTCCACTGAGACTATGGATTTCAAACTTTGGTTACCCTCAAAATCACCCATGCAGCCCTTTGAAAATGAAAATATCTGAGTTCTGCCTTAATTTGGCTGAATCTTACTCTCTTCACAAGACACCATGTCCTTTTTATAAAAAATAAACAAATGAGCCAAACAAATATCAACCATTATATTAGGATGGTCAGCTTATATGTTCTTGAAGAGTCCTTGCAGTCTTCAAAATTTGTATGAATTATCTATTGCTATATAACAAAATGCTCCCAAACTTACCAACTTCCAACAACAAGCTCCTATGATCTGGTGTGTAATATGGGTCACAGCTCTTGGCAAAACTTTGTTGAGTGCCTCTGGCTCAAAACCTCTTGGGAGGTTTCAGTCAAGCTGTCAAGCAAGTCTGTGGTCTCATTTGAAGTCTTGATTTAGAGAAGAGCATTCACTTCCAAGCTCATGTATGTGGGGCTGTTTGCAAGCCTTGATTTCTTACCCTACAGGCTTCTCCACAGGACACCCACAAACCACGGTGCACAGAGAGATTTCAAAGAGTGAAAGAAAGTGCCCAAGTCAGAAGCCACCATCTTTAAAACCTAATCAGGAGTGGAATGCTGTTGGTTCAGCTTTGATCCCTTTGTTAGAAAAGAGTCAATATTTCCAGCCTACAGGAAGGAGGAGGGGTATTGTACAAGGTCACAAACTCAGGGATGATTTGGGGTCACCTTGGAGGCTGCCCACCACAGCACATCTCAGGCTTCTTCTGGTGGGGCAGGTGAAGAAGGATACAGGTGGGGAGGGGTTTGGCCTCCTCTGGAGATGATCCATAAGCATGTGCATGAAAATTATATCTGATCCAAATTGTTTTTCTTTGCCAAAGTAGATTTTCAACAGAATTGGAACTGATAGTCTCTGCTTCAAATACTAACGAAATAGTGAAATATTGATTATTAACTATCTACATGTTACATTCTAGACTGTCTAGAGAAACACTAAAGATGTCACATGATGTAGTTATGACCACTCCTTCAGCCTACTCTTTCATTTCTGGTTCAATTCACTGGTCTATAGCACAGCAGAAAGCATCAGATTTGGGGGTAGAAAGCGTCCAGCTTTGACTCTGCTACTTTTGGCTCATTTTCCTCAGCCTCAATGTCCTCATATGTAAAAGGAGAATCAAATCCTATGTTTTACTCATCTCACAGGATTGTGAAGAGGATAATAAAGTAAACTTACATTATGTGGTGTTTTGTGAGGAATTCATTATAATAGAGAGTGGTGTGCAGTGGTTGTAGTAAGAGAATCATATATAATCTCTCTTCTGGCAAAAATATCCTTCAGATATGTATACATCTCTCTATCCAGGAGTTGTGTCCTGGTTCCTTTACCTAAAGGTCGCTTTTCTTTGTTTTACTTCCTATTGAAATGATGGCTGAAAAAGGAGCGCTCAGTTACATCCTGTTCCTTGGATCAGAATTAATCTCTGACCAACATCACTTTGTCCCATGGATGGAGGAGCCTGGTAGGCTGCAGTCTGTGGGGTCGCTAGGGGTTGGACACGACTGAGCGACTTCACTTTCACTTTCCACTTTCACACATTGGAGAAGGAAATGGCAACCCACTCCAGTGTTCTTGCCTGGAGAATCCCAGGGATGGGGCAGCCTGGTGGGCTTCCGTCTATGGGGTCACACAGAGTCGGACATGACTGAAGTGACTTAGCAGCAGCAGCAACATCACTTTGTGTCAAAGTCTCACGCTGCTTTTTTTCTGGCAGGCTTGCATTCTTTTTGTCATGGGTTGTATCTACCTGATTATACATATCACCAATGCAGGGGCTGTCTTTTACTTATCTCAGTGTATCAGTAATCCCTCAGAAAATTAAGAATACTCTATTCCATCTCAATAAGCTTTGGGAGTAGATAATAAAAATGCATTTTTGGGAGAAGTTAAAACAGTCATATTAATTTCTGAATTTCCTAGCATCTAGCAAAGGTGTGCACACAGGAGACACAATCCTTTTACTGTCTTGTACGAACACAGTAACAGTCCAGGCGGTTTGTGTTCGGGGAACCCCATGTTATCCTCTCTCCTTTCATCAATGCCTAGCATCTTCTTTTTTTGATTTTTTAAAAAGTTTTTGTTTTATTCTGGAGAACAATTGATTAACAATGTTGTGTTAGTTTCAGGTGTACGGCAAAGTGATTCAGTTATACACACCAGTTCAGTTCGGTTCAGTTACTCAGTCGTGTCTGACTCTTTGCGACCCCATGGACTGCAGCACGCCAGGCTTCCCTGTCCTTCAGCATCTCCCAGAGATTGTTCAAACTCATGTCCATTGAGTCAGTGATGCCATCCAACCATCTCGTCCTCCGGCATCCCCTTCTCCTTCTGCCTTCTATCTCTTCACAGTCTTTATACATATACATGCAGGGCTGTTGTTTTTTTCTAATTCTTTTCCCATTCTGGTTACTACAGAATATTGAGTAGAGTTCCCTGGGCTATACAGTAGGTCCTTGGTGGTTATCTATTTCATATATAGCAGTGTGTGCGTGTCAGATCCAAACTCCCAACTTGTCTCTGCTCCTCCCGCCTTTCCCCTTTGGTAACCGTAAGTTTGTTTTCTATGTCTATGAGTCTGTTTCTTTTTTGTATATAAGTTCATTTGTATTTTTTAAAATTCCATATATAAGTGATATCATGTGATATTTATCTTTGTCTGACTTACTTCACTTAGTATGATAATCTCTAGGTCCATCTATGTTACTGCAAATTATTTTCGTCATTATTAATGAAATTAGTAAAAATGACAAATGATTTCATTCTTTTAATAGTTTAGCAGTATTTCATTGCATCTGTGCACCACGTCTTTATTCCTTCGTTTGTTGATAAACATTTAGATTGCTTGGCTGTTGTAACAGCTCTGCAATGAACATTCAGGTGGCCTAGCATCTTCACTTTGTCTAATGTCCCAGCTTCCATGAACTGATTCTGACAAGTGCCTGGCAGTGACGTCTAGATGTACATCAGATCAGCTGTGTTCCTGGTACTCCAAGGCAGACAGCTGTACTTGCTTCTTCATTTCAGATTTTCTTTAGGTTTGTTAATATGACTTGGGATGTTTTCATTGATTTTTTGCCTTTGGAAATGCAGCCTCTGTTAATTCTCCTTTGATTTGCATTTCCCAGTCTGCAGTTTGGAGCATCATCTTATTCCCACCATGTAATTTCTCCACCACTTCAGGTCTTAGTCCATGGAGGCAAGGAGATTCAACTACATAGTATCAATTTTATAGAAGTACTTCTTATTAATTTGTTCTCTTTCCTCTCAACCCAGCCCTAAGAGTGGATGGAACTATTAGACTGTGAATGTTTTGAATTAACTTACCTAATTATGAAGAATCCCTTAAACTTTCCCTTTAAATCTAATTCAGGCTTCTCTTTCCAGACTGATGCAATTAAGATTCATTTTAACTGCGGGACCCTGTCTTCATAATTGTTCTTTTTAAGTCCTTTAAAAGACATGTATCAAATTCCCAAATGCTGTCTGGCTTCTCAGTTTTACCTCCAATTCCTTACTTAATGAAGCTGAAAAGAGTGGGTGATTACATTGTTCTTTTATTTTTATTGGACCTGCCCAGGAGAATTTGTCCAATTCTGATGAAATACTACTAATTTGAAATTTTCACAAGGACTTAAAACACATTCTGCATGTGTATAGAATGTGGAACAGTTATTTCCCATGATTTTCTATTCAAAATTAACGGAAAAGAATATACCAAAAAGTGTATATATGTGTATAACCGAGTACATCAGAAATTAGCATGAAATTGTAAATCAACTACATATCAATTAAAAAAGCATGCCATGTAAAAAGAAAAACAGCACATAAGTAAAAATTCTATAGCAAGTGTTTTAGCAGTCTTAATGCAAAAACAAAACAAAACAAAACCCCCCCAAATATAGCAAGTGTCCATTACATGCCAGACACTTTTCAGCATGCTGCTGTCTCAATGGTGAAAAGGCAGTTGTGTGTTTGCTTTAGGCCCTCACTTCAGTCCACTGAGAAAGATGCTGGGACAGGCTGTGATTCTGTGATGTGATATGTGTTGCGGAAGATCATGTTGGCAAAGAGAAAGGACACTTATTTCTGCTTAGGGAAGAAGTATCACGACAGACTTCCTGGAGGAGGAGACACTTAAGCTCTTCCAGAATGATGACTATGAATATAGAACATCCAGAAGAATTCAGTTCAGTTCAGTTCAGTCGCTCAGTCGTGTCCGAATCTCCGCGACCCCATGAATCACAGCACGCCAGGCCTCCCTGTCCATCACCAACTCCCGGAGTTCATTCAAACTCATGTCCATTGAGTCGGTGATGCCATCCAGCCATCTCATCCTCGGTCGTCCCCTTCTCCTTTTGCCCCCAACCCTTCCCAGCATCAGAGTCTTTTCCAGTGAGTCAACTCGTCGCATGAGGTGGCCAAAGTATTGGAGTTTCAGCTTTAGTATCAGTACTTCCAATGAACACCCAGGATCGATCTCCCTTAGAATGGACTGGTTGGGTCTCCTTGCAATCCAAGGAACTCTCAAGAGTCTTCTCCAGTACCACAGTTCAAAAGCATCAATTCTTCAGCACTCAGCTTTCTTCACAGTCCAACTCTCACATCCATACATGACCACAGGAAAAACCATAGCCTTGACTAGACGGACCTTGGTTGGCAAAGTAATGTCTCTGCTTTTTAATATACTATCAAGGTTGGTCATAACTTTCCTTCCAAGGAGCAAGCGTCTTTTAATTTCATGGCTGCAATCAGCATCTGCAGTGATTTTGGAGCCCAAAAAAATAAAGTCTGACACTGTTACCACTGTTTTTCCATCTATTTCCCATGAAGTGATGGGACCAGATGCCATGATCTTTGTTTTCTGAATGTTGAGCTTCAAGCCAACCTTTTCACTCTCCTATTTCAGTTTCATAAAGAGGCCTTTGAGTTCCTCTTCACTTTCTGCCATAAGGGTGGTGTCATCTGCATATCTGAGGTTATTGATATTTCTCCCGGCAATCTTGATTCCAGCTTGTGCTTCTTCCAGCCCAGCATTCCTCATGATGTACTCTGCATAGAAGTTAAATAAGCAAGGTGACAATATACAACCTTGACGTACTCCTTTTCCTATTTGGAACCAGTCTGTTGTTCCATGTCCAGTTCTGACTGTTGCTTCCTGACCTGCATACAGGTTTCTCAAGAGGCAGGTCAGGTGGTCTGGGATTCCCATCTCTTTCAGAATGTTCCACAGTTTATTGTGATCCACACAGTCAAAGGCTTTGGCATAGTCAATGAAGCAGAAATAGATATTTTTCTGGAACTCTCTGGCTTTCTCCATGATCCAGCGGATGTTGGCAATTTGATCTCTGGTGACTCTGCCTTTTCTAAAACCTGCTTGTACATCTGGGAGTTCACGGTTCACATATTGCTGAAGCCTGGCTTGGAGAATTTTGAGCATGGCTTTACTAGCGTGTGAGGTGAGTGCAATTATGCGGTAGTTTGAGCATTCTTTGGCATTGCCTTTCTTTGGGATTGAAATGAGGACTGACCTTTTCCAGTCCTGTGGCCACTGCTGAGTTTTCTAAATTTGCTGGCATATTGAGTGCAGCACTTTCACAGCATCATCTTTCAAAATTTGAAATAGCTCAACTGGAATTCCATCACCTCCACTAGCTTTGTTCGTAGTGATGCTTTCTAAGGCCCACTGGACTTCACACTCCAAGATGTCTGGCTCTAGGTCAGTGATCACCTTATCGTGACTATCTTGGTCATGAAGATCTTTTTTGTACAGTTCTTTTGTGTATTCTTGCCACCTCTTCTTAATATCTTCTGCTTCTGTTAGGTCCATACCATTTCTGTCCTTTATCGAGCCCATCGTTGCATGAAATGTTCCCTTGGAATCTCTAATTTTCTTGAAGAGATCTCTTGTTTTTCTTATTCTGTTGTTTTCCTCTATTTCTTTGCATTGATCACTGAGGAAGGCTTTCTTATCTCTCCTAGCTATTCTTTGGAACTCTGCATTCAGATGCTTATATCTTTCCTTTTCTCCTTTGCTTTTCGCTTCTCTTCTTTTCACAGCTATTTGTAAGGCCTCCTCAGACAGCCATTTTGCTTTTTTTTGCATTTATTTTCCATGGGGATGGTCTTGGTCCCTGTTTCCTGTACAATGTCATGAACCTCCGTCCAGAGTTCATCAGGCACTCTATCTATCAGATCTAGTCCCTTAAATCGATTTCTCACTTCCACTGTATAATCATAAGGGATTTGATTTAGGTCATATCTGAATGATCTAGTGGTGTTCCCTACTTTCTTCAACTGAAGTCTGAATTTGGCAATAAGGAGTTCATGATCTGAGCCACAGTCAGCTCCTGGTCTTGTTTTTGCTAACTGTATACAGCTTCTCCATCTTTGGCTGCAAAGAATATAATCAATCTGATTTCGGTGTTGACCATCTGGTGATGTCCATGTGTAGAGTCTTCTCTTGTATTGTTGGAAGAGGGTGTTTGCTATGACCAGTGCATTCTCTTGACAAAACTCTATTAACCTTTGCCCTGCTTCATTCCGTGCTCCAAGGCCAAATTTGCCTGTTACTCCAGGGGTTTCTTGACTTCCTAATTTTGCCTTCCAGTCCCCTATAATGAAAAGGACATCTTTTTTGGGTGTTAGTTCTAAAAGGTCTTGTAGGTCTTCATAGAACCGTTCAACTTCGGCTTCTTCAGTGTTACTGGTTGGGGCATAGGCCTGGATTACTGTAATATTGAATGGCTTGCCTTGGAAACGAACAGAAATCATTCTGTCGTTTTCAAGATTGCATCCAAATACTGCATTTCGGACTCTTTTTTTGACCATGATGGCTACTCCATTTCTTCCAAGGGATTCCTGCCCACAGTAGTAGATATAATGGTCATCTGAGTTAAATTCACCCATTCCAGTCCATTTTAATTCACTGATTCCTAGAATGTCTATGTTCACTCTTGCCATCTCCTGTTTGACCACTTTCAATTTGCCTTGATTCATGGACCTAACATTCCAGATTCCTATGCAATATTGCTCTTTACAGCATCGGACCTTGTTTCTATCACCAGTCACATCCACAACTGGGTATTTGTTTTGCATTTGCTCCATCCCTTCATTCCTTCTAGAGTTATTTCTCCACTGATCTCCAGTAGCATACTGGGCACCTACCGACCTGGGGAATTCCTCATTCAGTATCCTATCATTTTGCCCTTTGTTACTGTTCATGGGGTTCTCAAGGCAAGTATACTGAAGTGGTTTGCCATTCCCTTCTCCAGAGGACCACATTCGGCTGTGGTCCATGTGATCAGATCGACTAGTTTCCTGTGATTATTATTTCAGTGTGTCTGCCCTCTGATGCCCCCCTCGCAATACCTACTGTCTTATTTGGGTTTCTCTTACCTTGGGCATGGGATATCTCTTCACAGTTGCTCCAAGAAAGCGCAGCCACTGCACCTTACCTTGGATGAGGGGTATCTCCTCAAGGCCACCCCTCCTGACCCTGAATGTGGAGTAGCTCCTCTTGGCCGTCCTGCGCCCACGCAGCCACCGCCTGTTGGACATGGGGTAGCTCCTCTCGGCCGCCGGCCCTGGCCTCAGGAGTTGGGTAGCTCCTCACGGCCGTGCCTCTTTGTGTGGTCGGTTGTGCCGGGGCCGGCTTCTCTCATGTCTGCGCCGCCGGGGCCAGTGTCTTAATCTGATATTATTCAAATGTTGAGTAGGAACACCAAAAAGAATAAGCTTAAACACACAAAAAATAATCTATTGGCTGCTGTAAGTGAGGGGTTCAAGGGAGTGTCCTGGTATGGATGGAAACCTGATCAAGACAATGTCTACAATTCTCTTGTTCTTACACATATAACATAAATTTTGTTTTCTTGTTTCTCTCTTTTGGATTTTTTCTTATTTAAGCAAGTGGAGGACCCTAAGCAGATCCAGGCTTGCATGGTCCTTGTACAAGTGATTTATCTGTCAGGATCCATATCAATTCCCCGAGAAAGGACATTGAGAGGTCCAGGCTGGGCTAAGTTCCTGTTCTCTTGCTCACTCATGTATTCCCTCGACCATTCGGGTAATTAGAAGCACTGTCTGGAGTTTGTCTCTGGACTCTGCAATTTATGCACCCAGGTCACCCTGAATCACCAGATGCCCTTAAGGTGGGGAGATCAGCCATATATTAGTCATTAGCATCCCCATCATGTTGGAGAAGGGTATCCCTTTAGGGTTATTTCTGGACTAAGGAAAGTATGTCCTCTATGAAGTCCTGGAGTTCTCGTGGGCGTGGGCCACAAGGGCAGCGCCTCCTATGCTTCTGTGCGCAGAGGAATCATCTGGAGATGTTGATTCACAGTTTATCTGGATTCAGCAGATCTGAGATGGATCCTGAAACTCTGCAGCTCCCTGAGGATGCTGATACTGTTGGTCTGTGAACCATGCTTTGAGCAGCAAGGCATCAGTGACCCAAGTCACTTAACATGGTTGGAGTTTAGATGACATGAGAGGGTCGAGGGCTAAAAGAGGCTGAAGCAATGAGAAATATTGCAAGGTGGAAAATAAGGTTGAACCCCAAAAGCCCTGGACCATCAAGCCCCTTGTCCAGTTCTTCGCTCTCTGCCTGATAGATCCAGTTTTTTACCTGACTTGGTGCCCCAGGAGGCTGCCCTTGTGGATTACATCATCTGAGCAGTACTTCTAGTGTCTCGTTACTGGAGGGAGGCCCCAGCCGAAGAAGACTGTCATAAAAGTGGCCACTGTCTTTGTTCTCACTGCTCTGTCCCTGTTGGACCAGAGTCTGGGTGGCAGCAGGTGTTTCTGCCCAAGGCCACAGCTCCCAGGGGGAAGTTGCAGCTCCCACCAGGTCCCAGAACACCGCACCCTTGCCCTGACCCTGGGTCCGGGGGTGGCAGTAGATACCCACTGGGGCTGTTTCCTGGGTCAGCATCATCCCTTGATGTTGTCTGAGCCCTGCTGGAGTGTGCCATCTGTTCTCTGCTGGACTCTGCTGCATCTCTCAGTCTCCATCTGTAAAGTGGGCTAATAGTGGCTAAGCTGCCTGGTTCTTGTGAGAATGATATACAACATTTTATCCAATGCGCCCACCATGGTGCCAGGATTCATGGACTTTTCACAGTCGAACACAAGAAATTCTCATTGCTTCTCAGGTTCACATACTCCTTCTTAGACAGAGTCACTTACCTTCTAAGAATGTGCTCTGGGGTCCCTTAGACTCCGCCCCCAGCCACTGCTGGTCTGGTCAGTGCAGACTGAGTGTCCAAATGAAGCCAACTTGCTTACAAGGAATCTGGAGTTCAGAACGTAGTGCCTTGTAGGTCTGTGTTGTGCCGTTTATCTGGGCAAAACTGTGTAAAATGGTGGGATGTGGGGCTAGGTTTGTTTTCAGAGCAAGTAAGGAAGTTGGGAGGGCTTCCCAGGTGGTGCAGAGGTAAAGAATCTGCCTGTTGATGCAGGAGACACAAGATTTGTGGGTCTGATCCCTGCGTCGGGAAGATCCCCTGGAGGAGGGGGTGGCAACCCACTCCAGTATTCTAGACTGGGAAATCCTGGCAAGAAATCCTGGGGCCTGCCTGAGTTGCAAAGAGTTGGCCACAACTTAGCAACTGATCACTCTCTCCCACAAGGGAGTTGCGCAGGGTGAAGATGTGAGATTGGAAGGTGAGGAGCGAGAAAGACGGGGGGAGGGGGGCGGTGAGGCGCCCTGGCATCTGACTGACTGCTTGTGCCTGTTTCTAATGCTCACGAGGCTCAGCTTCCTTTGCAGGACTTGAGACTTTCCCAACATCCTCCAGGCTTTGTGAGTGACCATCTGCACAGACAAGCAGGTGATACGAAACCCTGTGGCCAAGGAGTAGCCCCTGAACAGAACATCTGTTGGGTTAGGAAGGAAGAAAGGGTAGCTGGCAAAGCAGAAACCCAGAAAGTTCTAGTGAATGAGCTCTTGATTCAGTGTCATTCATTGAATGAAGCAGTGCAGCAGGGAGCCCTCAAATCTTTCACTCCCCTCGGGATTTTCCCTTGGCTTCCCTGTGGCTCAGATGGTAAACAATTTGCCTGCAATGCAGGAGACCCGGGTTCAAACCCTGAGTCAGGAAGATCCCCTGGAGAAGGAATGGCTACCCACTCCAGTATTATTGCCTGGAGAATCCCATGGACAGAGGAGCTTGGCAAGCTAGAGTCCACAGGGTCTCAAAGGGTCTGACATGTCTAAAGCAAATTAACACGCACACACTGCTTTCCATATAACTTTCAGAAGCTGCTGTTCACTCTCTGTCTTGCTTGTTTTCCAAATGGAGGATACTCAGCTGACTTACAGTTTCCAAAATTGCTAACATGAAGCCATTGTGTCCCACAGACTTCCTGAGCACCAAGGATGATGGAGCAGGACTATGTCTTGGGACAGAACCCCTGAGACGTTACTATAGGATGTGCCATGACTTAAAAGCTCCCTTGGGCTGACTCTGATTGGCTGTCTTTCCCCAGATGACCTGGCTGATCATCCTGCCACTGGTGCCAACCCTTCACCCTTCATCTTTACCAACAGCCCTTACTCATCCTGAACCCCTCTGGTCCAACTGCCCTAGGGATCTTCAAAATCCTCTGTTTGGAGGACTGACAGAGGCCCTATTCATTTGTTATGTAGAAAAGATTCCCTCCTAGTGTACACCTCAGCTCAGCTTCTGGCTCTCAATTTGTATTTTGAAAGAGATCTATTCATGAATCTTCCTAAACCAAGAACAACTGTCTTCCTAAGAGAATTCTTCTATTTTTCTAAGGCGCAGTGTCTAAGCTGCAGCCAGCTTGAAAACCCCAACACATCCAGGGCACACAGACACACGGGCTCAGGGCATCACACTTTTTGCTTTGTGTATGTGAGTATGTTCTGGTCACTTCCTTTCCAGCTTTAGTTTCTTTTAAATTGATGAGTGAAAAACAAAGGTCCTGCCAACAAGCTGTTAACTATGCTCCATTCACCAACAAGATGGCATAGTGTGTCGATCAAGCCATTACCTTATGCCCAGACTAGGATATATCATCACCTAGGCCCTCATATTTTAAGGGAAATTAAATAATATTTGGTGGGTGGATTCTTCTGAAGGAAGGCAGAAATGCCTCCATATTCCTGGGATTCATTATCTTGCTTGCTTGCTTGGTTTTTTTTTTGTCAGGCCCTGAATTTTCCCAGGTTTTTACATCAAGGCATATTTGTGTCTCTGCTGTGAGTCAATTATGAACCAATCAACTTGACAGAATCGGGTAAGCAACGTATGAAAAACTATAGCCTCACCACCCTTGAGGGCCAGGGCATGGGTTGCGAAGTGACTGGAGGACCTTTACCTGGGATTCCAGGGCTTGCCTTTAGATGGAGGTGGTTCTCTGCTAGTTTCAGTGTTCCCTGCTTTCTGCTTCTCTGTTCCTCCCTCCCTAGGATGAGAACCTGGCCTCACTCTCCCCCAGGTCCTCACGAAGGCTGAGTGTTCTCTCTGAACAGAAGAATGGAGCCCAGAGACCAGGCTTCTACTATCAGGACTCCTCCGATCTCTATGCTGCCTGCCTGGCCCTCTTTTCAGGAGACACACACACCAAGGACCACGTGAAAGGGAATGTATGTCCTTCTCTCTGTGTTGACTCTCTTCATGTGATAAGTTGGCTTTGTTGTTCAGTTGCTAGGTCATGTCCAACCCTTTGGGGTGCAGCAGGCCAGGCCTTCCTGTCCCCTACTATCTCCTGGAATTAGTGTCAAAGTTGGCCTTGATCCCCTCCTTATATGGGGTCCAGCTCTCCATCCCCTTCTTGTTACCCTCAGCACACTTTAGTTTGGATCACAAGCGTTGACACTGGTTACAACTTCGACTCTTTTCCACCCTAATCTGAATTCTCAATTTGCCGGCGTCTCCTGCGCCTACAGCAGAGGTTGATTCATCCTCAGCACCTGCTTATTGGTGCTCCCATCCTTCCAACACGGTTTTCTCCATCTATAGGGTCAGAACTGGACAGAACTAGCCAGATATTCCGGACTAACCATAGAGTCCTTCGCCCCAGTTGGAGAGATTATTAGAATAGATGTCAGCTTTCCTTCTGATTTCAGGTGTTATCTGTAGCCTGGCCTTCTGTCACTGCCCATCTAAGTCTGCCAGAGCACCCTTTTCTCTGCTTTAACCTCCGATGGAATCATGCCTTGCACTGAAGTCTACGCTAATGTCACATTGTGAGCTATAGTTAATGTGGATTACGATACTTACTGCAATTCAAAAACTTATCTTTTGAGTACTCAGTAGGATGACACGTCCCTTCTCCCTTTGAAGTTAGACATGTGGAGTATTTTAGCCAAAAAAATGAAGCAGAGGTGACAAGTTTTGCTTTGTCAAAGAAAGTTTAAGACCCTGGGTACAGGGACTTCCCTGGTGGTCCAGTGATTAAGACATTGCACTTCCATCTCTGGGGCATGGGTTTGATCCCTGGTCAAGGCCCTAGAGTCCTGCATGCCATTTTTTGGTGCTGCCAAAAAAATAGAAAGAAGAATTCCCAGGGGTACATTTTGCATTGTGCTTATCTTACTGTGATGATAGCATATGCCCATGTGGGAGGAGGGCCTCTTACAGCCTGTATACCTGGTTGACTGATTTCAGTCATGTAACATAGACAGAAATACCCCATGCCCCCTCCACCTTTTTTTAATTTGGGCATGTTGCATGGCATGCTGAATCTTAGTTCCCCAACCAGGGATTGAACCGTGTTCCCTGCAGTGGAAGCTCAGGGACCCTAATCACTGAAACCCAGGGAATTCCCACTCCCTCCACCCCCTGACTTTTATTTTTTAAAGCACTGACATGAGATTGCTTGTCGCTGCAATCTAACCTTGCCTTATTGTGACTAATACAGTGATCACAGCCTCTCTCTAGGCCCTAGTTTATTCATTTGTAAAAGGGTGTAGTTGGACAAATTATCGCTTAAGTTCTTTCATCTCAGACATCCGAGGACTCTACACCTTATCTGATAGCATCCAAGAAAGAAGGGTGGCCCCGTTATTTGTTCCTCCTGGAATGTTGCCACAAAGCTCATGAATGATTAAGATATGTGTCTGAATGACACCCAGTGGCAAAAGAAATGAGACAGCTGGCTAAACAATTGTAAACTATAATCAGGGTGTGTGCTCCAGATGTTCAAATATTCTTGTCAAATGTCCAAATAAATGCCCATCACAATTTGGATGCTGAGATTTTTCTTTTTCTTAATATGATTTTTCTGGCTGTCAAACTAATTTATGAAAAGCCCATAATGCAAGTGCCACATTGTTTTATTAAGGACATATGAGCATTGTGGAAAGTGTTTATGAAATCAAGCATGCAGGATAGATAAATAATACACCAATAAAATACCAGAATCGTGAGAGTAATTTTTCAAGTGGAAGCATCTTATTATTGAAACATCTTTTTTCATAATATTTACAAATATGGTTGACAATGTTTTCTTTTCGCTTAATATCATTATTACTATTTTTTGACTGAGGAAGAGTAACATGGAGAAAATCTATTTACAGACTTCCTTGATTTGATTATTTTACTGCAGATCCCATGCAGAAGTTTTGGAATCAGACTGACTGACTTGGAATTTTGATTTTGCCATTGTTCAAAATGTGACTCAAGCTCTCTGAGTCTTAGTTTCTTGAACTGTAAAATGAAGATATCATTAGAGTCCGGATATATAGTCATTGCTGTGCTATGCTCAGTCTTTGCAAAATTTCCCAGCAAGAATACTGGATGGCATTGAAACATGTAGATTATCATATGTGAAACGAATCGCCAGTCCAGGTTCAATGCATGACACAGGATGCTCGGGGCTGGTGCACTGGGATGACCCAGAGGGATGATATGGGGAGGGAGATGGGGGTGTTCAGGATGGGGGACACAGGTATACCCGGGGCGGATTCATGTCAATGTGTGGCAAAACCAATACAATATTGTAAAGTAATTGCTGCTGGTGCTGCTGAGTCGCTTCAGTCGTGTCCAACTCTGTGCGACCCCACAGACGGCAGCCCATCAGGCTGCCCCATCCCCGGGATTCTCCAGGCAAGAACACTGGAGTGGGTTGCCATTTCCTTCTCCAACGCATGAAAGGGAAAAGTGAAAGTGAAGTCGCTCAGTAAAGTAATTACCCTCCAATTAAAATAAATAAATTAAAAAAAAAGAATACTGGGTTGGAGTGCTGTTTCCTACTCCAGCAGATCTTCCCGACTCTGGTATCAAGCCTGCATCTCTTACATTGGCAGGCGGATTCTTTACCACTAGTGCCACCTTGGAAATCCCATATATAGTCGTTAGCAGCACAATATTGCCACCATCCTTGCTGTCGTCATTGTCCCATGGAAAAGGCACTGATGGTGGCCTTTGTGACTTCAGTGGGCATTGATAACACAGCTGAACATTATCAGATGCTACCGACATCAAACAGCCACAAGGTAAGATTAACTGCCCTTAATGCTGCACTCTGTCATTTTCAGCATGACTTCACTCACAGATATCACAGGGGCTTTCTCATAAAACCCAGCTTAGTGAGTTAATCAACCTTCGGGAGGTATTAGAGGACAGAAGGGATGTACATTTCAAAGGAGCTTTATCCCTAAATCGTTCCAAATCACAGTCTGAACAATATTCTTCTCTATCACAGTTAACTTGTTGGTTAAAATTTATCGAACAGCTTTTACTTACTGTGGTTCTGGAATAATCCTCACCATCCATCCCTCATCAATGTAACAAACGCTTCCCTCTCTTCCTGAGTTTGTCTGTCTGTGAAAGGAGACAGATATCATTTCCCTAGAGTTCCAAAGATTTAAAGGTTTGAATGGTGATATCTTCCAGAATTTAAAATAATCCCATCTTTTGAAAAAAGAATCAAAATGTATCATTGCTTATCATGGGTTGGTTTTCTCTGGCATCAAAATAGTTGTTGTTGTTGCTGTTTAGTCTCTAAACTGTGTGTGACTCTTGTGACTCCACAAACTTCAGCCTACCAGGCTCCTCTGTCCATGGGATTTCCCAGGCAAGAATCCTAGATCAGGTTGCCATTTCCTTCTCCAGGGGATCTTCCTGCGTCTTCCAACCCAGGGATCAAACCTGCGTCTCCTGCATTGTCAGGCAGATACTGTACCACTGAGCCATCAGGGAAACCCCAAAATAGTATAATAATAGTTAACAGTTGTTAGGTTCTTACTATTTGTCAAGCACTTCGGGGAGTTTTGTTCCCTACTTGGGTTCGATCCCTGGGTGGAGAAGATTCCCTTAGGAAATGGCAACCCACTCTAATATTCTTGCTTGGAGAATCCCATGGACAGAGGAGCCTGGTGGGCTACAATCCATGGGGTTGCAAGAGTTGGACACGACTGATCGACCAAGCACAGCCACAATAGAGCATGGACATTTGTGCTTTGGGATCTCGATCGAGCAGCTCTGCTGAGTACAGCAACCCTGGCTGGTGCCTCACCACCTTTCCTGCTGCTAAAGATGTCTCCTCCAGGCATAGAATTTCATATTTGTTCCAGACTCTCCCATAAATCCTTTAGGTTTGTCATCTTGTTACCAATGCGTTTGCTCTTCATCCCTTTATTGGATTAACCTCACTTTATGTATGAAAAAATAAGAAACTTTGGTTCGGTTTCATCCAGCATTCTATTTGTTTTAGCTTGGAGATACAGAATTCTTATGTCAGCTCAGTGTCTTATATTGAATAAGAATCCTCAGCAGCTCTGTGCGTAATAAAAATCTTGCTTGGGATAATGGTATTAGAATTGACAGTTTTCTTATTCATTACCACCTCATTTCAGCTCTGCTCTTACGATGGCTGGTGCTGAGTTCTGTCCCTGGAGCGTGGTACTGCCCCCCACATGTTATAGATCACAGGAAGTGCTGACAGTTCGGTGAGTTAGCATTCATCCATTCATGTCCTTCCATTCTTTACCCATCTGTGATTTCCTGTGTCTCCGTCCATTGTGACTTTAGTGCCTGCTGCTCCTCCCCCAAGTCTAGTAGACTCTGAAATGTGTTCCAAGGCACTGACTAATTTTACTCAAAATTTTCTATTTTCCCCCAAATGAATATTCAAGAACCATCTACTCCTGCTAATGACCGTGGCTCCCTAAAATTTCTGGGCCCACAACTTGGGCTCTTTTCTAGAATAACCCATGACTTGGAATGACCTCCTATTTTCATTGCTGTATTGCTGTATCTTGAGATATCACTGCTCAGGCGCTCATGATACCCAGGCCTGGTACTCTCATGATGGATAGAAGCAAGCTGGATTCTGAAGAAGGCAGGATGCAGAGAGTACAATGTCATGGTTGTTTGGGACATTAAGTGAAAGTGAAAGCCGCTCGGTCATGTCCAACTCTTTGCAACCCCAGGACTGTACAGTCCATGGAATTCTCCAGGCCAGAATTCTGGAGTGAGTTGCCATTTCCTTCTCCAGGGCATCTTCCCAACCCAGAGATTGAACCCAGGTCTCCCACATTGCAGGCAGATTCTTTACCATCTGAGTCACCAGGGAAGCCCAAGATACTAGAGTGGGTATCGTATCCTTTCTCCAGGGGATCTTCGTGACCCAGGAATCAAACTGGGTTCTTCTGCATTGCAGGCAGATTCTTTACCAGGTGAGCTACCAGGGAAGCCCATGGGATTATTAAGGGGAAATGGCAAAAGGTGAGTCCAGAAATCAGTTAAGAATATAGAAGCTATGCCTGGGATGGAAATCCTTAAGGTAAGGTATATGTACCTTGAGGGCGCTGGGAAATTGGAGCACAAGCAGAGGAAGGAAACTAGAATATAACTATTAGAACTGGGGTATACGGTTAAGGCTAATGTGTCAGAGAATGAGCTGACAACAGAGGCAACTAGAGTGTGTGTGTGTGTGAACTTCCTGACTGAAGCAGACTATATGCACGCGCACACACACACACACACACACACACACATTACATAAGGGCTTCCTTATGGTGGTGCTAGTGGTAAAGAACATGCCTGCTGATGCAGGAGACTTAAGGGATTTGATCCCTGGGTCGGGAAGATCCCCTAGAGGAGGGCATGGCAACCCACTGCAGTATCCTTGCCTGGAAAATCCCATGGACAGAGGAGACTGAAGGCTACCGTCCATAGGGTTGCAGAGTTGGACACGGTTGAAGTGACTTAGCACGCATGCATACATACATAAATATACTTTTTTCTTTTGCGATTTGGATGGCCAGACCTTTAGGTGATGGTGTATCAGTCTCATCAGTGGGTGCAGAAGGATGTGAAACCTGGGAACCTGGGGACCTGTTTGCACTGTGTGCCCCGGAGAACTAAGCAATGTAGGAGCATTGCATTGTTTCTACCCTTCTAACCTCCAATCAAAGGTAGTTAGAACCACTTACGTGTGACCAGAGGAGGCCTGGATGGAAACAAGTAGGAACTGTGGGCTGAAAGCAGGAAATTGAGTGTGTTTTTCCTCCCTGCCCCCCTGATTTTGCTGGGGAAACCTTATTAGTTTGTTACAGTCTCAGCAGATAAATCTGAGAATTCATTTTTATTTATATGTGTTTTCTTGGCATTTCCTGTGATAGACTTCAGTTGTAAAGAGAGTTATAAATGCTGTTTCTGCAGGCTGTTTTTACTGCACTGTATCTGTGTTATTTTAGAAGGACCCACTGAGACTTGATTCCAAAAGGTCTTGTTGTTGGATAGAGGTCTGCTCCTTGTTAGCTGCAGCCCAGAGGCTTCTTGATTGGCATTCTGGAGCAGCTTCCAATTACCCAGAGTGGTCAGGGGAAGCAATGCACTGTGGGTACAGCTCAGCTTGTTCACTTCTACACACTCAAGTGTCTGTGGAGTTATTCCTGTATTCATTTAACAGTATGCACGCAAATCTAAATAGGAATGGATTGTGTATGTTATATACACAATACATACAATAGGTGTATGTATGCATATACACATAGTACATATAGGTACACATATACGCATGAATCATGTTATGATCCAAACTGTTTCATGATCAGGGCTGTTTTAAGCATGTGGGGCTTAAAATATAGAACAAAAACAAAGACTCTATCCTCTTGAGGCTTACATTATTACAGAAGTTGGGTGTAGAAGTAATACACTATCATAAACTGTTATATCAATTGATCAGTACAGAATATAATTTCAGATAGCGATTACTGCAAAAAAAAAAAATTAATGCCCAGAGGTAGCTTGCTGTGATGAGGAGGAGGAGGGAGGAAGCAGGAGTTGAGGCAGCCAGAGTAGGCTTCCCTGAGGACCTGAAATTTCCCTGGATACTGGGGAACTGAGAGAGCAAGCTGTGCAAAATACGTCCAAACAGAAGGGAGAACAGGTACAGAGGCTGTGGGGACAGTCTAGACATTTTCAGTCAAAGCAGGACGGCACCATGGCAATAGTGCGGTGACCAGGTGGGACTGTGGGAGGTGAGAGAGAGGACACGGACAAGATTATGTAGGGTGTTACGAGACCTTGTAACAAATTTTATGGATTTTGAATTTTATTTTAATGATAAATGTTCTGAGCAGGAAAATGACATAAAATGATTTATGATTTTAAAGAACGCTCTGGAACTTGGCTGTCGGGAAGAAAAGTGCCAACAAAGGACCAGATCAGAGACAATGACACGGATGCACTTGAGAGATGAGGGCAGCTTGGGGCCAGGTTAGCAGCAATGTGAGAGATGAGTAGAAGTGGTTTTTTTATTTGTCATTCTTGTTTTTTTCTGCTTTCAGTTCAGTTCAGTTCAGTTCAGTCGCTCAGTCGTGTCCGACTCTTTGCGACCCCATGAATCACAGCAAGCCAGGCCTCCCTGTCCATCACCAACTCCCGGAGTTCACTCAAACTCATGTCCATCGAGTTGGTGATGCCATCCATCCATCTCATTCTCTGTCATCCCCGTCTCCTCCCACCCCCAATCCCTCCCACCATCAGGATGTTTTAAAGGCATAAATGGAAGACATTGTTGGTATATTGTTTGTGATTAGCAGATAAATGGAGGTGCCAAGGATAATCTTCTTTTGTCGTCTAAATGCCTCAGTGAAAGGTTGCCATATGTGAAAGCGGTAAACTAGAGAGAAATTTGGCCACCATCACGGTACATATGTTATTTTAAAGACACGTGATTGAGTAGAGTCATCAAGAGTATGAATATAAAGAGAGCAAAGAAGAGGTCCAAGAATTGAGCTCTTGGGATCTCTACTTTGTAGAGATCAGAAAGAGGAAAAGCACCCAGAAAAGGAGACAGTGAGACAAACAGCCAGCAAGGGGAGTGTGTTGTCCTGGAAATCAAGTCCCGGAAGTGTCTCACAATGATATGGAAATGTGCTGGTGGACCAAGTTAAGGGAAAAGAAAGATTTGGCCATTAGATATGGCAAGATGGACATCATCACTGATGTTGAAAAGCCTATTTCAGTGAAATAATGGTTGTGAAAACCTGAATGAATAGGTCAGGTGAGACTGGGAAGTAAGAAAGTTGAAACAGTGAGCACATCAACTCTTTCAATTGCGTGCCTATGAATAAAAGTAGAAAACAGGAAAGAAACTTTCTGGTTTTGAGTCCCTAAATTACAGAACAATTTAATCTGATTTATTCAGTTCAGTTCAATTCAGTTCAGTCGCTCAGTCGTGTCGGACTCTGTGACCCCATGAATCACAGCACACCAGGCCTCCCTGACCATCACCAACTCCTGGAGTTCACTCAAACTCATGTCCATTGAGTCGGTAATGCTATCCAGCCATCTCATTCTCTGTCATTCCCTTCTCCTCCCACCCCCAATCCCTCACAGCATCAGAGTCTTTTCCAGTGAGTCAACTCTTCGCATGAGGTGGCCAAAGTATTGGAGTTTCAGCTTTAGTATCAGTCCTTCCAATGAACACCCAGGATTGATCTCCTTTAGAATGGACTGGTTGGATCTCCGTGCGCTCCAAGGGACTCTCAAGAGTCTTCTCCAACACCACAGTTCAAAAGCATCAATTCTTCAGCGATCAGCTTTCTTCACAGTCCAACTCTCACATCCATACATGACCACTGGAAAAACCATAGCCTTGACTAGATGGACCTTTGTTGGCAAAGTAATGCCTCTGCTTTTTAACATACTGTCTGGGTTGGTCATCACTTTCCTTCCAAAGAGTAAGCGTCTTTTAATTTCATGGCTGCAATCAGCATCTGCAGTGATTTTGGAGCCCCCCAAAATAAAGTCTGACACTGTTTCCACTCTTTCCCCATCTATTTCCCATGAAGTGATGGGACCAGATGCCATGATCTTCATTTTCTGAATGTTGAGCTTCAAGCCAACCTTTTCACTCTCCTCTTTCACTTTCATCAAGAGGCCTTTGAGTTCCTCTTCACTTTCTGCTGTAAGGGTGGTGTCATCTGCATATCTGAGGCTATTGATATTTCTCCTGGCAATCTTGATTCCAGCTTGTGCTTCTTCCAGCCAAGCGTTTCTCATGATGTACTCTGCATATAAGCTAAATAAGCAGGGTGACAATATACAACCTTGACGTACTCCTTTTCCTATTTGGAACCAGTCTGTCATTCCATGTACAGTTCTAACTGTTTCTTCCTGACCTGCATATAGGTTTCTCAAGAGGCAGGTCAGGTGATCTGGGATTCCCATCTCTTTCAGAATTTTTCACAGTTTATTGTGATCCACACAGTCAAAGGCTTTGGAATAGTCAATGAAACAGAAATAGATGTTTTTCTGGAACTCTCATGCTTTCTCCATGATCCAGCAGATGTTGGCAATTTGATCTCTGGTGCCTCTGCCTTTTCACAAACCTGCTTGAACCTCTGGGTGTTCATGGTTCACATATTGCTGAAGCCTGGCTTGGAGAATTTTGAGCATGACTTTACTAGCGTGTGAGATGAGTGCAATTGTGCAGTAGTTTGAGCATTCTTTGGCATTGCTTTTCTTTGGAATTGAAATGAGACTGACCTTTTCCAGTCCTGTGGCCACTGCTGAGTTTTCCAAATTTGCTGGCATATTGAGTGCAGCACTTTCACAGCATCATCTTTCAGGATTTGAAATAGCTCAATTGGAATTCCATCACCTCCACTAGCTTTGTTTGTAGTGATGCTCTCTAAGGCCCACTTGACTTCACATTCCAAGATGTCTGGCTCCAGGTGAGTGATCACTCCATTGTGATTATCTTGGTCATGAAGATCTTTTTTGTACAGTTCTTCTGTGTATTCTTGCCACCTCTTCTTAATATCTTCTGCTTCTGTTAAGTCCATACCATTTCTGTCCTTTATCGAGCCCAGCTTTGCATGAAATGTTCCCTTGATATCTCTAATTTTCTTGAAGAGATCTCTTGTTTTTTATTCTGTTGTTTTCCTCTATTTCTTTGCTTTGATCGCTGAGGAAGGCTTTCTTATCTCTCCTTGCTGTTCTTTGGAACTCTGCATTCAGATGCTTATATCTTTCCTTTTCTCCAGTCTTTATTTATTTACTTATTTTTTGATGAGAACAATTCAGCTCAAGTTCTCAGCCCAAGATCATAAGGGGAGGTGCTTGTGGAATGGGATGCAGAGCCAGTCTACTGGACTATTTTATTTCCACTGCCACATCCCTGGAAGCCTGCTTGACTACACAGGAGATGCTTACATGAGCAAAGAGCAAGCATCCTATCATTGTGGGCCTCTAAAACAAAGCATCACAGATCAGATGTCTCATAAACAAGAGGAATTTATTTATCATAGTGCTGGGGGCTGGAAATCTGAGATCAAGGTACCATCATGGCAAGGTTCTGGTGGGTTCTCTCTGCCAGTCTGCAGACTACTGACACCTCCCTGTATTCTCACATGATGGAAAGAACAGAGACAGAGCTCTTTGGGCCTTTCTGTAAGGCAGTGATTCCATTCATGTTGCTCCACCCTTGTGATCCACTCAGCTCCCAAAAGCCCCACCTCTTTATAACATCACACTGCGTGTTAGGATTTCACTATGAATTTGGGGAGCAAAAATGCCAGTCTGTACCCCAAGGACGATACATTCCTAGATATCATTTCATATCTCATTCATCCTAAAGGCTTGATAGTCACCTGTGGACTGAATGACCTTACAGAGATACGGGTCTGTGTGGATATTTTTGATTTAATTGCTTGAATAGAACTTTACTCATTTCCTCTCTTTTTTCTCCATCTGCTTCCACCCCATGAAGAAACAGTGTCATAATTTGTCTGGAAAACCTCTTCCACATCAGCTTTAACTTTGTGTCTCAGGAATGGAGCCCTCAGCATTAGCAGGCAGAAGTCAACCCTTCTGGGAGCTGTGACTTCCCAGTATTGGGCAAGATGGCAAGCTGTGCCTTAACGGTTCCTCACAGCACACTGTGCCAACAGCTCAAGCATCAGGGGCTCCCTGTACAGCAGTATTCCCTGACATGATGGATTACTATAGTGTCATTATAGTCTTGTGAGTCAATGATGTGGGAAGAATGGGCCATCGTTTTTAGCCCCTTGGGAAAGAAGCTATTTTGCTTCCCAATGGAACCACCTGCCATTTTATCCATGTCCACCATTTTAGATTTTTTGCCTCAGGCTCTCATACCAGCATTGGGCTATCATATCTGAAGAACCACAATTTTTATGATTTTCAATGATATAACCATTCAGTTCAGTTCAATTCAGTTCAGTTGCTCAGTCATATCTGACTCTGTGACTCCGTGGACTGCAGCATGCCAGACTTCCCTGTCCATCACCAACTCCTGGAGCTTGCTCAAACTCATGTCCATCTAGTCGGTGATGCCTTCCAACCAGCTCATCCTCTGTCGGCTCCTTCTTCTCCTGCCTTCAATCTTCCCCAGCATCAGGGTCTTTTCCAATGAGTCAGTTCTTCAAATCAGGTGGCCAAAGTCTTGGAGTTTCAGCTTCAGAATCAGTCCTTCCAATGAATATCCATGACTGATTTCCTTTAGGATAGGCTGGTTTGATATCCTAGCAATCCAAGGGACTCTCAAGCGTCTTTTCCTATGCCACAGTTCAAAAGCATCAATTCTTCAGTGCTCAGCTTTCTTTATAGTCGAACTCTCACAGCCATACATGATTACTGGAAAAACCATAGCTTTGACTAGATGGACCTTTCTTGGTAAATAATGTCTCTGGTTTTTATTATGCTGTCTAGGTTGGACGTAACTTTTATTCCAAGGAGTAAGCCTCTTTTAATTTCATGGCTGCAGTCACAATCTGCAGTGATTTTAAAGTCCAAAATATAGTCTCTCACGTCTCACTGTTTCCTTTTGATGAAAGTAAAAGAGAAGAGTGAAAAAGATGGCTTAGGCTCAACATTCAGAAAACTAAGACCATGGCATCTGGTCCCAACACTTCATGGCAAAAAGATGGAGAAACAGTGGTAACAGTGACATACTTTATTTTGGTGGGCTCTAAAATCACTGCAGATGGTGACTGAAGCCATGAAATTAAAAGACACTTACTCCTTGGAAGAAAAGTTATGACCAACCTAGATGGCATATTAAAAAGCAGAGACATTATTTTGCCAACAAAGGTCCGTCTAGTCAAGGCTATGGTTTTTCCAGTAATCATATATGGATGTGAGAGTTGGACCATAAAGAAAGCTGAGTGCTTAAGAATTGATGATTTTGAACTGTGGTGTTGGAGAAGACTCTTGAGAGTCCCTTGGACTGCAAGGAGATCCAACCAGTCCATCCTAAAGGGATCAGTCCTGAATATTCAGTTGGAAGGACTGATGCTGAAGCTGAAACTCCAATACTTTGGCTACCTTATTTGAAGAACTGACTCATTTGAAAAGACCCTGATGCTGGGAAATATAGATGGCAGGAGGAAAAGGGGATGACAGAGGATGAGATGGTTAGATGGCATCACCGACTCAATGGACAAGAGTTTGAGCAAATTCTGGGACTTGGTAATGGGCTGGGAGGCCTGGCATGCTGCAGTTCCTGGGGTTGCAGAGTCGGATATGTCTGAGCAACTGAACTAAACTGAACTGTTTCCATTGTTTCCCCATCTATTTGTCATGAAGTGATGGGACCTGATACCATGACATTTGTTTTCTGAATGTTGAGCTTTAAGCCAACTTTTTCACTCTCCTCTTTCACTTTCATCAAGAGGCTCTTCAGTTCTTCTTCATTTTCTGCCATAAGGGTGGTCATCTGCATATCTGAGGCTATTGGTATTTCTCCTGGCAATCTTGATTCCAGCTTGTGCTTCATCCAGCCTGGCATTTCCCATGATGTACTCTGCATATAAGTTAAATAAGGAGGGTGACAATATATAGCCTTGGTATACTCCTTTCCCAATTTGGAACCAGTCTGTTGTTCCATGTCCGGTTCTTACTGTTGCTTCTTGGCATTTTCCGTCGTATGTATGATGTGAGGAAAGAGCACTGAAGTGATGTATCAGAATAGCAGTTGGTGGGGAGTCTGGTCACTCCATTTCTTTGTGATTTTAGAAAAGTGTGTGCATATGTGCATGGTGCTGCTGTCCAACATTTTGCGACCCCATGAACTGTAGCCTGTCAGGCTCCTCTGTCCATGGAATTTTCCAGGCAAGAATACTGGAGTGGGTTGCCACTTCCTCCTCTGGGGGATTGGCAGGCTGATTCTTTACCACTGGTGCCACACGGGAAGATAAAGAGAAGTAAGTAACACTTATTGAGTGTCTTATATGTGGACAGAGATGGACAAACATGCACACAAACAAATGGGCACATGTGCACACAGACACATTCACAAACACATGCATATATATGCATGCATATGTGTATGCATGTATCTATCTAACTACTATCTATCTGCAGTTTAAGTCCTCAAGCCATTAGTAACATGTCTGACTCCTAGCAGGGATACAGTCAGTCTAACCCTTTTTTGTGTGAAAGTGTTAAGCATGCTAGTGTTCCCGGCTCCTTCGCAGTGCTGCTGTGAGACCTGACAAAGGTAGCAGTGTGGGAGTGAGAGTGAATATAAAAACAAAGTACAGATGTGTAAGGCACTGGGTTACTCACTGGAAATACAGTGATTCAATAGAAATGTCTTCAGCACAGCGTTCTGACAATTTGTCTCCTGCCTGGAAATATGCAGGGCACTGAAGGTAGGAAGCCATATGCTCAGGTTCTCAAAGTCTAAATGACAGGTGTAAGACTTTTTCCACTGAGAAAGGAAGAAAACTTGGTATCTGCAAAGCAAGAGTGGATGCAACTGAAAGACCCAGAAATTCTGATGACAGAGCCTTTTACCTGCCCTAAGAGGATATTTGTTATTTTAGGGTCACCTTTGAAATACAGATGGGTTTCTCCTTTTATTTCGTTAGATAAATATTTTTCTAAGCTCTCTCTTTTAAGAATAAAATTAGAAGCTCTTCACCATTGTAGAGTGTTGCTAACTGACTGCAGTGTTTTCACATAATTAGTTCGTGCAATGCTCATGATAACCCCAAGTTATTTTGCCTTATTTTGATGAAGAAGCAATCTCAGAACCATGAAGAACCTCATCCATGGCTGTTAAGGCAATAGTGAAGCTGGGACTTGAACCTGGGCCTATTTGATGCTACCTTGAAAAGTCACAGCTATTTGTGTACCTTCCTTGAACTTCCTGGTGGTATCCTACTTGCCTTATCACCAGACTCTTTAGATGGGATGCTGCTGGTATCCCTGGATCTGGATCTGGGGATCACATGCTGAACTGGGTGTTTACATATCCCTTACTAGACCCTGAGAAAGTCAGAGGGTTCAGGGAAGTAGGGTGGTTAGGTGAAGAGGCGCTTGAGAATGAGCCTATTTACCAAACATGATGCAATTATTTCAATATCTTTACAAATAGTGTAACCACGCCAGAGAGAGCTTACTGAATCTCGGCTCTTCTTAGGGCAACACTTAAAAATACACATCTCCAGACACCTGCTGTGAGGGTTTTGATGAAGCAGGCATCCAGGGAAGCTAGGGAATAAATCTGTCTGTGTGTGTATTTGAACACAATTCTAGTAGATGCTGGGGAGCAAGTGAGTTCTGGAAACAGTGGCATCATGTTGAATGTGGTCAGGTTGAATTAGACTGCCTGTATAAATCCCAGGTATGTAACCTTAAGAAAATTGCTTAACCTTTGAAAATCTCATTTCCTCATCTATTTCCTCTCATCATGTATATTTGCAATAATTAAAGTGAGTATCTCACACGGTTGTTCAAAAGATCAAGGTTAACCAATCTATGTAAAATGCTAAGTACAGTCACTGGTGGGTCCCTGTGAGCAGCCCATAAATGTTGGCTATAAAGACATCCTTTTAGCTGTATAAGTGCCTGTCTTCTAATGCAGCCTTTATCCACACTTAAAGTGTGTTTGCAACTGAGTTTCTCATGTGAAGATGGCTTGCTGTCCTTTCATTATTGGAATAATTTAGCAATGATGAAAATAATTTAGAGCAGTAGTTCATGGACTTAAATTATCTGGGGAGAAAGTTTACTACTGTCTTCCCACTTCAGAGAAATGTGTACATGCAGCTGCAAAAAAAAATCCCCTCTATAAAATAATCTGGGGAGGCCTAAAAATTCCTAGAGCTTCCCTAGTGGCTCAGTGGTAAAGAATCCACCTGCAATGCAGGAGACTCAGGTTCAATCCCTGGGTTGGGAAGATCCCCTGGAGAAGGAAATGGCAACCCACTCCAGTATTCTTACCTGGGAAATCCCATGGACAGAGAGGCCTGGAAGGCTACAGTTGGTGGGGCTGCAAAGAGTCTGACATAGCTAAACAACTAAACAATAACAAAAATTCCTGAGTCTATAATTCATTAGATCTGAAAGATATTTGAGAAGCTAGTTAACATCTCACATAATTTTAAAGATAAAAAATGTGAAGACTAGAACAATTGGGAGATTGCTGGGTTCTGTGTACCACCATCCATGTGGTCACTTCTACCCGAAGTGGATGGCACAGTGCCCTGCCCGCCAGGAAGACTTCAACATTGCTGTCCTACAAGATCACCTTTGTGTGAAGCTGTGATGCAGCCAGGGTCAACTTTTGACTTGGAACAACATTCTGAGCTGTACCTCTGCTCATCAAGGTCAAATATTTTTCTTGCCCCTTTCACAAGTCACATCTCCATTTTCAGGTATCTCGCTCTTTTATTGATCAGCCTCAGACATTTTATCACCATAATTTGTCTTTTCAAGTAACTTATAATCATTGCTTTTTTTTCCCTGTTTTTATCTAATTTTTATTTCATTAATGTTGACTCATATTTTGATTGCCTTCTTTTTTCTCTTTTGGGTCTAATTTGCTTTGTTTGTGAGTATCTTTATTAAGTTATGGTCTTAGGCCTTTGCCTTCATACCATTCCTGTCTTATACTGCAGCACTTAAAGCAATTCCAACTCTTTTTATTTAATTTTTAAAGTCTTTTTGCCGCACCAAGTGGCACCTGGGCATATTAAGTTCCCAGACCAAAGATCGAACTCATGCCCCCTGCAGTGGAAACACAGAGTCTTAACTACTGGACGACCAGGAAAGTCCCTCCTACTCCGTTTAAACGCTGATTTAGAAAAATTCTACAAGCATTGATGTCAATATTTTTATCTATGTTCTGTTAACTACCAAAAGAGGAATGTTAAAATCCCTGTACTTGATGGTAGATTTGTCTATATGTTCCTTTAGTTCTGTCAATGTTTGGTTTTCAAAATTTTTTTAAATTATTTTAATTGAAGGATGATTGCTTTACAATATTATGTTGGTTTTTTCTGTACCCCAGGGTGAATCAGCTGTAAGCATACACATGACCCCTCCCTCTGGAACCTCTGTCCCACCTCAGCCCCTAGCCTACCCCTCTAGGTCATCACAGAGCACCAAGCTGAGCTCCCTTTGTTACACAGCAACTCCCCACTAGCTATGTGTTTTACATATGGCAGTGCATATGTTTCAATGTTTGCTTTGTAAAACTTTTTGAAACTCTATTATTAGTTTAGTACAGAGTGTGATCCTGACACCTTCTTGATTAATGTAATCTTTAACCATTGTTAAATGCATTTGCTTAGTAATATTCTTTCTTTTTGAAGTTTACTTTGATGAATATTAATAGAGTCACATCTTTTTCTCTCAAAGTTTGTATAATGTACTGTTTCTATCCTTTTATTATCAGCCTGTTTGAAGTCTCTTGTTAATAACCTGTAACCAGGTCTTGCTTTGTATCCAATTTTACAAGTTTGGCCTTTTAATTGGATTGCTTGGTCTCTTCATTTTGTATATATATATATATGTTTGGGTTTAATTCTACTGTAATTCCTGTTGGTCTGTTTATCCCATTTACTTTTTGTTTCTCTGCATCTCATTCCTTTCTTCCGGTTTTGAATTTGTAGTATTCTATTTTGCCTCATTCACCTATTTGTTATAGCTCAGATTTTTCATTGGTTGCTTTAGATATTACAACATGCATGCTAACATTTTACATTTTTCTGCAAATAAAATTATGCCATCACATGAAAATGTAAGATTCCTATAATGGTATTTTCCATTTTCCCTCTCCCACTCAGAGTAAGGACCAAGGTGAGCTGCATGAGGTGCAAACACGGCCTCGGTCCTTAGATTTTGTGTTTTTGGTGCTTCATTCACCTCACCCTCAGCCTTCCTCCCACTCCAATTGTCTGATATTTTATGCTGCGGACCTGCAGTGCATTGCTATTATGTGCATTTTAAACAGTCAATCATCTTCAAAGAAATTATAAAAACACGTATGCATATGTGTATATGTGTGTACAATAAAAAGGTATATTGACCCTTTTGTTACTTTTTTGCTTTCTCCTGCAATCTGACTTTTACATGGTATCTTTTAGCATTCTTTCAGTTTAGGTCAGCAAAGTTGTGGGCACATTTTCTCACCCTTTATCCATTTCAAAATGTCTTTAATTTGCATTCCTTTTTGAAGAGTAATTTGGTTATATAAAAATTTCTGAGATAGGACTTCCCTGAAAGTCAAGTAGTTAAGATTTTGCCTTCCAATGCAGGGTGTGCAGGTTTGAACCCTGGTCAGGGAGCTGGGATCCCACATGCCTCCTGGCCAAAAAAAAAAAAAACAAAAACAAAAACATAAAACAGAAGCAATATTGTAACAAATTCAAAGAAGAATTAAAAAAATTCTGAGTCGATATTTTTCTTTTTTTCTTTTCTTTCAGCACTTTAAAGATTTCACTTTAAAATCTATGAACTATGTATGTGTGATTTCCTTTGTATTTATCTTGCTTGTGATTTGGTGAACTTTCTTGGTTCTGCAAACTGATGTCTTTCAAAAATTTTGGAAAATTATTGTAAAGTCTCCAGTTCTCTATATTCTTTCCTCTGGTATCTCAGTTACATATATCATTCATTTTGTTCCAAAGGTCTTGCATGCTGAAACTCATTTTTACTGAATCCCTTTTTCTCTTTGTGTTGTATGTTCGGTAACATCTACTGACCTGTCTTCAGATTCAGGGGTTTAGATGGCAAATAATCTCCTGTGGTTTAGATGGCAAAGAATCTCCTGTATTGCAGGAGACCTGTGTTTGATCCCTGGTCAGGAAGATCTCCTGGAGAAGGGAATGAAAACCCACTCCAGTATTCTTGCCTGGAGAATCCCACAGACAGAGGAGCTTGATTGGCTACAGTCCATGGGGCCGCAAAGAGTCAGACACGACTGAGCGACCAATGCTTTCACTTTCAGGTTCAGTGACCCTTTCCTGGATATACGTACTCAGACCATTTTGAAGCCCATTAAATAATATTATATGTTTAATTTCTAGCACTTCACTGAACCTTTTTATTGGTTTCACCTCCCTACTGAAATTCCCCATCTATTCCTATGTATTAACTTCTCCCACTAGATCGTTTAATATATTTTTCATACCTATTTTGAAGTCATAATGTCCCAATTCCAAAATTACGCCCCATGTCAGACCTGCTTCTATTGACTAATTTCTCTCTTGATCAGGAGTCATATTTTCTTACATTTTCCATGTGCTCCACATTTTAATCACTTGCCAGACATCGTCTGCAAAATACGGCAGAGAATGAAATGGGTGGTGTTTGCCTCCAGAAAATGGTACTACCTTTCTTCCTTCAGGCCCCTTGTGAGCTGGCTTGAGTCAAACTGCTCTGAAGATAAAGTGAGTCTGGCTACTGTGTGGAGAAATGAGTCTGGGGATTTCAAGATCATGAGGGTAGTATGAGGAGGGCCACGTGGAAGAGCTTTCTGTTCCCCAGAGAAAAGCAATGATGGCTGAAATCAGGGTGTTAGCAGTGGAGAGGACAGTGGTCAAATTTTAGGGGTGAACAAGTATGGGCAGAAATGAGGCCAAAAATGAGAGCACACTGTGAGTGAAAAGCATCTGTAACCCGAGCAGAACAGATGTGCAAGTGACAAGGATGAAAGGACTGAGAAGGCTGACCTCGGGGTTTACCCGCTGGCTCTGCCTCTTTAGGACTCACCATATGGCAAACATGCCACCCATTTCTCCCACCAGCCCAGGCATAAAAGACGCACATAGTAGGTGAACAAAAATATCGCTACCCAATAACATATACTCAGCCCGATTTGCCATCTCTCTTAACTCTCCCTCACTGCTCCCTGAGCTCTCTTGGTCTAGTCCTATCTACTAGCCGACTGATATAAATAAAAGATTTAACATTATTTCAGGGGCAGTGGAGACTACAGCACTAGTGATTTTAATATCCTGTCAAAGAAGCTGCCGCCCAGTGAAATTCTATGGCTGGCTTTGCTTAATTCTGGGAGAAGAAAAGCCACCGTGACCTTGATGAATCTCCACCTGTAGTTCTGAGACATCTAAATATTTCAAATTCCTTCTGCACACCATAATCCTGCCCAGTAAGTAGCAAATAGTTTTCAGTATTTTCTTTGCTCAAACTGCATTATACATTTCTGGACTTACAGATCATAACTCTGCAATGACTTGCTACCTAGGCGTGACAGGCAGGAAGATTAGCACAGAGAGGAACTGACAAAAATGCTTGCAGAGAGACATGTTCATTCTCAGCGAGATAGAGGGCATTTGGGTCATGATTTTCAGTGTCCAAAGATGGGGGTCAGCAGGTGGAAACTAGATTGAGTGTGCAGAGTCTGGATTATTGAGCTGCTTTAACTTATATCCTTGGCTTTCCTCTATTTACTGCCTCCTAATTAGGGAGGCTCTCTGAGAATCCCTCAAGCCACAGGGTTCCCCTCCTGATCTTTCTTTCTGGGTATAATATTATTGCCCAAGGGAGGGAAATTAGTGGGCTCCTATAAAGGCTCTGTAAAAGAGGCATTGGCCAATCATAACAGGTGAGTACCAGAAACACAAGGGTAGTTCTTGCAGGAGATCCTAAAGCCAGAAGCTTTGATTACCAAGCCCAGGTCTGAGAAAATGTCTTTAAGTCCAGCTAGGGTTGTTCTAGACAGTCAGATGCTTTTTCTTTTATCCTAGTCACAGACTGTTCTACTTGACTAGTGATGTTTATGTAGATGAAGCAAGATGTGTTTCTAGGACAAATTCCTTCTTAGCTGGTTGAAAGAACAAGTGACTATGTGATCCTTCATCACAACTTTTGTTTGTCAAGGCCTCAGGGAAGCCCCTGTGTCTTACATGACTTTTTCTTGGGTCAGAGATTTCTGAATCTTTCTTTCCAATCTTAGTGTCATTCCTATCATGGGAACTTAAGCTCCCTCTCAGTTAGAGTTCAAGGTGAATCCTTCTTGGGCCATGATGTGGTGATGAAGAGGACCAGTTAAGTCAGCTATAGCAACATGAGTGATCTTATCCAAGAAATCTCTCTAGACTTCTCTAGAAATTTCAATCTGTGCTTGCATAAACACTTTTCCTTTAGAAATACACACCTATCATTCAGTGCAAGCCACAGGACTGATTGATCTTGACAAAGCTATAAACATGAGTTGGCACCTAATCAAAACCCTTCTGCTTCCTGTTTAAAGAGACAGAAAAGCTTGAAACAATGCATTTCATTTTTAAAGAAAGGAAATAGAATGGACTTTCTGAACACCTACTCTATGCTACCTACTGAGTGAGATAATTTGCAGTCACTTATTTTAATTATTCCAACAACTTTATGAGGCTCAATTACTAGATTTTCAGGAAAAAAAAAATAGATAGAATGGATTCTGCTCTTTGTGTCTGCCCAGTAAATTATGCCTCCCTCTTTTGGAAGCAGCACTCATAATTCCCTTTGGGAAATCATCCTTCTCCTTGTCCATCGGATTCTGACCAAGTTAATCTCAGCCCTTATTTCAAGGGGTGGGTCTACCACCCAGAACAGAACCATCAGAACTGTTGGTTTGATGTGGCACATGAAACCAAATTTGGTCTAATGAGAGTGAATCTTCATTTCAGCCAGTTGTGTCCGACTCTTTGCGACGCCATGGACTGCCACACGCCAGGCCTCCCTGTCCATCACCAACTCCTGGAGTTTACTCAAACTCATGTCCATTGAGTCAGTGATGCCATCCAACCATCTCATCCTCTGTCGTCCCCTTCTCCTCCTGCCTTCAGTATTTCCCAGCATCAGGGTCTTTTCCAGTGAGTCAGTTCTTCACATCAGGTGGCCAATATTGGAGCTTTGGTTTCAGCATCAGTCCTTCCCATGAATATTCAGGGCTGATTTCCTTTAGGATTGACTGGTTGGATCTCCTTGCAGTCTAATGGACTCTCAAGAGTCTTCTCCAGCACCACAGTTCAAAAACATCAATTTTTTGGTGCTCAGCTTTCTTTATTGTCCAATTCTCACATCTACTAGAAAAAGCATAGATTTGACTAGATGGCCCTTTGTAGACAAAGTGAATCTTATAAATATCTTTTTGAGCAAGTCAGACAGTGAGGACTTTTTTTCCTTGAGGAATTAGAGTCAATAAGGATAATGCACATGTGGAGACAGCAGAGGTCACCATCTGAGAAACCCTCTGGAGCAAAACAAAGGAAAGCAAAGAGGCGATGGAGAAAGGGTGACATGGAATCACCTTCATATATGTGACTGTGAAGACAGCCGTGCTTCCTGCCATCGTCCACCAGACAGCTCAGTCCTGCAGCCCAGTGAAGCTTTCTTTGTCTTCCCTGCAGCATTTTGGGTTGGGTATTTTCTCACTAAAACCCTGTAATTATAGACTTGTTATATGGTGTGGTGGGGAGGGCCATCAAGGTGCAATTTCTTGCCTAAATCAAAGCTAGTATTAGGACAACTCTGGAGGAGGAAATGGCTACCCACTCCAGTATGCTTGCTTGGAAAATTCTGTGGATAGAGGAGCCTGGCAGGCTATAGCCCATGGGGTCACACAGTCAGACACGACTGATCACACACACATTATGGCAACTAGGGTCTGACAGATTAGTTTGGCTCTGATGTCCCTGATGACACAGAGAGTGGAGTGGATGCTCTGAAAACACAGAAAGCTTCGTGAAGAAGACGTGAAGGACTAGTAAAGCTTTGATAAACTATGGTGAGTAGAATGTCGTCTGGCATTTTTATGGTGCTGCACTGTCCCTGGTGATCACGGTTAAATTTGTCTCTTTCTGTGGCAGGGACACCATTCTGAGGACAAAGGCAAGCATTATCAATAACCTGGGAGGCAAGCCACATTACTCATGTGTTTTGAAACTCCTGGATTTTGAGATGTTCAAACCTATTCAAGAGTCTTTTTTTTTTTTTAATTGAATCATCCCAAGGAGAAACACAGTTAACAGAGACTCACAAGCTTCCCAATAATTGCATTAATTTTATTTTATATCCCCAGTATTTAGCATGGTGCCTGACATAGAGAGTATTATCAATAAATATTTGTTTAGTGAATGTATAGATTAATTAATTCTACCCAGGCATAACCGCCAACAACCTATTTCTCAGCTGTTTGCTATCAATTTCCTGAGTTCGGATAGAAGCAGCTCCTTTCACTGATAAATGGCCTCATTGTTCCTTCAACTGTAGATCAGAGAACATCTGTCTTACAGGAAAGCAAAGTTAGTTTCGTAACTGTCCAGGTTTCCATTACGCTCCTGAGAGCAAGTTTGGATCACTCCCTAAAAGGCTGTGGATAACAATATGCTCTCTGGTCATGATGCAAACAGGGAGGGCAGCAGACTTAAAATATTGATATAAATAATGACCCGAAAGCCAGGTAATTTGGAACTGTTTCATAGCTGATGAGCCATTATTCCTCCCTATCATCAATGCATCTAAAACAGGCTCTCCTATCACCTTGTTCAACCTCCATCATAAAATTAATTACCTCTGGATAGATCCCATTTAATTGCTCATAAAATTGATCTTACTTTCCAGATTTTATGGCAACTAGTATGTCATCAACAGAAGTGCCTAGCATAAATGGGATGCTCATTATCTACCTGGAAATAAAATAAAAGAGACCCATGATGGATGTAGGGACCTTTGACACCTGCGTCTCTTGTACCATAATGTATAAACCTCACACAACACCCCAACGATCTCCCCTAGGATGCGTCTACCTTTTCAAAAGAGAGTAGAAGGGTGTTTTCTTTCATTTGGGAGATTCGATGGATTTCATTTTTTTACAGTGCTCTTGTGAATGCATTCTGCTTGTCCCTGTCCATTCAGTTATTCCATCCAGAAGGAGCATGGTTACAGAACCTGAATTTTAACCTGACTTCTTCTATGCAATAACCACATACCTCAGAGAAATTACACTTTCTCAACTATAGGTTTATCCTCAGTAAATTCAACATCATGATATTTATTTCATAGGCCGCTGTTGGGTTTAAGGGAGATGATGAATACGAAACAGCTAATAAAGGCCCTCATCCAAAGCAGACATTTAATCAATGTTAGGTGCTATTATCCGACTCCCATTGCTATTAATAAACCAACCAGGAAACAAACATGCGTTCATGGAGGCAGTGTGATAGAAAGAGGCCAGGTTTTGGTAGATCAGTGTTTAGATTCTGTGATTTATAATCTATATACCCTTAGGTGAGCTACTTAATCTCTTCTAACATCCACATCCTCAGATAGAAGCGGGTATTTTAACCCTTCACTTGCGGGATCAGATGAGGAGGATACTGCAGAGACCCAACATGGACAGTAGTCCTGGCCCCATGCGTCTCCTCTGCGGTCCGTTCTGAGTGGTGCTGCAGGGCCTCCTGAGATAAACCCAGAGTTTAACTTGCTGAAGATCTGGGCAAAGTGCAGGACTCTGAGCTGCAGCAAAGATGATCAATGCCTGAAGCTGAACAGAGCTCTTGAATCTGATGATTCCTCTCCATTCTCAGTGAGGACTGGCCTTGTAGCCTGGCCTGGCCATGTGTCCACCCCTAGGTTGCTGACCCAGGGAACATTTTCTTTCCTTTCCTCTGAGGCCTCATGCCCTGTTGCTCCTTAAATGCCATGTTTCAGTTAATGGAAATTATTCCGGTTTCAACACCACCTTCTCTCTTTTAGCTCAAGCTCTTTCCCATGTGGCTATATCTGTCTGGAACACTTATGCCCTGCTTCCACATCTGTGTTCTTTCACTTCTGTTATAGATTCCTATTTACCGTCTGTGCTGTTTCCTCCTCAGAATCTATCTCCTAAGCCCCAGGTCTGTGTTAGGTGCTTTTCTTTGTCAGCACATTCCTTCCTTCCCATAATGCTTTGCTGCACTACCTTAGGAGTGGCTGTTTGTCTAGCTCTAAATTATAAACAAACTGTGCAAATGTACCTGTCTGTCCTGTTCATCTCTCTCGGTTCAATGTGGACTCTCAGTAAAGCCTTGTTGAATGTTGGATGAACGACAGGCCAACTGTCAAGTTCTTAGGTCAGAGACCAGGTAATGGGTTTTTGAAGGGTACCTCACTCAGCTCAGCCAGAACCAGATAAGCCAAAAACCCTGGTCCAGTGAGTGAAGGGAAGTAGCCCAGCTGAAGAGCAAGAAGTCAGAGAAGCTAGAGAGAAGTACAGTCGGAGACGCGGTGGAAGCAGCCTGGAGGAGATGGGATGGACCTCTGCTGCCCGCACTGCAAAGTCTTCTGTTGGTTGTGGTGCAGGGCCAGGTAGGGCAAGTCTTAGAGCTGTCACATGAAGGGCTTGCACCAAGGAAGAGAAAGAAATAACTTCCTGTTGTGTGTATGTGTGTGTGTGTGTGCTCACTCGTGTCCAACTCTTTGTGACCCCATGGACTGTAGCCTACCAGGCTCCTCTGTCCACGGGACTCTCCAGGCAAGAATACTGGAGTGGGTTGTCATTTCCTCCTCCAGGGGATCTTCCCAACCCAGGGATTGAAACTGAATCTCTTGTATCTCCTTCATTGGCAGACAGATTCTTGACCCCTGAGCCATTTGGGAAGCCCCAACTGCATGGCAAACCACTCCAGTACTCTTGCCTAGAAAATCCCATGGACAGAGGAGCCTGGTGGGCTACAGTCCATGGGGTTGCTACTAGTCAGACAAGACTGAGCGACTTCACTTTCACACATTGGAGAAGGAAGGAAATGGCAACCCACTCCAGTGTTCTTGCCTGGAGAATCCTAGGGATGGCGGTGCCTGGTGGGCTGCCGTCTATGGGGTCGCACAGAGTCAGACACGACTGAAGCGACTTAGCAGCAGCAGCTTCCCACTGGCATTTTCCACACAGTTCCACATGAAGTGCCTACACTATATATTTTATATCAAGGACATTCATCGTAGAGAAAAGATGGTTTTATAACTAAATGCATTTGGAATTCTCATTGACAGAATTAATCCAGGTTAACTATAATATTGCCAGATGTCTCAGAATCTTTACAATGCCAACATGAATTTTTAAGTGCAGATCATTTTCCAAACTACATAACCATATCATCTTTTTTTAAAAGATACTTTTATTGAGCTTGTGTCCCAAGAGGCGTTAGTTTAGAAAACATGGCTTTATACTGTTCCTTGTGGTTTGTATTATTTTTGCAGCTTCTATCATTTCAGGTATTTATTTATAGCTTGTCTTATTTTAGAAAAGATCTAAAGCAATCAGTGCACTAAAGATCATTATAGTTTTGCTTTGTTTGGGGCTTTTTACACTAATGGATTTGTTTGACCTGGAATTAAAATATTCCTTCATGAATTCTACTGAATGAATCAGAGGTTATTACTTCCCTCTAGCAAAAAGAAGGTGGGGAGATGAATGAGCGTTTGCAGAATCTGGTGTGGGAGCTTTTGAGCAAGAATGCAACACAGAGGGAACCTCACATGGCAGGGGAGGAGAGCGGATATAACCTTTGAGGTTTTGAATCACAGTGACTTTGAAAACCTTGCTGGACCTTCTGTTGGTCTCAATTCTACTGAGCGCATGGCTTCAGATAACAATATCTACAGCGAAATGTTGTTAGAAGATTAGATGAAGTGAAGTTAACGGATACCCGAGCACAGAGAAACTCCAAGGGAGTGGGGAACAATGATGATATCAGCTCCTTTCTGTCTTGGTCAGTCTCTTATTTCTCCCTGGCTGTTCTTTTCTGCACTTACTAGTATACATTCTCCTTTCTCGTAGTTGTCCTCCAAACCCTGAAGAAAGTATGAATTTTGTCTGTGCCTGTTCTGTGAAGGCAGTGCTCCTGCTTCTTCCACTAAGACAGTGACGTGCAAGGAGAGATTTAACCAGGTTGCTCCAGGAAATGCCTGTGCAACGTGCTGATGGATACAGACAGCTCTGGGTCTGATCCCTGGTGTGGTGGGGAGAGAGGGGAAGAGGAAGGGACGAAGAGCTTTCTGCACAGAAATGAAAGTAAAATGAAATATGAGATTTTCCTGATGTTCTAGAGGCTAAGACTCTGTGCTCCCAGTTCAGGGTGCCCAGGTTCGATCCCTGGTCAGGGAACTAGATCCTGCATACCGTACCTAAGACCCAGTGCAGCCAAATAAATAAAAATAAATGTTAAAAAACATTTAAAAAAATAAATCCCTCCTATGCACTGCACACACCCAACAGTTCTCAAGCCAGTCACAGAAGGACAAATACTGCCTAATTCTCCTTAAAAGTGGTATCTGAAATAGTCAGACTCATGAAGCAGAGAATACAATGGTGGTTGTCATGGGCTAGGAAGAGGGAGAAATGAATATACCATTTTATTGTTGTTGTTCAGTCGCCAAGTCTCGGAATGGAAGTCGTTAAGTTGTGTCCGGCTCTTTGCGACCCCAAGGACTGCAGCATGCCAAGCCTCCCTGTCTATCACCAACTCCTGGAGCTTACTCAAACCCATGTCCATCAAGTTGGTGAAGCCATCCAGCCATCTCATCCTCTGTCGTCCCCTTCTCCTCCCGCCTTCAATCTTTCCCAGCATCAGGGTCTTTTCAAATGAGTCACTTCTTCGCATCAGGTGGCCAAAGTATTGGAGCTTCAGCTTCAGCGTCAGTCCTTCCAATGAATAGTGAAGGTTGATTTGCTTTGTTATGCAAGATGAAAAAGTTCCAGACATCTGCTGTACAATATAGAACCTTTGGCTGTTGACAGAATATTGCGCACTTCAAATTCTGTTAACTGGATAACTCCCTTGCTAAGTATTCTCACCAAAGGAAGCAAAAGACACAAAAGAATAAAAGGACATTTTAGGAGGTAATGAATGCTTTTATTACCGTAGCTGTGGTGAGCATATGCATATGCCCAAACTCACTGAAGTATACACACTGAATGTGTATATTTTTTGTATATTATATTTCAATAAAGTTTCTGGTGATTCAAACCTGTACTACTGAATATTGAGCAGGACAGATAGCTCTCTGGTGCGAATATCTTGAAGGAGCAATTTCTAAATATGCAGAGGTAACTTGACTGTATATATTGCATCCTGTGTCACCTCCCTCCATATTGATATTTGATACAGATTTTAATTTATATGAAACTTAAAAAGCAGAATCAAAACTTAAAGCAGAATCAAAGTTCCTCTTGGGGAAATGTCAAGTCTTTAGGATAAGCAATCCTATATGAATAGTACCAAAGCATTACCACTTGGTAGAGAACATTCTCTACTAAAAATGTTAGATTATCTGAAAAATAACAATGTGCAAGTCTTTAGGATGGCACATGAGAAAAACAAAGGTTAATGCTTCTTGGGGCACGTTTCTTAGAGGGCTTGCAAGTGTGTAAATAATTTATGTTAAGTGACTGGTGACTTCACTGAAAATCTGCACAATTCAGTTTTAGCTCTGGATTACTTCAGTTGACCTTTGTGAAGGTTTTATCTGTGTAGAATGGTTGTTTGACTTGTTTTAACCTGTTAGGGTTTTGGGTTTTTTTTTTTTTTTTTCATTCTATATTAAAGTAAAATTCTACTAAAAGAGAAGAGGTGTGTGTTAATGCTGAGTGGGTTGGTTTTGGTTTGGCTTCTTTTAGTCAGGCTTTATGAACACTGAGGTGTTAGATGATACATCCTAAATGTGGAGCTCTTCCATTCTAAAACCTTCATTAAAAGCCTTTTACTTGAACCCAAACCAAAGTACTAGCTATTGCCTCTTTTCTAAAAGTACAGGAAAAATATATCACCCGTTTTCATAATGAGGAAAGATCGTTTGCCTCCCTGGTAAAACATGACTCAGTACTTATTTTTAAAACTGGATTTTAAATATTGGATAGTATACATAACAAGAGAGTGAGCCACTTTTTATGGGCACCCTATAGTTTTATAGTTCTTAATCGAAACTTAAAATTTTATATTTCTTCCTTTGGAAAAAACTACAAACCACCATATGCACAGACTACACAGTGAGTTGGGTCAGTGCTCCCACAGACTTTGAGGTGTATTACAAGAACCCCAGCCATTATCATCTTCCTCCTGAGTTATTTTGAAAATTTTTTTTGTACATTTTGGCTGCAGTATTGGTGGTAGAATATACTATAATATGGATCATCTCTACTTCTGTATTTATTTATTTATTACTAGACCTCAACCACAGTCTTCTTTCCCCCTTCCACCTCTCTTTGCCTGTAGGATGTACTGTATGTAGTCATGCACTTTGTATTAATATATTAGAAATCTACAAATCTGTTTTGTACTTTTTATACTGTTGGATACTTATAATCAAAACTTTTACTAGGGTATTGAATAAATTTAGTCTTATTAGGAAATAAAAAAAAAATAAAAAATAAAAATCCACAGATATTCTCACATTAATTCTAATACAAAATCATATTCTCAATTTTATATTTTGTGCTAGTGATGTTGTCCACCCACTCTTTGAGTAGAAACGTTGATCAAGGAAATGATGACCCTGCATATCTAACACTCTGTAGAATCTTCTCCATTTACCCCATCATGGAAGCATGCAACCACCCACTGGAGGCTTGTGAAGAAGTGTTCGCAAAGCCTCTGGCATATAGTAGATGCAAGAGAAACGGCAGGTGTTGCTGTTATAGAAACAGGATCATATAGAATATTATTTTCTATCTCATCAGGAGTAGAAGGTACAAAAACTTTACTAGTGCATACAAAAGAGAAAGAAATAGGGAGACAGTCCTGTGGCACCCATTCTGTGTAACTCAGTGTGCCCAGGGCTTCACGCCTATTACCAGAAAGTTGAACCTGTAGACCTTGTGGAGTCTAATGAAAACTGCTTTACTGTTTTGCATCTAGCTGTCTCTTTTTAACCTACTTAGTGCTGGTGAGCTTTCCTCTGCTCTTCAATTTAAACTCAGTTTCTCGGTTTCTTTAGATTACCTAGAATCCAGTGGCTCAAGAAACCATTAAAAATGGTTAGTACCAGTGAATTCTAACTTGGAAGGTTGAAAGGGGTCTAGTGCTCACTCATATCCAGCTCTCTCTTTCTCTGGCACATAGGAAGACAACATTTCCTGCTTCCAATACAATTGGGTTTGCTACAATAATGCTTATTTCTGGCCATTGGGATATGGAGAAAAGTCATTTATGCCATGTATACTGTTCCAGGTCATTTTATAAAAGTCCATGTGTGAACCTCCAGATATTTCTTGCTGTGCTTCAGAAACCCTGGAAGTAATTTTTTGAGATAGTAATGAGGAGATGGACCCTCAATCAGTGAGATTCCCTATGAGAATATGTGAAACAGAGCTCCGGAGTCCCCAGATACAGTTGAGACATGTAGATGAGAAGCACAAACCTAAATCATAATTGAAACATGTAGATGAGAAGATATTAAAAAAAATATTACAGTGTGAATTAGTTGGAATCATGGGCTTATTTGTCACCTCATCATAGCCTATCCTATCCTGATCAATTTTCTGAAATTGAATTAGTTTTAAATCTTTCACTCTCAACAAGCAAAGAGTGGGTTTACACTGTTCATTTAAAACAAGAGAGGTTAGTATAATCCTCCTACTCTTTTTTCTACATTGAATTTCTCCTCCTTCAGACATGTGAAATAATTTTCTGACCCCATCAAGCAGAGGGTAGGGAGGAGAGATAAGGGGAACGGGAATGAGAAAGTTCTTATCTAGTGTTGTCCTAAGATTTTCTTATTTGGCAAATAAATAGAGTTGCCCTTTCTTTTGTGAATGTCATGGTGAATTCTTCAGAATCTCCTCTGTTCAGACACTATGATATGACTTCCTTCAATTGCCTCTTCCCAAATCTCCTCTGGGCTTCTGTCCTCAAAGAAAGCTCCATATCTCATTAGTGCTGGGTCTTATCAGCCTGGAAGGTGGCCCTTTGGGGAAAGAGTCCTTTGGAAATTGTTGCAAGCTCCCATCCTACCTCATTCAGTGCGAAGTTCCATGCTTCTTTGATTGACACTCAGAAGGAGTACAGTTACTTCCAAGATGTTTCACTCCATCCTTGAAGCCCAAAATTACAGCTTTCTCAGGCTCAAATCAGCACCCGTCCCTGGGTACATATCAAATCTGACTGTGTTCTTATCAGACTCTTCCCTTCACATTCTCACTGGACCCAAGGACCTCCCCTAAGCCCCCGTGGCAGAACCCTCCTGGATCACTCCTTCATCGGCTCTTATATCCACATTTTGTGTAGTCATATAACACCAGTTATTTTTCCATGGTGTTCTGTCTCCAGGTCACTTTGGACTGTAACAACTGTTGAACTCATGTCTCATGAAGCGTGAAGAGCACCATTAGGCATCCTGTTTTGCATGCATTATCTCATTTAAACTCCATACCTGTCATGTGAGTCATATTCATGCCTGCTTCATAAGTGAGAACCATAACTTCCAGGAAGATTAATTGGTTCACCTATATAATAAGCCAGAATGTAGGTGCCGTGAGGGAAAGGAAGCTGTCTCATTCACTTTTGCATCATTGAATACAGAATAGTGCCAGCACATGGTATCTGCTGAAGACGTTTTCCTGTAGGAATACAAAGTATCAAGGATTTACAAATCTGCTGCTATTTACTGTATAGCAGGTTACTCAATCTTGTCCCTGGTTGTACTGGGGGGGAGTTAATTTCTCTTGTGGGGCAGGGGGAGGGCTCTCCCGTGTGTATTAGGGTACTTAGCAGTATTCCTGGCCTCCACCCAGGAGATGTCAATAGCAGCCCTCCTCCTAATGTGATAACCACAAAACCTTCAGACACTGGCAACTGTCACCTGGGTCAATTGCACAACAGAGTTTCCTGGAGAATATCCATTGTTAGAATGTTTCACCAGTAGAAATAAACTTTTATCCTAAGCCAATGTTATTTGAGGATTTGTCACTTATAGCAGCTGGTGTCACCATAACTAATACATTCTTCACATAAATTTACATAAATAAAAATGTAAATCTTCACTGAGATGTACAGAGAAAATATATTTATTTAATTTTATCTCAGATGATGATCCAAGGTGGTAAAACCATGGTAGTGATAATAATGGCAATGTCTCTGATGCTGGGAGGGATTGAGGGCAGGAGGAGAAGGGAATGACAGAGAATGAGATGGCTGGATGGCATCACTAACTTGATGGACATGAATTTGAGTGAACTCTGGGAGTTGGTGATGGACAGGGAGGCCTGGCGTGCTGTGATTCATGGGGTCGCAAAGAGTCGGACACGACTGAGCGACTGAACTGAACTGAACTGAATACCATTAATGTATCAGTTAGACTCAATATAGCCAAGGATGTGACCAAGACCATCTCACCCATCAGAGGTTCTTTTCTACTGAAAACTATCCTGGTTCCCTTCAGAAAATAAGGGCCCTTATGGAGAACAGTATGGAGATCCCTTAACAAACTAGGAACAAATCTACAATATGACTCAGCATATACTGGGTATATACCCTGAGAAAACCACAATTCTAAAAGACACACAGTTCATGGCTGCACCATTTACAATAGCCAGTATATGGAAGCAATCTAGACATCCACTGATGGATGAATGGATAAGTATAGTGGAATATTTCTCAGGCATAAAAAGGAATGTGTTTAAGTCAGTTGTAGTGAGGTGGATGATCTTAGAGCCTGTTACACTGAGTAAAGTAAGTCACAAAGAGAAAAAAGTCATATATTAACATATATATATATATATATATATATAATCTAAAAAAATGACAATGATGTACATGTTTGCAGGGAAGGAATGGAGACAAAGATGTAGAAAATGAATTGTGGACACAGCAAGGGAAGGAGAGGGAGGGACGAATTGAGATGGCAGCATTGACAGATACACTACCACATATAAAGCAGATAACTAGGGGGAAGCTGCTGTACAACACAAGGAGCTCAGTGGAGCGCTGTGATTACCTAGAGGGCTGGGGTAGAGGGAATGAAAGGAAGGCTCAAGAGGGAGGGCATATATGTATAATTATGACTGATTTGCATTGTTGCACGACAGAAACCAACAATATTTTCAAGCCATTTTCCTCCAATTAAAAAAATAAATTAAAAAAAGAAATGCAAAAATAAATAAATAAGGGAAAATACAATAAAACTCTTTTCTCTGAGAAAATTCTAGTGATATATTTTGCCACAAAATAATTAAGAAATATGTTATGCAAAGTAGCTGTATTCTATTTTCTATTGCTATGCAACAAAGTACCACAAATTAGCAACTTGGCACAACATATGGCCATTACCTCACAGTTTCTGTAGGTCAGAAGTCTTGGCATAACTTAACTATACCCTCTGTCAGGGTCTCCCAAGGCTGAAATGGAGGTGTCAGCACAACTAGACTAGAATCTACTTCCAAGCTCCATCCAGCTGTGGGCAGCCTCGTCTCCTGGTGTCTATAGAATTCATGGCAGCCTGTGTCTTCAAAGCCAACAGTAGAAAGTCTGCTGATTCAAGACTCTAACATCTATACCCCTTTATAAAGGATTAATGAGATTAAGTCACTTCCACCCAAGACAAAGTCCCTTTTGATTAACTCAAAGCCAATTGATTAGAGACTTTAATAATTACATTCGCAAAATTTATTCACTTTGCCAAATAGCAAAATTTAAAATCCAGTGTGGTTTAGCAAGAGAACTGTGTGTGGCTTAAGATGCTTGGATTCCAAACTCTTCATTTTCGGCTCCACTTATATCCAGCTTCAAGATTTTTATATTAAGCTAACAGATGGAAACAGATAATTGCAAATTATCTATGAAAAAAAAATTATTGGGTCAGGCCTAAATGTAGGAGTCAATTACTTCAATTCCTATTCCACTGGTTAATTGATTGAAGGGTAAAAAATGTCATCTAGTTATATGCCCAAGGAGAAGTGAAAGTGTGAAATTGTTTTTAGTCTCCTGATCACTGACAAAAAAAATCTGTTTCATTCTTCTCTCACACAAAAGTCTCTTGTACCCTCCCCAGGGAAGCAAGCCAGGGCTCTTCCATCCCACTGCATTCTGCTCAAAGTCTGGTGGATGTTCAGTGCCTCAATGGTTCCCCATGGATATGTCTCCTCATGGTTCAATAAGTTACAAATAAAGAGGAAACTGTCTGCTTCCCCATCCTCCTCCTTTGCAAAGAAATCCTCAGTCAGAAAGTGGAAGAACAGAAGGCCACAGCAGGCCCTGGTCTGTATCAATTCTGAAGTCCTGCTGGGCGGCCTTTATGAAGGTCCTCCAACTTGGAAATGGGGTTGTTTCTTAACTAAACCCTGCTCTGCTGTTTGCGAAAACGCGCCTTGTCCTTTACTCTCCACGGATCTTTGTTCTTTGGGCATTCTCTTTTTGTTCATTAACCTCCAGGGTGCATATTAGAGGTCTGCAAAGTTTCTTGTAAATCTGTAAAGCCTACTTCTGCTGATGCAAGTGTGGAGTTTCAAGAGCCATTTTAGGTCTCAAAGTCGAAGGGTCTTTGGTAATGTTTCAATAGTGAAATTTACCCCCAACATAGGAAGCTTAGGAAGATCTATTTCTCTCCAGTCAGTTAAGTGTGTCAGTCATCACAATCGAGACACAATTCTGAAGCTTGATTTATTGCTTCCTTGTTTTAATGTCACCTATCATCCACTTAACGGGTTGGCAGTTTGAGACAGGTTGTGTAAAACTTCTCAGAAAGTCATGTGGTGACTGGACGCATGACACCTACACGCATGGCCCATATTCCTAGACTGGATTTTCCTCCTTCCCTGCATGGCTCTCCTGATCTCTCATTCCTACTCAGATAAGACTCCTGGACATAAAACTTTGTCTCTTGCTCTGCTTTTAAGACAACTAGCCTGAGACACTAATACTTTTCACAGAAAGGCTGTCTTGATGTGTCTTTGTCAACCCAAGCTTTTCCAACCTCATTTCCTATGGTGAGAGTCAAGAAATATTCATTTTTCCAACTTTTCAATATCTCAGATTTCTGAACTGACTCATCTCTTTATTTTTCCTCTTCTGTTCCGTTCCGTCGCTCAGTCGTGTCCAACTCTATGCGACCCCGTGGACTGTAGCCTACCAGGCTTCTCCATCCATGGGATTCTCCAGGCAAGAATACTGGAGTGGGTTACCGTTTCCTTCTCCAATTTTTTTTTTTTTCCTCTTAAATACCAGTTAATCATTGACCAAGTTCATCACTTTTTTTCCCAATATTTTTTTTTGATGTGGACCATTTTTATAGTCTTTATTGAATTTGTTACAATATTGCTTCTGTTTTATGTTTTGGTTTTTTAGCCTTCGAGGCGTGTGGGATCTTAGCCCCCTGAACAAGGATCAGACCCACAATCCCTGCATTGGAAAGCAAGTCCTTAACCAAGAAACCACCAGGGAAGTTCCTCATCACTTTCTTTTAAACCTTTCCTAATGTCAGCTAACAGAAGCCAATGCTCATTCACACTGCCGCCTTCTAGCTACTTCCTCTGCCTGCCCCAAGTTAGAGCAAACAATATTTCTCCTTGAAAGTTTTATTGCGATAATTGCAGATTCACATACAATCGTGAATTTCAATTTTGAATTGTGGTGTTGGAGAGGACTCCCTTGGACTGCAAGGCGATCAAACCAGTCAATCTTAAAGGAAATCGACCCTGAAAAATTCATTGGAAGGACTGACACTGAAATTGAAGCTCCAATACTTTGGCCACCAGCTGACTCATTGGAAAAGACCCTGAAGCTGGGAAAGATAGACAGCAAAAGGAGAAAGGGGGCTACAGAGGATGAGGTAGTTGGATAGCATGACTGACTCAATGGCCATGAATGAGAGCAAGCTCGAGGAGAGAGTGAAGGACAGGACGCCTGGCATGCTGAAGTCCATGGGGTCGCAAAGAGTAGGAAATGATTTATGGACTGAACAATGATACAATTGTAATAAATACTACCTATATATCCACTGACCATTTTTCTTATTTTTCTCTCTGTAGCAAAACTTTGCCAAACTATATTAGACATCACCAGACAATGACTTTAATACAATCCTCTGATCTCACTCCAATTTCCCCAGTTCTAATTAATGCACTGTGTGTACGTGAAGTTCTGTACAATCTTATTATCTTTATAGGTTCCTGTATCCACCACCACAGTCAAGACATTAAACACTTCCACTTATTCCCTCATGTTGCGCTTCTCCTGTTGTGCCTTTTTATCTGTTCCCATCTCCTGCCACAGCCCCCGACTCAGCTCTGTCCTCAAATCTTGGCCACTAAAATGCTCTCCATTTCTAAAATGTGATCATTTAAAAATGCTCTGAAAATGGGATAATACAAAATGTCATTTGCTGGGCATTCAATATAATTCCCTGGAGATTTATCCAAGTCTTTTGTTCCTTTTTATTGATGAGCAGGATTCTGTGAAACTTATGTACCATTCGCCTGCTGCAGGACAGTCTAGCTGACTCCATTTTTTTTTTTTTTCCCTACTGTGAATAAGACTACTACGAATCCTCATGTCAGATTTTTGTGTGGTCTGGTCTGTATGTCAGTTGGAAAAGAATTCCCAGACATGGGGCAGAATGAGAGGACAGTAGAGTTTTTTAGAGTAGGAGATGCTGTTTAGAAGAGCGGGCCAGTTCAAGGGAGAGTCGCCTTATGTGGGCTAGTAGCCAATTTTTATAGCCTCAAGACAGAGAAAATTCTGGCTAGAAGGGTGACACCAGGTGATTGGTTAGGGTGCTATAGGATGAGTAACAGGGTGGGTATTTGTACCTAATATGGGGTCAGGGAGCTGGCTGGTTTAGATTGGGGAGAGGGGGAGCTCATGGCAACAGTTGCTATGAGGTTGAGATATTTCCTTGGTATAGGGCTCTGCATCTGTGACATTGGTACCAGACCTGGCAACCTGTGACTTTGGTACAGGGCTCCACAGCATGAACATAAATTTTCCTTACTCTAGGATTAATGTCCAGGCGTTCGATTGCCTGGCCATATGGTAACTTTTATGTTTAGTTTTACAAGAAACTGGTAACTTTTAATGAGTGACTATACTGTTTTACATTTCCAGCTGCAATGTGTGAGCAATTCCTTTTCTCTGCATCATCACCAGCATTGGGTGTTGTTGGTATTTTTTGTTTTTAATTTAATCCATTCTCATAGGTGTATAGTGATATTGCCATTTTAGTTTGCATTTCTCTGTTGGGTAATGATGTTGAAAATTTGTTTTCATGTGTCATTTGTTATCTGTATATCCTCAGTGAAATGTCTCATTTTTTTTAAGTGTTGTGTTTAGAGAGTTCATTATATATGCTAAAGTCCAACTATGAGGTTTGAAAATATTTTTTCTAGTTTATAAACTGTCTTTTCTTCCTCTTCACATGGATTGTCAAAAGAAAAACCTTTTAAAATTTTGATGAAGTCCAATTTATGAATTTTTGTTTTTTTGGACATATTTTTGATGTCAAGTTGAAGAACTCTGTGATCAGCTCTAGACCCTGAAGACTTGAGTTAATTTTTATGCTGTGTTGCCTATGGGGGTCCAAATGCTCCAGCACCACGTGTTTAAAAAGCTATCTTTCCTCGCTTAGGCAACACTGGCCCAGTGGGGAGTGAGTTGTTTGCTTATTCTCTGGGCATTCATGGTGTCTGAATAATCCACTTGTTCAGAGAGACGCCTGTGTGACCCAGGGACAGAACCAGTCTGCCTGCATGTTCCTCTGTTTGTGGGTCAGGGATTGGTGAAGGCCAGGCCTGGGTGACTTTCTTTTATTGGCTGAGAGAAGACAAGATTCTCTCCCCCTGGACCGTTCCTCCAGTCCTGGAGCCAGAGCCTGCTGGCCTTCCTCCTACACCTTCAGAGTTCTCCTTGGTTGTCTTCTGCACCCTTTCCAGAGATTATAGTGATGCTTAGTGCAGAGGGAATAGGAAAACACATCTATGCCATCCTTCATGCCAGAATATTCATGGCTGCAGTCCATGGGGTCGCAAAGAGGCAGACACGATTGAGCAACTGAACAACAGCGAGTTCGCATCAGAAGACCGAGCAACAGTTACACTAAGACATGTCAGTGTAACACCTTCGCTTCCCTATTTTATTATTAATTCCCCCCACGTATGTATCATATGGAGTTACTGGTTTGTTAAGTGTAACTGACTTTGATCCCGTAGTGGAGAATCCGCCTGCCAATGCAGGGGCATATCCGTGGTCCAGGAAACTCCACATGCTACGGGGCAGGTAAGCCCGAGCTCCACAACTGCTGCAGCCTGAGTGCCCTAAAGCCTGTGCCCCACGACGAGAGAAGTCACTGCGGTGAAAAGCTGGCCGCCTCGCCGAAGACAGAGAAAATCTGCCTGCAGAAACGAGACGCGAAGCAGCCAGAGACAAATCAATCAATAAATAAAATTTTAAAAAGAATAAAAATTACAAAAAAATGTAACTGTTCCTTCAACTGGGAATGTCCTGTCCTCTCCCCTTCTTTAGAAATGCTCGTGGGATTTCACTGAATGTCGTCAATGACTGGGGAAGTCAGGGCTGACTTATTAAGGGCAGTGGGACTTTTACTATAGGGAAAAACAAGTCCCCTGCTGGCCTCCATTCTCTGAGAACCCTTATTAGCTGTTACCCAGGCTGCACGCTGCTGGGTTACTTGACTTGTAAAGAGGGAAGCATGCCTCACTGCTTTGTTGTAGGCGGTGGTTGACATGCAGTTATTGAACTAATCCAAACTGTGTTTTCCAATGAATGTCTCAAGGGAAGGTTTCCAATTCACTGTGGCTACTTAAAAGTAGTTGTCAGAGGAAATTAAGGGCTCAGTTCTTATGCAGGCAGTGACTGTCTCTACATCAACACCTGTTGTCCTCTCATGGTGAGCACGGCAATCTTGTTTGCAGTCAGACTTGGCCACATGACTATAGAGACAGCGAATCTTTTGTAGGAAAACAAGTCTTCCCCCAATAAAGCACAGCCATGCATTTCTGTACCTATTATATTTAAGAGACTAAATGCTAGAAAGTGTATGAGCATGCTCACAGAAAAACTGTGTGCAGCAAGTGTAAGATGTTTGTTCATTCACTCACACACTCATTCAATTCACTCACAAAAACTTTGTGGTTACTGATTCACTATTTACAGCTGTATGTCAGTTATTTAGCTAAGTTCTGGTATCATAATGAATAAGACCTTACATCCTTCTAAAGAGATTCTTACAAAACCACGAGGTCAGGGTAGTTGCTTTCTGCCCCTCCCCCTGCCCTCAGTCACCATAGGCTCATGGAACCCCTATTCCTAATATTCCTATTTATTTGTTATTGTTGTTTTGTTTCTAAGTCATTTCTGACTCTTGTGACCCCAGACCTGAAGGCTCCTCTGTCCACGGGTTTTCCCAGGCAAGGATACTGGAATGAGTGGCCATTTCTTCCTCCAAGGGATCTTCCCAACACAGAGATTGAACTCGCATCTCCTGCATGGGCAGGTAGATTCATTACCACCTGGTAACTCCTAACTCATAATGCAGGAAAACAGGGCATCATGGAAAAGTCCTAGAGTAAGTTTTAAAGGGTGAGCAGGAATAAAGGCAGAGCAGAAAGGCCTCAGGGCAGAAGGAAGGAAGTAGCTCCAAGTATGTCCAGGTACAAAGAGCAGAAGACACTGCTGGGGGCGGGGGTGGCAGGAAGAGCCTTTGACAAGCCCTAGAAATTTGGCCTTGGAGCACGAAATGAAGCAGGGCAAAGGCTCATAGAGTTTTGCCAAGAGAATGCACTGGTCATAGCAAACACCCGCTTCCAACAACACAAGAGAAGACTCTACTCATGGACATCAGCAGATGGTCAACACCGAAATCAGATTGATTATATTCTTTGCAGCCAAAGATGGAGAAGCTGTATACAGTTAGCAAAAACAAGACCAGGAGCTGACTGTGGCTCAGATTATGAACTCCTTATTGCCAAATTCAGACTTAAATTGAAGAAAGTAGGGAAAACCACTAGACCATTCAGATATGACATAAATCAAATCCCTTATCATTATACAGTGGAAGTAAGAAATAGATTTAAGGGTCTAGATCTGATAGATAGAGTGCCTGATGAACTCTGGACGGAGGTTTGTGACATTATACAGGAGACAGGGACCAAGACCATCCCCATGGAAAAGAAATGCAAAAAAGCAAAATGGCTGTCTGAGGAGGCCTTACAAATAGCTGTGAAAAGAAGAGAAGTGAAAAGTAAAGGAGGAAAGGAAAGATATAAGCATCTGAATGCAGAGTTCCAAAGAATAGCAAGGAGAGATAAGAAAGCCTTCCTCAGCGATCAATGCAAAGAAATAGAGGAAAACAACAGAATAGGAAAAACAAGAGATCTCTTCAAGAAAATTAGAGATATCAAGGGAACATTTCATGCAAAGATGGGCTCGATAAAGGACAGAAATGGTATGGACCTAACAGAAGCAGAAGATATTAAGAAGAGGTGGCAAGAATACACAGAAGAACTGTAAAAAAAGATCTTCACAATGAAGATAATCACGATGGCGTGATCACTCACCTGGAGCCAGACATCTTGGAATGTGAAGTCAAGTGGGCCTTAGAAAGCATCACGACGAACAAAGCTAGTGGAGGTGATAGAATTCCAATTGAGCTATTTCAAATCCTGAAAGACGATGCTGTGAAAGTGCTGCACTCAATATGCCAGCAAATTTAGAAAACTCAGCAGTGGCCACAGGACTGGAAAAGGTCAGTCTTCATTCCAATCCCAAAGAAAGGCAATGCCAAAGAATGCTCAAACTACTGCACAATTGCACTCATCTCACACGCTAGTAAAGTCATGCTCAAAATTCTCCAAGCTAGGCTTCAGAAATATGTGAATCGTGAACTTCCAGATGTTCAAGCAGGTTTTAGAAAAGGCAGAGGAACCAGAGATCAAATTGCCAACATCCGCTGGGTTATGGAGAAAGCAAGAGAGATCCAGAAAAACATCTATTTCTGCTTCATTGACTATCCCAAAGCCTTTGACTGTGTAGATCACAATAAACTGTGGAACATTCTGAAAGAGATGGGAATACCAGACCACTTGACCTGCCTCTTGAGAAACCTGTATGCAGGTCAGGAAGCAACAGTTAGAACTGGACATGGAACAACAGACTGGTTCCAAATAGGAAAAGGAGTACGTCAAGGTTGTATATTGTCACCCTGCTTATTTAACTTCTATGTAGAGTACATCATGAGGAACGCTGGGCTGGAAGAAGCACAAGCTGGAATCAAGATTACCGGGAGAACTATCAATAACCTCAGATATGCAGATGACACCACCCTTATGGCAGAAAGTGAAGAGGAACTCAAAGGCCTCTTGATGAAAGTGAAAGAGGAGAGTGAAAATGTTGGCTTGAAGCCCAACATTCAGAAAACGAAGATCATGGCACCTGGTCCCATCACTTTTTGGGAAATAGATGGGGAAAGAGTGGAAACCGTGTCAGACTTTTTTTTGGGGGGCTCCAAAATCACTGCAGATGCTGATTGCAGCCATGAAATTAAAAGACACTTACTCCTTGGAAGGAAAGTTATGACTAGCCTAGATAGCATATTAAAAAGCAGAGGCATTACTTTGCCAACCAAGGTCCGTCTAGTCAAGGCTATGGTTTTTCCCGTGGTCATGTATGGATGTGAGAGTTGGACTGTGAAGAAAGCTGATCGCTGAAGAATTGATGCTTTTGAACTGTGGTGTTGGAGAAGACTCTTGAGAGTCCCTTGTACTGCAAGGAGATCCAACCAGTCCATTCTAAAGGAGATCAATCCTGGGTGTTCATTGGAAGGACTGATGCTAAAGCTGAAACTCCAATACTTTGGCTACCTCATGCGACGAGTTGACTCACTGGAAAAGACTCTGATGCTGGGAGCGATTGGGGGTAGGAGGAGACGGGGACGACAGAGAATGAGGTGGCTGGATGGCGTCACCGACTCGATGGACATGAGTTTGAGTGAACTCCAGGTGTTGGTGATGGACAGGGGGGCCTGGCGTGCTGTGGTTCATGGGGTTGCTAAGAGTTGGACACGACTGAGCGACTGAACTGAACTGAACTGAACTGAGTGGCTCTGATTTGCAGTTTTTTATTGTTTACAACTTGCGTTGTTTGATAATCACACAAAAATCCTTGATAATTAATTCCACTCAGGAGTCCCAATACAGGAGAGTAACGGGAGGCTCTGTTAGATCGCGCGCCTGCCTGCCTGCCTGACTTCTTTTTTTACTCTGTTGCTCCATCTCATTCCCTCTCATTTGTCCATTAGTTTATTTGTCCCTCCCTCCTTCTCTTCTTCCCCTCCACCCACCTCACTTCCTTCCTTCCTTATTTCACCGTCTTTGTGGTTGTTTCTCCCAAGCAAATGTTTATTGATTACCTTCTAAGCATCATGGACAGTTATGTAACGAGGACAAACCTCAACAACAACAACAATGAAAAAAAATCCCAGGTCAGACTTAATAAATTTTGCATTTTAGTCTAGAAAAAACATATTCAAGCAAGCGGGCATATATTTACAAATCTTTGTCAACTAAACCATTGTAAGCTAAATGGTTAAAAATCATTGTGAGCTAAAATACATATTATGAAGGAAAAAATAGAGACTGAAATGATATTCCAAAGGATGGGCTTTATTTTGATTAGCCTGGATAAGAACTCTTCCGAAGAAAGGGACATTTAAATCAAGACTCAAAGGAAAACAGGGGGCCCCATGGCCATGGCTGTGGAATGTGGGGAAGTAGGGTAAGATGATCTGGAGGAGACTGGTGCAAACCCAGAAGGAAAGTGACGAATGGAAGGCTGACCATCAGGTTCACAACGTTATTCTGTAAAACACGCAGGTCTATTGACGGCACAGTCCTGGCTGTTGGCTTCATTTCAGGCTAATCATCTGTTACTGAGTCTCTCCTGGATACTCAAAACTCTCCGGTATAGTCATAAACCAACAATTCAACTTACACTAATCTCAACTACTCTGGAAGAAGAAATCCCTCAGAATTCCTCCTCGCTTTCTCTCTTTTTCACAAACACACACATACACACACTTGAGGGGCAGGGGGAAGAGAGGGGGAAAGAGAGAGAGGAGAGGAGTGAAAAATATAGATGCATTTATTCAGTTGTATTGTAGATGAAGCTCTAGTAGTATCAGCTTTGCGGAATCAATCATTTTGTCAGTATTCCGTGGATAAATATCTGCTATGCAATAAGTTGTGAGCTTCCCTGGTGGGTCAGTCAGTCAAGAATCTGCCTGCAAAGCAGGAGACTGCCTGCAGCACAGGAGACCTGGGTTTGACCCCTGGGTCTGGAAGATCCCCTGGAGAAGAAAATGGCACCCACTTCAGTATTCTTGCTTGGGAAATACCATGGGCAGAGGAGCCCTGTGGGCTACGGTCTATGGGGTTGCAAGAGTCGGACATGACTTAGTGACTAGACCGCCACCATGCAAGAGACTGGGTAGTAAGAAGGGCAGGAGTCCTGGTCTGGAAGAGACAGCGAGGCACAGACCTGCATGACGTGCTGAGATGCTTGGTTGCTGTTGTTCGTGTTCAGTCTATTTGCAGCCCAATGGGCTGCAGCACGCCTGGCTTCCCTGTCCTTTACTGTCTCCCAGAGTTTGCTCAAACTCATGTCCATTGAATCGGTGAAGCCATCCAACCATCTCATCCTCTGTTGCCCTCTTCTCCTTTTGCCTTCAATCTTTCCCAGAATCAGGGTCTTTTACAATGAGTTTTTTAAAATTTGCATAAAAAGTTTTGGCATAAAAATTTGCATTAAACAAGTGTTTTTTTTTTTTTAAATATTTTTATTTGCATCAGGTGGCCAAAGTACTAAAAGGGATGCATGTGTGTGTGCTAAGTCGCTTCTTTGTGACCCTATGGACTTTAGCCTGTCAGGCTCCTCTGTCCATGGGATTCTCCAGACAAGAATACCAGAGTGGGTGGGCATGCCCTCCTCCAGGGGATCTTCCTGACCCAGGGATTGAACCTGTATCTCTTACATCTCCTGCATTAGAAGGTGGGTTTTTTAACACTAGTGCCACCCAGGAAGCCTACTACAAGGGCTACCAAGATTCAATTCAGGAGGAATCTGGGGCTGAGGACAGGAGAGAGAGACTGACTGGAAGAATCCACATATTTATCAAATTATGGGCATTCTTCTTCTAGAGGTTGCCCAACTTTTGGATTTCCAGTTATGTGAGATTATAAATTCCTTTATTGTTCATATGCACTTGAGTTGAGGTTTCTATTATTTGCCTCTAAAGCATTATGACTGAAGGGAGGCGCCATGGGTCGCATTGGTCTCTCCACCTCGCTACACACGGCCACCAGAACTGTGACAGAGGACCTGTAAGCATCTCCTAACTAGAGAACCCCCCTGGTCACCTGACTCCCCCCACCTCATTTTCCTGTCCTTTCCTCAACATCACTTCCTCAGGGAGACATCTCTTGACTTTAAAACTGGATGAGCGCCCCTGATTATACATTCTTTCCACACTCTGTCTTTTCCTTTCTTGTATTTATCAAATCTTGACTGATTATTTGCTGCATGGATCATTCATTACATCATGAGCTTCCTCGAGGTAGGGCGATGTTGGTTAAGCTCTGTCTTGTTTCTATGGCACCCAGCCTACTTCTGGGCACAAAGCATTTGTACAATGAGTGGTGAATGGATAAATAAATGAAGAGCCAGCCTTTAATAAATGTGTGCTGAGTTGGAATCGAGATTCAATATATCTGCACGTAATATGGACTCGGGAGTGACATTGCCAATTAATAGACCCTGAGCACCCGCGATGTCTCCTATGAACCTAATATAATGGTTTCACTCTGGTGTCTTTGAAGGTGGTGGCTGGAGTTCATTTGAAATGGTGTATTTGCCAATTTCACTTTATTTCCTCAGCCTAGATTTCAGAGGCAAGCAGCATGCCTTTCATTTATCCAACTTACCCAGAACCTATTCAATAGAATAATCAGCTCCCAGCAGTTCCACACTTGTTGCTTGTCAAACCCTCTTACAGTCAAGGAATGTAAGTAATCGGAGAAGGATACTTGGCAACACATGGACTGAGAGGTTCAGAATTCTAATTCTGTTCTGCCTTCAAGGACGAGTCTCTGTCCGGACCAGCCTGAGTGGCCTTTCTGCTTTCATCCGTACAACGATGAGAGAGCACAGGGCCAGCCTGCAGTGCAGCCTCCCTCCACGCTCACCTCACCTTCCCTTTCCTTCCTCGACTTCTCACTGCCAGATGTTACGACACTCAATGATGAAATCTGTGACTTATTCACCTTGGTCCCCAGAACTCCAGACAGTTACAGTCCAATGCACTATCATGTAACAGTATTCTTGGAGGCCTGCAATGGAACGGACGCTGTGGTGGGTGTGATAAAAACACAAAGAAGACAGGGAGCCTGTAGCAATTGTGGTCAGAGAGTTGTCTTAAAGGGAACGTCTGAGGGAATGAAGGAGAGTTATGCGGAAGACAATGTAGAGAACTCAAGATATATTTGTGATCAAGATCTATATGTGGTGTGAATCAGGAAGTGAATTACACGGAGGAAAAGGCAGAGGGGCTGATGAATGTGAAAGAACTTTGAACAAAAATGACTCATCTGTCAAGTCACAGCATGTGCCTATTTAAAAGAAACACCAGTCCAACATCTAAAAAAGAGACAGAAGTAATTAAGAATTGATGAGTTCTCTCAGTAAAATGGAAAAGGAAAATTTGGCACAATCTTAAATACAGTCTACTCATCCTGTCAAAGTCATGCATACAGCATGGGGATGATCCCCCTCCAGCCTCCCACTCTCAATCTAACCAAATTTCTTTTTGTCTTTTGCTCTCAAACTCTCCTTGGACTCTGTCTGTTGTGGCTCTTATGGATCCCTTTTCCCTTTCCATAAATCCTGGTTAATTTATTTCTTCCAGTAGTGGCTTGATGACCTTTCTCATTAAACAAATGCAGCAGCAGCAGCAACCCCTTCTATTAGCTTCTGACATATTGATTCTTTATGTATCAATATTTTCTAGAGCATAATAAAAGACCTCTGTATCTAACTGGTGAACACAGAGTATTCTTCAGCAAAATGGAAAAGAGCAAAAGGCTTGGTTACCTATTGTCCCAGTGATGCTGGAGAAAACTAGGCTTGGAGCCTGAAATTTAGTTTCTCTAAACTCAGTAGTTAGTCGCTATGGCATTTGGTACCAGTCATTTTTGGTTTCCTTTAGACTTCATGTTTCTTATCTGAAGAATGGAACAGTGGAAAAGTGGGATTAGGACTAGTCCAGATTACGTCAAAAGTCCTTTCTTAATTATTCTATTTTTCCCTTGCAAAAGGTAAGTTAAATTTCCTAAGGACATTTTTTTTTTCCAGTGACATTTCTCACAATCCTGGAGGAAATTCCCAATATAAACGATGACCTGGACCGCATCCAGCTCAACCCTAATCTGAAAGGGAATGATTGGGTGAGTAGTTCTCACTTATTCAGCAAAGGAGTGCCTCCAGCATGCTAGGCTCCTGTGCTCCGGAGCTGGTGACAACACTGACATCCCCTGGGGACAGGAAAAGAAGCATCAGTCATGAGAAGGGGTGGGCTTCACAATGTAGTTTCCAGTCTCTGGAAAATAGAGCTAGAGAGAATTGACGCATTTGAAAGAACATTTCCTCTGGACTCAGACAGACCTGGTTTGAGTCCCACATTAGCTGGTTATTAGCTGTGCATTCTTGGACAAGTTACTAAGCTTCGCTGAAGCTGAATATCCCCTCTGTGAAAGGAGAACAATTACTTGCCTCTTATCTTTATAAGTATTAAGCAAGGTAACTTGGACAAATGTTGGTGTTGTTCAGTTGCTCGGTCATGTCTGACTCTTTGTGACCCCATGAACTGCAGCATTCCAGGCTTGCCTGTCCTTCACCATCTCCCAAAGCCTGCCCAAACTCAAGTCCATCCAGTCGGTGATGCCATCCAATTATCTCATCCTCTGTCATCCTCATCTACTCCTGCCCTCAATCTTTCCCAGCATCAGGGTCTTTTCAATGAGTCAGCTCTTCACATCAGGTGGCCAACGTATTGGAGCTTCAGCTTCAGCATCAGTCCTTCCAATGAGTATTCAGGACTGATTTCCTTTAGGATGGACTAGTTTGATCTCCTTACAGTCCAAGAGACTCTCAAGAAGCTTCTCCAATACCACAGTTAGAAAGCATCTATTCTTTGGTGCTCAGTCTTCTTTATGGTCTAATTCTCATATCCATACATGACTACTAGAAAAACCATAGCTTTGACTGTACGAACCTTTGTTGGAAAAGTAACATCTCTGTTTTTTAATATGCTGTCTAGGTCTGACAGTGTATTGAGTAGGTACTTAAAAGTGAACAGAATAATATCAGATTAAAGTTATCTTTAGTCTCAGTTTCATATAGGTCTCAATAATTGTTTTTCACTTGATAAGTGGTGTCCAACTCCTTGTGACCCCACAGACTGCAGCCTAGCAGGCTCCTCTGTCCATGGGATTTCCCAGGCAAGGATACTGGATTGGGTTGAACTTCCTCCTCCAGGAGACCTTCCGGACCCCTTGGCAGGCAGATTCTTTACCACTGACCTGCCAGGGAAGCCCCGCAGTACAGTGGATGCTGCCTTCTAAACGCAGAAGCAAGAGAGGATCATGCTGTCCCTGTGAGAGAAGGGAGCAGACGATCAGTTCTGCATCCTTGACAGGCCAGAGTTTGCCGCCTTTTCTGAGAAGCCGTGAGAGTAAACGGGGTGAGCTTGTGGACCGTGGTCTTTGGCGCATTTCTCTATTCAGTTCCGCTGCTGAAGAGCAGATGCAGTCAGAGACATTATGCCCGTGTGAATGAGCCTGGCTATGCTGCAATATTATTTTGTTTATAATCACAGGTAGTGGGCAGGGTTTGCTGGAAGTTATAAACTACTGACCCCTGCTCTGGACTACAAAAGATGTCAGAGGAACAGAAAAAAAGAAAAATGTTGGTGAGTAAAGGTGATTTTTTTGGATAAAGCCACTCATTTACCTTAATATCTTACCCGATCCTCTCCATAGCCAGCCTCAAGGTGGGTGGGGTAGGGAATATCTTCCTTCCACCTTAGATGAAAGAGTGGGCTTGAAGAGATCACTCGGAGAAGGGCTGTCAGTGAACTAGTGTCTGACTCACACCCGAGACACTTAAATGGCAAGGGACCAGCTGACTCAAGGCTCTAAGAAAGGAGGAACTGTCTGAGTTAGGACTCACTTGAACTGTCAGAATTTCTAAGGATGAAGGATGTGCCATGGTCTCCTATAAAGTGGGCTCCTTGCAAGGGAGTTGCCTTAGAGTTTGCTTGAGAGGGAAGAGTGGGCTTGAAAGAAACCAGAGGCATACCACAGGTGGCTCAAGATTCAAAGAGAAGCCCTGCATGATCCACTGAAATGGAGATGCATTGACACAAATGGAGGGAAGGGAGAAGAGGGAAGGGAAAGCCACAGAGAAGAGGTGGCAAAACTGAGAAATTTACAGCTGTTTCCTGAGAGAGAGGTGATTTTAACACACTAACCCCAAGGAGAACCTGAGTCTTCCCTCCTCAGTTCAATCAAGTAAGACGTCTCCTACCTTTTTCCTCTCTCTGTTTTTGCATCCCTGTTCCTGAGCCCTAAGGGGCCTGGACTTGGGACTAGTAAGACTAGATAGTACAGGAGAAAGAAAAACGGAGTCAGTATGAATGGCTCCCCGAGGACAGGTGGCCAGCGGACAGGAAGCCAGGTCCAGGAAAGAGAAGTAGCTTCAACGTGACTGAAGTTTAAAGTCTTGATTATTTCACTGTAACAGACAAGCTGCTTCTTGATTAGCTGTGTGTTAATTACTCATATCTGACCAGAAGGAGTATAACAATGCTCCTAAATATCACCCAGGGGCAGAGCATAACTATTCTCACAGGGTATAGGTAGAGAGACAAAACCAGACCAACTATAAAGTTCCCTCAAGACTGTAGCCCACAAGTACATTTTTTTTCAGCTTAATGCACACACATTCTAGTATCCTCTTTATATCCAAGAGTTTGCAACTTAGTCAGAACTAAGCCAGGAGCTCTATGTTATATTGTGGGTACTGAACTTCCATCTACTGAAACAGTCATTTCAATGGAAATCTCCATTCCTCAAGCATTGTTATTAGATTGTTAAAGGAGATGGTTAAACAGCTTGGGAATCTAAGCTTAAGGATGAATCCGAGTTCCTTGCCTTCAACATGTTAAGCTTCCATGCTCTGGACACACTGGATCTATAAATGTACATCATGGTACATTAACATCTAAGAATGGTAGCATGATGATACTGTAAAAACACAGAAGTTTTATTTCTTAGAATGGAGTTTATTGGAAATATAACCTCAAGATGCCTTAGAATCTAAGATTAAAGGCTCTTAAGATCTTAGCATCATAGAAGCTTAGAAAAGTAATGGATTTAAAGTACCATAGAGTAACAAATAGAGTCCCCGGAATTTAGAAGTGTAGCTTCTTAGAATCATAACACATAAAATCGTTTAGATCTTATCATCTAGGGATCATAGAATTGTTAAAGGGCAGAATCATAACATGTTAAAAACCTGTGTAATAGAATTTTTGAGAGATGCAACTTAATCTTTGTGGGATCTTAGGTGTTATCTGTTTTAGCTTCTAACACTGTGGAGATTCTTTTATGAGGGTGTTTCTCAAATAGCATTGCAACTGACATTTTTGACTAGATAATTCGTTGTCAGCATGGGAAGGAGAGGTTGCCATCCGGGGCACTGTCATATGTTCAGCAGAATTTCTAGCCTTTACCCAGCACTTTGCAGTAGCACCACCTCCATCATAACAATGAAAATTACTTTCATCCACTGCCAAGTGTCCCAAGCACTGCTTTACAGCATCTGTTAGTTGATCATCCCTGAGGGAGGAAATTACCTTCTGAGGATTTCCCCAGCACTTAAAATTTAGTGTGTAGTCTCTGCTAGGTTTGATCTCATTTGAACCTCACAGTTATTATCTTGCCGCTTGACAAGTGCGAAGGCAAAGGTTTAGAGAACTTCAGTTCTTGGGGGTCACACAGCTGATAAGGGGGTGAGGAAAGATTTGAAGTCACATACTGGACATTTCTCTAAATGCTGACTTCCGCCCCAATTTCCGTGTTGGTGGCTCGAACCGGAGGAAAGCAGTTTCCTTTGTTGAACTGATTCCTACTTCGTCTTCCAGTCTTATTCATGATGTAATTATCTTACAGTTATAGACTGTCAAAAAGTCAGACCACAGAGGCAGACTCTCTGGAGTCCAATCCAAGATCCATGGTGTGTCATCAATGTGACCTTGGAAAGGTCTTCACTTTTTCTGCCTGTGATGTTTGGGACCCCTACTGTTGTGTGCGTACTGTCTCCAGTTTTAATATGCTTAATACCTCTGTTTTAATATGCTGCATAATTTCAGTTCAGTTCAGTTTACTCACACAGTCCTGTCCGACTCTTTGCAACCCCATGCACTGCAGCATGCCAGGCCTCCCTGTCCAGAACCAACTCCCAGAGCTTGATCAAACTCATGTCTATCGAGTTGGTGATGTCATCCAACCATCTCATCCTCTGCCGTCCCCTTCTGCTCCTGCCCTCAATCTTTCCCAGAATCAGGGTCTTTTCAAACGAATAAGTTCTTTGCATCAGGTGGCCAAAGTATTGGAGTTTCAGCTTCAGCATCAGTCCTCTCAATGAATATTCAGGATTGATTTCCTTTAGGATGGACTGGTTAGATCTCCTTGCAGTCCAAGGGACTCTCAAGAGTCTTCTCCAACATCATAGTTCAAAAGCATCAATTCTTTGGTGCAATATATATAGGCAGGGCGAGGCTGAATGATTCTTCTGTTCTACATGGTATCAAAGGAGGTCATGTGATGTTATTCAATTGGCATATGGCCTGGTCGTGAGGATCCCAGATGAGTTTGCTGACATGTTTGACTCCTTGTTGGGGTGATGGGGAGGCTGGGTGTGTGTGGAACAGCAAGGCAGGCACAGATTTTCTGGCACGGAGGTCAGACATCTTACATGGTGGTTCTGGGCTCCAAGAGTGAGACTTCTGACAGTCAAGGTGGACACAGAGTGGCTTTTGTATGACACATTTCTGGAGCCACTAAGCACCTCATGTGTCATTTCTCTAATGGTCAGCACAGCCAGAGCCTACCCAGGTCTGAGGGGAAGGGACAGACCCCATCTCACCATGAAGGAGTGTCTAAGAATTCACAGTCATGTTTGAAAACCACTGCACCTACAAAAAGAGACAAGAGCAATGCTTACCTCATCAGGCTGTGAGTGTTACAAAGGCTATACTTGTAAAATGCTTAGCATATGAAGAGTAATCTAAAATGTGAGCAGCTTTTGTTTATACGTGAACTCTAATTCACAGGAATATCTCAGAGCTTGCAAGATCCCTGAAGCCTTCAACCTTTCCAGAGCAGTGGAAACCTTGAGGGTTGGGTGGGAGCCAGGGCGCTTAAGGACACCGGATTAATTTAGACACAGCTCCCAGAGAGGGGCTGTGAGATAAAAGCATTTCCATTTTAGAGGGTGAAAGAGCTGCTTCCATAAGTGACCAAGGCAGAAGGGCCGGCCTGGATTTATTCACATCTGTATTGGAGGCGACGGCAAGTGTGTGCGCCACTTACGTGGCTACCGTGCTGAGCACAAGCAACAGATACAGTTAGGAGGTGAAATAATAAATCATTAGCAACCGTGAGCCTTTCCTTGCGTGGAACCATGAGGGGGGAGGATCCCCCAAGCAATTCAAACTCAATTACTCTGCTCACAGGGTGTTTGAAATGGAAACAAATGAAGGAGGCAACCTTGGAGGCAGGGGGCATCCATCAGTGCGGCTGAATGCGCTTTTGTCCCGGGCCGCTGGTTGGATTTTGTTAAATGAAAACAGGAGGTAAAATACTGAGAGGGACCCCTCACATTTGTAGAGCACGTCTGAGTTAGCAAAGTGGCTTTCTGTCTGTCATCCCCTTGAGCTTCCTGGAAGGTTCAAATGGCTGAGTCCATTTTATCAAAGAGGTGACTGAAGTGTACACGCATCAGGGGCCTAACCCAGCATTACAGGCCACCAACTGCCAGGCCTAGAACACGGGCCCTTGGGTCCTTGCCTGTGCTTGTTTCCAGGGTTCTGGTGTGGGAAGAACCGAGTTATAGAGCAGGTGGGCATTTTTTCTGCTGGAGACTCTGTCTTCTCTTCCATCTGTGTGTGTGCTGTGCTTAGTCTGTTCAGTCATGTCTGACTCTTTTCAACTCCATGGACTGTAGCCCTCCAGGCTCCTCTGTCTGTGGGATTCACCAGGTAAGAATACTGGAGTGGGTTGTCATGCCCTCCTCCAGGGGATCTTCCCAACCCAGGGATCAAACCCAGGTCTCCTGCATTTGCAGGCAGATTCATTACCATCTGAGCCACTAGGGAAGCCCAAGAAGACTAGAATGGGTTCAGTTCAGTTCAGTCGCTCAGTCGTGTCCGACTCTCCGCGACCCCATGAATCACAGCACGCCAGGCCTCCCTGTCCCTCACCAACTCCTGGAGTACACTCAAACTCATGTCCACAGAGTCGGTGATGCCATCCAGCCATCTCATTCTCTGTCGTCCCCTTCTCCTCCCGCCCCCAACCTTTCCCAGCATCAGAGTCTTTTCCAGTGAGTCAACTCGCCGCATGAGTAGTCTATCCCTTTTCCAGGGAATCTTCCCAGCCTAGGAATCGAATGGGAGTCTCCAGCATTGCAGGCAGATTCTTTACCAACTGAGCTACCAGGGAAGCCCCGCTCTTCCATCTGAAGTGAAGTGTTAGTCTTCAGTCATGTCCAGCTGTCTGCGACCCCATGGACTGTGGCCCATCGGGCTCCTCTGTCCACGGGCTTCTCCAGGCAAGAATACTGGAATGTGTTGCCACCCCCTTCTCCGTGGGATCTTCCTGACCAGGGATTGAACCTGTGTCTCCTGCCTTGCAGGCAGGTTCTTTGCCATCTGAGTCACCACCTACACGCCCTCTGTCCTTCAGGCCTGGGTCTGGTGGGGGCTCTTCTTCTATAGCAGTGGCTCATGGAGTCCTGGACCTTATGACCTTTGCCACAGTGACCTTAGTGCTTGTTAGGACCGCCATGACACAGTACCACAGACTGTGTGGCTTATACAGCAGGGGTTTATTTTCTCATAGTTCTGGAGGCAGGCTGCCCGAGACCCAGGTGTCAGCAGGACTGGCTCTGCAGTCTCTCTCCTGGGTTTGTAGGTGCCCATCTTCCTGTGGCTTCCCATGCTCTTCCTTCTATGTGTGTCTGTGACCTCATTGTCTCTTATCAAAACACTGGCCACATTAGATTAGGGCCTGCCCTAATGACCTCCTTTTAACCTAATCACCTCTTCAAAGACCCTGTCTGCAAATGCAGTCACAGTTGCAATGGTGCTGGAAGACCAAGCCTATTGAGATTATCTGAGGAGAGAGTTTGGAAAGAGAGTGGAAACTCAGGATGGGGCAATCCAGACCCTGCACTGACATTCTCACAGGCAAGAGTCGGTTGGAGAAAGAGCCAGTGAAGAGGCTGAAAAAAGGTGGCCAAAACCCGGTATGTCAACAGGAAAAGATAGGAGTCCAAGAAGTAACAACACAAAAGAGTGTGTTGAGACAGAAGGAGGATTTTCTGAATTTAATAAAAAATAAAAACAGAAACAACTGTCGGATTTGGCAAAATGGAGGACATTATATCTTTGATAAGAAAGATTTAGTGAGGAAGTAGAGGCAAAAGCCTGAATAAAATTACTTGAAGGGAGATGTGAGGTATGCAAGTAGAAATGAGGATTATGCTCAACTCTATTAATTTTGAACGAATGGCACTCAGACTTCAAATGACTATGAACTTGGTTGCTGGCAGCATTATGCTGCTATCTTGCAGCTTTGAATCCAAAGAGGAATAGCACTAGCCCTTAGTTACTGTTCCCAGTTCTGATTCAAAACATCCCTGTTGGGACCCCACCTTGGCCTAATTAGTCATGGCTGAGGACTCCAAAAGAATGTGGCAGTTTCCAGATACATCTCAGTCTGGGATGGGCCAAAAAAAGATGCAGGCAGGTGACAGGGAGGGGGTACTACTCCAAACAGGGAGGAATGGGGCTTTTAAACAAAGCATCTTATAAATCAGCTTGGTAAAGCTACACGGCAACCACGTGAGGCAGACAACAGTATTACAACCAATGTACAAAGGATGAAACTCAGGCTCCTCCAGCTCGTCAGTGTATGCATGCTAAGTTGCTTCAGCATATCTGAGTCTTTGGTGACCACATGAACTGTAGCCCACCAGGCTTCTCTGTCTGGGGTTTCCCAGGCAAGAATATGGAAATGGGTTGCCATGCCCTCCTCCAGGGAATCTTCGTGACCCAGGGATCAAATCTGTGTCTCCTATGTCTCCTGCATTGGCAGGCGGATTCTTTACCACTAGGGCCACCTGGGAAACCCCCAGCCCATCAGGACAGAGTGTAAATTCACTCTGTAAATTCAGATCCAGGGGGCTCACAAGAACTTGTGTTCATTCCAAATAATTACAAGATGCCATGCGGTGAAAGTCAATACTTAAATACTGACTCAGTAGCAGTGGTGACACTTTATGCGTCAGTGCAGGCATTTCTGGAAAGTCTCTGGCCCCTTTACAAAGAGCTGCTTTCTTCTCTGCCCACACCTGACAGCCACCTGTCAGAAGAGCTGACATTCTTTCTAGGAATATCAATGGAGTTCTTTGGGTCTTTAGATTTTTCATATTTCTTGACTAAAAATACTAAACCATAAGAAGTGATTTGTGGCTTAAAGACACTCTTTTCAACTTCTGCTTGGCCATTCTCCCCTTCTGTTAATTTGGCAAACAGCACAAAATGGTGAGTCTTGTTGACTTAGTCAGGCATAGGTTCTTCTCTGTGCATTGGTCGGGGGTATGGGAAGAAAAGAATCTGTTGGTAGCTTCTGGCTCATTATTAAGTGTCTCTGGGTTGTGTGTGTGTGGGTTTCCCAGGTGGCTCTAGTGGTAAAGAACCCACCTGCCAAAATAGGAGACAAAAAAGACGCGGGTTTGATCCCTGGGTCAGGACTATTCCCTGGAGGAGGAAATGACCACCCACTCCAGTGTTCTTGCCTGGAAAATTCCATGGACAGAAGAGACTGCTGGGCTACAGTCCATTTGGTCCCAAAGAGTCAGACATGATTGAAGTGACTTAGCAGGGTTGTGTGTGAATTGGTACGAGGGAAGGGTCTGTTTCTTTATGCAACAGTATTATAGTGCAATCACTCACATATGAGAATAAACTCGTGACAGAGGCAGTATTATTTTAAAAGGGATCATAATGACGAAAGTGATTTTGTGTTATTTGGAGCCAATTTATTTTTATGTAACATAATGAAATGTGGACTCGATTTTGATAATCTACTCCCTTACATCTGCAGAGTTGCTAAAATGCCAAGCCTTCCTTTGTGTTTGTCCTGCCCTGGGAATTTAAGGTAATGCTGACTTCTATGGGTAGACTGGTAGGATTGAAACAGTTATAACAGTATTGGATTTGTTTCTTACTTAGTAAAATGTTTAGCCTTCTGGCCTACATTATAGTTGAGCTAACCCCTCTAATTTTCTGTGCAAGGCTCACTCTTTCTTCAAAACCAGCCTGTATTTTGATTCGTGAATAATGGGATTGGTCAGACCAAGTGTTGGGCTTTTACAGCTTCTGTTCTGCTGGGGCCTGGTTGTATGCTGTCAGTATGGCATGAAGGAGGCCTGGGAATAAAGTGAAAATGTTAGTTGCTCAGTCACGCTCAACTCTTTGCAACCCCATGAACTGTAACCCGCTAGGCTCCTCTGTCCATGGGATTTCCCAGGCAAGAAAACTGGAGAGGGTTGTCATTTCCTTCTCCAGGGGATCTTCCCCACCCAGGGATCTAACCCACATCTCCTGCATTGGCAGGCGGATTCTTTACCACCTTGCCACCTGGGAAGCCCAAAGAGGAGGGTGTGTGTGCTTAGTCGCTTAGTCGTGTCCAACTCTTTGCAATCCCATGGACTGTAGCCCACTAGGCTCCTCTGTTCATGGGATTCTCCAGATAAGAATATTGGATTGGGTTACCATGCCCTCCTACTGGGCATCTTCCCAATCCAGGGATTAAAACCAGGTACCTGCATTGCAGGCAGATTCTTTAACGTCTGAGTCACCAGGGAACCCCTGAAGAGGAGGGTAGGGAGCACCAAAAGGAAGACATATTGAACCAACATTTATTAGAAAGATGTTATGGGAAATATTGGATTAAGTTTAAAAACTTGAAGTTGGATCTGCTCTCACTAGGCATATAACATTTTTTCTCTCTTTACTTTTGGGGAAAACAGAAACAATTAATATTCTGTGACTGTGGGCTATTTTTCTTACATAAGTCATATTAAGATATGGGTGCCATTACCTAGGAGATAAATTATACACTTCGAAATAAAGGAAGATAAAGTGCAAAGCTGGCAACATATCTATGAATATACTTTCTATGCCAGAAATTAGATTTGCCTGCTTCAATTAGAGAATATAGAAAAATCTATCTCTTAGTGTTCAAAATGATAAAAGAATTATAAATAGAGGTTTCTGTTGCACATCATTTCTGGTTCCTATGAGGAAAGGAAGATATCAGAATGGTTTCCTTCTTGTAGGCAGCTGCTTGTTTGAACCTGGGAGTTTGGTTGAGGGTTACAGGCAAACTCTTCAACATCCACTTATTTGTGTACGGGTGCTAAGTCTCTCCGGCCGTGTCCAACTCTTTGAAACCCTCTGGATTGCAGCCCACCAGGCTCCTCTGTCCATGGGACTCTCCAGGCAAGAACACTGAAGTGGGTTTCCTTGCTTTTCTCCAAAGGATCTTCTTGACCCAGGGATAGAACCTGCATCTTCTGTGTCTCCTGCGTTGGCAGGTGGGTTCTTTACCACTAGCGCCACCTGGGAAGCCTCAACTCATTTATACAAGTAGGTTAAGCCAGGCCAGGACCTAGTACAGCTCCTATGTTTAAAATAATTTCCCCTTTGCCAGTGATGAGCTGGATGCAGGCAATGTCTAAGCATCGCTTAGCAGTATGTGGCACGAAGCCGAGAAAGAGTAGCCACACTTTGACTGCTTCTGATGCCTTAACATCCCATGGCTCTCCGTCAGGGCATTTAAAATAACTTTTAAAAATGAGCCTTATCCAGAGAAGGAGGTCTTCTCTACTCTAGGGAAGGTTCTGTAGGTGTCTACTCCTATGTCAAGGGGGTGGGACAAGGTTCTGTCCTGTAGAATCACGTGGACTCTTCTCTACCATCCTGAGTGCTGGTCTGTCCTCAGTGCGGTTCTACAGGTGAGCTCCGGGTGGCTCCGGAGGGCGTGAACAGCACAGCACTTATTCAGAAAAGTCGGCATAACTTAGCCTTTCGAGTGGTACTGCATTCTCGAATGCGCACCAGGCAGGTGTCTCTGAGGTCGTTCTGTGCAGGACCTTCGTCCTTTCTGCTTGTGGAAAACAAGACTGATGAGGAGTCGTCCTGTGGTGTTTCATAATCTTCCCTCTATTTTCTTTCTGGATGGAATAATGGAATTGCCAATTCGTGAATTGAATAATTGAAGAAATGTTGGCAGCTAACGAGTCAGAAGAAAACCTCTCTTTTGAAATGATTCTTTAGGGTGAACAATAGAGGCTTTCACTTCTTCCTCATCACCTGTCCTCCCATTGAGCTGGAAACATTTGGGAAATTCCCTGAGGCCCTGTTCCCTTGGGGGCCCTAGGCCAATCAGAGGCAGCCTTCTTTTCTAGACATCAGAATGAAAAATGGTCATTGTTCTATTATTGAAAAGCAAGCATCTTCAAATAATTATGATTATCCTTTGTAGTAAATATTATGAATATCTCTCCAGCCACAGACTAGAGACCATAATCTAAGTTCTTGTGAGATAAGGGGAGGCTAGCTTTCCATAGCGAGGGAAAATCAAGCAGAAATAATAGTAATTTACACCTCTACAGGAATTATGGTTCATACTGTGATGTCGCAAATATTTTTTGATCTTTCTCACCAGCACTGGGCAAGGCAATCCAATATTATTGTTTCCATTTTACAGCTACACCTCAGAGAGGTTAACAGATTTCTGTAAGTTCACACAGTCAATTGGCAGTGAAACTAGAAAAGAAAAAAAGACATCTTCTGGCAGAAACCCTGTGATTTTCCTACTATCATCCAAAAGTAGTGAAAGAAGAGGAATACTGTTTTGTTTTGTTTTTTAACCCTTGTTCTGTTTGTGCCATCATTAAAAAAGAAAGAGGTGGATGTTTTTTAAATAATTCAATATTCCTTAGAGGTAATTTATATGCTAGGTAGGTTTTTGAGGTTTGGCATCAGAATTCTAGAATTTAAATTTCCAATTCTATTATTCATTAACTATGGAAACTTAAGCAATTAAAAAATGTCATTAATCCTTATTTACCTTAGCTATAACATGATAAAAACCATAGTACCTACCTTGTTGGACCATTGCACATTCAATTAAATAAAAATACATGCACGACACACAGCAGTCTTTCGTCAAAGGTGACAGTGACAATGGTGGTGATGTTGGTAATGAAAGGGATGATAGAAATGGTGATGATGGCGATAGTGGTGATGGTAGGAATGGTGATGGTGGTGGTAATGACAGTAACGGTGGTGGTGGTGATGGTGGTGTGGTGTTAGTGGTGATGGTGGTGGTGGTGGCCACAGTGATGGAGTGATGGTGTGATGGTGGTGATGGTAGGATTGGTGATGGTGGTGGTAATGACGGTAACAATGGTGATGGTGGTGGTAATGACAGTAATGATGGTGGTGGTGGTGATGATGTGGTGTTAGTGGTGATGGTGGTGGTGGTGGCCACAGTGATGGAGTGATGGTGGTGATGGTAGGAATGGTGATGGTGGTGGTGGTAATGATGGTAACAATGGTGATGGTGGTGGTAATGACAGTAACAATGGTGGTGGTGGTGATGGTGTGGTGTTAGTGGTGATGGTGATGGTGGTGGCCACAGTGATGGAGTGATGGTGTGATGGTGGTGATGGTAGGAATGGTGATGGTGGTGGTGGTAATGATGGTAACAATGGTGATGGTGGTGGTAATGACAGTAACAATGGTGGTGGTGGTGATGGTGTGGTGTTAGTGGTGATGGTGATGGTGGTGGCCACAATGATGGAGTGATGGTGTGATGGTGGTGATGGTAGTAGTAGTAACATCAGTAGCAGCAAAAACATTATTCAGTATGTCAATGATGCACAAACTAATATATTGAGAGAAGACTAATATAATTTTAAGTTTAGCAGAATTTTGTGACCCCCATTGTAATTTTTCTTGCGCTGCAAACCAGAACCTCTGGAAAGATGGAACTTAAAATTATGGGGTCAGGAAGAATGAACTTTCCAATTCCTATTGGGTCATTACCCTTGTGAAGGGCTATTGTATTTTATTTTGTTCTTGGCATTAGAGGATGGAGGTAATTTCATGGGTTTGCACTTGGTCTTTCCTACTATAACAGCTCTTGGGTAAACAGATGACATTTCCTTTCTGCCAACTGATAAGTATGTCCACACTGATTATAGTTTTGAGAACTAGGAAAAGTACTACTGGGAGGGTTTGTGGGTTTAGTGACCTCACTCTGTGGTACATATATTGCTGTTCACCAAATACTCCAGTTCCTTCCCTCTAAAGCCATGTCTTGTGAGATGATTTTCTTTCCTTCCCATTGGTGCTATCATTGGCTGCTGAAATGTGACCAGAAGTGGCCTGTGTCCCTTTTGGTTCTGTTTCTCCTCTTTCTACTGCAAGGGCAGAGATTTCTTGGATAGACACTTTCTCATCAGACTTCCCCTATATGCGAGGCTATGTGAAGCAGAGATGAGGCTGAGCCATGATGTGAATATAGCATGACTGAAAAATAAACCTTTGTTGACTTTGAAGTTGTTTGTGTGGGATCATTTAACCTGACAGACATATCTCACTAGATAATGATATATTTAGGGTGCAGACCATATTTTAATTGTAAGAGTTGGACTGTGAAGAAAGCTGATTGCTGAAGAAATGATGTTTTTGAACTGTGGTGCTGGAGAAGACTCTTGAAAGTCACTTGGACTGCAAGGAGATCCAACCAATCCATTCTAAAGGAGATCAATCCTGGGTGTTCATTGGAAGGACTGATGCTAAAGCTGAAACTCCAATACTTTGGCCACCTCATGCGATGACGACAGAGAATGAGATGGCTGGATGGCATCACTGACTCAATGGACATGAGTTTGAGTGAATTCTGGGAGTTGGTGATGGACAGGGAGGCCTGGTGTGCTGTAATTCATGGGGTTGCAAAGTGTTGGACACGACTGAGAGACTGAACTGAACTGAACTGAACTGAAACATATAATATCTGCCTTCGTTCCTGGAATACAGTAGGTGCTCAATAAAGCTATTGCTTGATGACAAGTGTGAATAGAAGCGTATCTATGATTACTGCCTTAGTTTGCAAACCCATCGATATTTCTGAATTTTGAAAGATTGTTAAGTTGCACCTTTCAATTATTTATAAATAATGGCAATTAATCCAAGATCTTGGGCTTCCCTGATAGCTCAGTTGGTAAAGAATCCGCCTGAATTCTGGAGACCCCAGTTCCATTCTTGGGTTGGGAAGATCCGCTGGAGAAGGGGTACTTACCCATTTCAGTAATATTGGGCTTCCCTTGTGGCTCAGCTGGTTAAGAATCCACCTGCAATGTGGGAGACCTGGGTTCGATCCCTGGGTTGGGAAGATCCCCTGGAGAAGGGAAAGGCTATACTCTCCAGTATTTTGGCCTGGAGAATTCATTCCATGGCCCGTGTGGTCCATGGGATTGCAAAAAGTCATTCACGACTGAGTCACTTTCACTTTAACCCAAGATCTTATACATAACAGGTGTTTAATACAAACTTATCGATTTTCAAGAGCCTGATATACCTTAACCTTCCTGCCTCCTGTGGCACTTGATAACATATTACAATAGACTCTGAATTCCTCAAAGACAAGAATCTTGTTATGTTCATATTTATTTCCCCACAACCTAGATCATCCTCATCACATTTGTCACAATTTTGTGTCTTATGCAACCAGACATTTAATATAGACTTGGTAAATGACTGACTGAATGATTATAAAAAAACATATTGCCCTTGGGTATGTTTTAGGTTGACAGGCTTGACATTATTTAGGAAAGAGAGGGACATTTCCATCTCAAACAGTATCAGTTTACTCTCCTTAACTAAGAACTAGCCAATGATCAGATATTGACCTTATAGACCTTATAATGACCCTATAGTCATTCATGACATCAAGAGTCAGATTGCCTGTGGTTTTATTGATTAAAGGTAACTTGTAGAATATAGAACAGTTAGATAATTTTGGATAAAGAATTTTGTCATTATTGTTGGTGGTGTGTATGTGGCTATGTGTGTTTCTACCTAAATGATAAGCACTCCCTACAACAGGGAATTACAAATGGTGTAATTCTGATGGTTAATTTCTGCTGAATTTGATCGTAGGAAACACAAGTTGAGAGTGAATTTACTCACATTTATAAAATTTGTGGGGTCCATATGGGTGAACAGATTGCTTTATTCACAGGTTGTCCCATGAGGGGGTTACAGCCAGACATAAATGTCCCTCCCTCTCTGCCCTTGATGTCAGGAAGAATCAGTTTGCGGCAGCCAGGGCTTATAATTTGGGGCTAACCACATGAATATCAATTACAAACATGTTCTTGGATCTGGAAGGTTGGAATGACCTCTACCTGTCTCCTTGCCTCCCACCTCCCTAATCTAATCCCTTCATTGTTCTGCCAGATTCAGCTTCCCAAATCACCATTTATTTTTATCAGGTTGCTTCCAGTCTTCAGTGGCTTCCCTGAGCCTCCTTCTGGTTTTCCAAATATCACCTTGGTCAGACTTAAAGGATCTGCAATAATACAAAAAAAAAAAAAATTGTGTGCAAGCCTTACCTACAGATTAGAACCCAGGGATATTCCCTCTGGGAGGAAGAATTTATCACGGCAGTCTCCTTGGTGCTTTGGTCTGGGGCACTTATAAGAATGAGCCATTCTTCTTCTTTCCAGTATGCTTTCATTCCTCTCTGCCCAGGACCCTGTGCCTTGTTCTGATTGATGCTATCTCATCCTAAGAGGCATTATGGCAAGGTGGTAAGGACATGAGTTTTGCAGTCAGACTTGGGCTCAGAGCCTCACAATTAACCCTATCAGCTATTCAACCTTGAGCAAGTGACCTAGACTTTCAGATCCCAACTGGTTTATGTAAAAACCAAGGTAGCACCAGTGACCCCAAAGAATAAGGGATGCATTTTGCATGTTTTTGTTAATACATGTTGAACATTTAGTATTTGGGAGCTATTGTTTAGTTATATGTCTGATGTTTTTGGAATATTAGCCTTCAGTTTTGTTTCATTTTTAAGCATTCCTAATGACTCAGAGAGACTTGCATCTCTCTTGGATAACAAGAAGAGTTCAGGATTTAGATCAACATTTGTGGAAGACACAGGGCCCCAGTTCAGCACAGACTTGAGATGATGTCAGAGGTCAGAAGCACAGTCATATTCACCTCTGACACTGCTGAGCAGTGAGTAATGGCTGACTTAGGCTGTCTTACTGGGAGGCCATGATAAAAATTATGGACTTGTCAGTGGCAGTGATTTGGATTACATCTTTACATTGGTCATTGTTTATTGTGCCAACCTTGGGTGATCTTCAGATCCACTCAGTCTGAAGCATACATCATCTGACATCATTCTAGGCTATGAAAGGATATAATCTAGCACCTTCACCCTCTCCCTGGATATCAAGACTCATTGCCACTGTATCTCCCGGAAAACAAGCTGCTTTTTGTACTATGTCAATTGGATATTTTGCTTTTTAAAATAAGATTTTCCAAAAGATTAAAATCTTGCTGCAAGATAAACGAGCAATGAATTTGGAAACGAATGACTTGGCTTCTAATATCTTTTTGCCTCTCCTTCACTGTCTGGACGTGGCAGAGACACTTACCCTCTATGAGGTCTGGTTTCCTCAACCACAGTATCTGATTCCAGATGATGTAGGGTTGCTGTGCATGATAAATGGAACATTCATGATGTAAGTGCTTCATAAACTCTAGTCACAATAAGGGAATAAAAAAAAAAGAGAGAGAAAGAGAAAGAAAATAGCAGAGAGGGAGATAATTCAGTTCAGTTCAGTTCAGTAGCTTAGTCGTGTCTGACTCTTTGTGACCCCATGAATCACAACACGCCAGGCCTCCCTGTCCATCACCAACTCCCGGAGTTCACTCAAACTCATGTCCATCGAGTCGGTGATGCCATCCAGCCATCTCATTCTCTGTCGTCCCCTTCTCCTCCTGCCCCTAATCCTTCCCAGCATCAGAGTCTTTTCCAGTGAGTCAACTCATCACATGAGGTAGCCAAAGTATTGGAGTTTCAGCTTTAGCATCAGTCCTTCCAATGAACACCCAGGATCGACCTCCTTTAGAATGGACTGGTTGGATCTCCTTGCAGTCCAAGGGACTCTCAAGAGTCTTCTCCAACACCACAGTTCAAAAGCATCAATTCTTCGGCGATCAGCTTTCTTCACAGTCCAACTCTCACATCCATACATGACCACTGGAAAAACCATAGCCTTGACTAGACGGACCTTGGTTGGCAAAGTAATGTCTCTGCTTTTTAATATGCTATCTAGGTTGGTCATAACTTTCCTCCCAAGGAGTAAGCGTCTTTTAATTTCATGGCTGCAATCAGCATCTGCAGTGATTATTTAAGCCAAAAAAAATAAAGTCTGACACTGTTTCCACTGTTTCCCCATCTATTTCCCATGAAGTGATGGGACCAGATGACATGATCTTTGTTTTCTGAATGTTGAGCTTCAAGCCAACCTTTTCACTCTCCTCTTTCACTTTCATCAAGAGGCTTTTGAATTCCTCTTCACTTTCTGCCATAAGGGTGGTGTCATCTGCATATCTGAGGTTATTGATATTTCTCCCGGCAATCTTGATTCCAGCTTGTGCTTCTTCCAGCCCAGCATTCCTCATGATGTACTCTGCATATAAGTTAGGACTGATATAATGTAGATTCCTTCTTTCTTTGTAGTGTTTAAACTCCATGACCAAGTTAACTTCCAACAAAGAAGATGGCTTATTTAATAGTTAGATTTCTTTTGTACTAATCTACTATCAGTACTAATTTATTTTGTACACATTTATTAATTAGTATGTCTATTTCTACTGATATTAGATTTATGGAGAGATGCACACATGCTTTTTAAAATTTGATTCATCCTATAGATTCATTTTATTTGCTCTTAGATGAAAATGATGTGCCCTTACAGAAAGAAAAGTAAAGAACCATGTTAATAGATGGTTCCCCTAACTAGACAGTGAAGGATACGGTTGAATGGGTAGAGACTTTCCTTATAATCATCAGTGCCTTGTTATAATTAGATTGTGAAGAATGTCATTTAGCTAAAATGCATAGGACCAGTGTCAAGGTATCTGAGATTTAGAACCAAGTTCCTAAGGTACCTATGTACTTGACTTTGAACCACCCTCTGTTAGTGATAAAACATTTTTCTCAAATTACCTAAAGAAAAAGTTTCTTAAAAAATAAAAGAAGACTTCCCTGATGGTTCAGTGGTTAAGACTCTGGACTTCCACGGCAAGGGGTGAGGCTTTGATTCCCGGTCTGGGAACTAAGATCCCACATGCCATGCTATGTGGCTGAAAAAGAAAAGAGATAAGAGTTGGGATTTAGGTGAGCATATCTAAGGAGTATTTTTCAAAACATGGTCTTAGAAGTACCCAAGCATTGGACAAATTGCCCAAGTATCATGTTAAAAACACAGACAATAAGACCTAATGAATCAGAACCCTGGGGTGGGGGCCTTAGGATATGAGTGTTTGAAATGTCTCCAGATGCTTTGGAGGTCTACATCCTGAAGATCATGATTTGAGGAAGAGCATTTTGGAAGTATTGTTCCTGATAAGCATACTGTTAACATAATTAGATTTCTTTTTTTTAATGTGCAAGAAACCAGAGATATACTCTTAGTTGTACATCCTATCTGAGATTGACCTGTAGGTGCCATCCTCAGTTTAAATCCTCAGGTTACTTCCGGGTGAGCATTTTTCTTTTGGACCCTAACAGCCCATCTGTAACTTCAGCTTACTCATGACAAGAGTTGCTTAATATTCATTCTCACTTCACAGGTATGGGTTCACCATCTTGGAAGCCGGAAGTTTCAGTAAGGAAGGGAGCAGGAAGTAGCGCCATGCTCTTCATTCTATGGATAATGAAGCGTGGATGTGTGATGCTGATGAGGCAGGACCCACATCCTCACCCTCAGGGCTCCAGGAGCCATTCTGTCCTCTCTTTGGGGCTTCCCATGTGTTAGTCACTCAGTTGTGTCCGACTCTTTATGACCCTATGGACTATAGCCCACCAGGCCCCTCTGTCCGTGGAATTCTCCAGGCAAGAATACTGGACTGGGTTGCCATTTCCTTCTCCATCTGGCATGCAATTGTGGGCTCCACTAGTTCAATTTTCTGCTGGTGTCCGGCCAGGTGTGCCTTCCCACCACCTACCCACCACCACCGCACTACCTGCCAGCTCACCTCAGCCAACACAATCCCACCAGCACTTGAGTGGGATTCACTCTTTACATCTACTTTAAATTTCAGGGAGCTTTGCCATGCCTGAGGATTTCTGCTTAATAGAACGCTAGTGTGCCTCCTCCCTCTCTTGACAAACCCTCTGCCTTTTCATAGCAGGGCCTTTGAAAAAAACTTCCCCAACCTTTCACCTTTTGCTTCCTTTACCTGCAACTGTGTTTCATTCTGCAGGCCTCAGCTTAAATGGTATCTCCCTGGGGAGTCAGGCTCCCGAGACTATTGAACCTGGTATTCTCCTCTCCTGGCACTTGGCTCATCTGCAGTGACCGTGGTGCATTTCTGGAAGATGGTGTCCTTGTACTTTACATCCTGAATGTGGAGTCTCTTTGAGGGACAGTATTTCTCATTCATTATTGCATGTTCATCACTTGTTTATGTGTGTGTGTGTGTGTTTGTGTGAGTGCACGTATGTGTGCTCAGTCGTGTCTGACTCCTTCAGACCCCTTGGACTGTAGCCCGCCAGGCTCTTCTGTCCATGGAAATTTTCAGGCAAGAATACTGAGTGGGATACCATTCCTTCCTCCGTGGCCTAGGGGTTGAACCAGCATCTCTTTCACCTCCTGCATTGGCAGGCAAATTCCTTACAGTGTCACCACCTGGGAAGCCTGTGTAAATGTCTACTTTTATAAGAAAAGAAAAAAGAAAGGCCTACATGGGACCATTTTGTTGTTGGAATAAACATTAGGAAAATAGAACCATGAAGCAGAATTCAGTGAAGTTCATGGTGAGTACAGGGTGTGTGAGCTTAGAAATATCTGTGCTAATATTGCATAGGGGCAGCAGCTGAAAATATAATCATTCAGTTCAGTCACTCAGTCATGTCCAACTGTTTACAACCACATGGACTGCAGCACGCCAGGCCTCCCAGAGCTTACTCAAACTCATGTCCATTGAGTTTGTGATGCCATCCAGCCATCTCATTCTCTGCTGTCCCCTTCTCCTCCCGCCTTCAATCTTTCCCAGTATCAGGGTCTTTTCCAATGAGTTAGTTGTTCGCATCAGGCGGCCAAAGGATTGGAGTTTCAGCTTCAGCATCAGTCCTTCCAGTGAATATTCAGGACTGATTTCCTTTAGGAAAAGGAAGGTTGCATCTCCTTGCAGTCCAAGGGACTCGTAAGAGTCTTCTCCGATACCACAGTTCAAAAGCATCAATTCTTCTGCACTCAGCTTTCTTTATAGTCCAACTCTCACATTCATACATGACCACTGGAAAAACCATAACCTTGACTAGATGGACCTTTGTTGGCAAACTAATATCTCTGCTTTTTAATATTCTGTCTAAGTTGGTCATAGCTTTTCTTCCAAGGAGCAAGTGTCTTTTAATTTCATGACTGCAGTCACCACCTGCAGTGATTTTGGAGCCCCAAAAAGCAAAGTCTCCCTGTTTCCACTGCTTCCCCATCTATTTGCCATGAAGTGATGACACCTGATGCCATGATCCTAGTTTTCTGAATGTTGAGTTTTAAGCCAACATTTTCACTCTCCTCTTTCACTTTCATCAAGAAGCTCTTTAGTTCTTCTTCACTTTCTGCCATAGGGTGATATCATCTGCATATCTGAGGTTATTGATATTTCTCCTGGCATTCTTTATTCCCGCTTGTGCTTCATCCAGCCCAGCATTTCCCTTGATGTATGCTGCGTATAAGTTAAATAAGCAGGGTGACAGTATACAGCCTTGATGTACTCCTTTCCTGATTTGGAACCAGTCTGTTGTTCCATGTCCAGTTCTAACTGTTGCTTCTTGATCTGCATACAGATTTCTCAGGAGGCAGGTCAGGTGGTCTGGTATTCCCATCTCTTGAAGAATTTTCCACATATAATCACATATATAATTTTCCTAATATATTCCATATGCAATTTTCCTAATATAATCATTAGGTTCTCAGTGAATTTTAGATAATATGGGTAAACCTCCCATTCCTTCATGGCATTCATCTGTATTCAGCAGGTAAAACCCAGGCAAAGTTTTGCCATTCTAGAAGTGCTGTTCCTGAAATGTTTATGCACCACCTAAGTGATGGGGTTGGATCCCTGAGTTGGAATGAGCCCCTGGAGAAGGAAATGGTAACCAACTCCAGTATTCTTGCCTGGGAAATTACACGGACAGAGGAGACTGAAGGGCTACAGTCCATGGAGTCCAAAGAATCTGACCCAACTGAGCGACTGATCCTTTCACCTTCTTTTTTCACACAATTTTAATTGTAAGGCTTTTTCTTTTTAACTCAAAATGTGTGTTGTTTGAATGTAAATGCTTATTATTTCATCACATTGTTACAGACAGACAGACAGACAGACACACACACAGAGTGAATGCACATACGTGTATTGAAAAGTGGTCTTATAAAGTAATTAAATATATAATACTGGTAATCCAGCATCCTGAATTTAAATACAAGCATCGGCGTATGCCATCTTACTGGAGTGGGCAAGTTATATAATCTCTCTGGAGCATACTATATTATTTATGAAATGTGGTTAGTAATACTACCTTCCTCAACAAACCGTGAAGAGGATTAAATAAGGCATTCTCTGTAAAGCAATTAGCAGAGTGCCAAGAGCATACTTGCACTAAAAATATTTGCTTTTATTTCCATGACACTTGTTAACGTAGCCATATTTGGAGCAGTGCTAGAGCAAAATGTCCGGCCATAAGCAATATTGGCTCCTGAATTATCAGGACTAAAACACCAACGCGGTAAACACCCTCTTTGGAGAAGAATAAAGTTTCCATTTTCTCCTAACTAATGAATATTTGCATTTCATTGTGTTAACTGAACCAAGATATTTCCAAGCCTCTGTCATTGACCTAAGGGAAAACAACCAACCAGATATCAAATAAGAGATATTCGTAAACTTGTTAACTTTGAGGGTGGGTCTGTCTCCTCATTTTACCTTGTAACCTACTGAATACTGTGGAGTTACAGGCAATGACATCTTTCACTGTATTTTCTGCTATCCCCTCAGAGTAGCCCTGTACTTGTTTGCAATTCCCTTAGACTCACAAAAGCAGTATAAGGAAAGGGGTTAGAGGGGTGAGTATAAGGGTTATATTCAGTTTTTCTTGGAAAAAATAATGTATCTTATTTCCAATTAACACCAGATAGAAGGTATTTTTTTAAATTTACTTAAAAGATTCACTGAAATTTTATCTGAAACTGTGGCTCAGACTGTGAAGAATCTGCCTGAAATGTGGGAGACCTGGGTTTGATCCCTGGATAGGGAAGATCCCCTGGAGGAGGACATGGCAACTCACTCCAGTGTTCTTGCCTGGGAAATCCCATGGTCAGAGGAGCCTGGTGGGCTACAGTCCATGGGGTCACAAAGAGTCAGATACGATTGAGCAACTAAGCATATGACATTCAAGAACTGGTCACGTTGGAAGAGTGGGAGTTTGTTTGTCACTCATATTTCCTTTCACATAGAGATCATCCATCAGTAAAATAGTTCTGTCTTCTCTCCATCATTCACTGGGTCCTTCCTGAGTAAAAGGCTGAGGAAATGAGGCAAGTTTCATGATGAACAGTTTGGGAGCGGGTATGTATGGTTTTATTCTTTCTGTTACCCTTTCTTGTGATCTTGTCTATTCACAGAAATTGTGTGCTTTCAATTTGTCTCAGCTTTGTTGTAAAGGAATTGGTAAAGATTCCAAGTGCACTAAGGAGGTCTCATCCCTTTAATCTTTTATATTCACTCAAATTGCTTCAGAACTCTGACTGGAAAATATATTATTTACTAAGATTTAGTTCAGTGTGAGGTGCCATTCATGTGGAATTTTGATCTGAAGGGTCCTTGTTGCTTATGGAGGGTTTTCCATAAGAAAATATCCCCAAATGTGGAGCGGAACCAAGAGAATTCCAGAAACTGAGTGAAAAAAAAGGTGTTGCAAAATCGAAGCCATAATTGACGAAAATGGGTCACCTGGAGGCTCATGAAAGTTTTCCAAATAAACGTAAAAATGGAATTTATTGATGCCTTTGACAAGAATGAGTTAGGATAGTGGTCGAGGAAAAAAATGATGTGACAAAAAGACAGAATGAGATATGAACTAGAGGAGAAAATTTATTTGAGAAATTTTGCTTCAAAGAGGAGGAGAAAAATATGGCAGAAGTTCCTAGGGATAGGGACTCGATGCATATTACTTCTTAGAAGGAGGCATTATAGCATATTTGTATGCGATGAGAAATAATTGAGTGGGAAGAAAAATTGATAATGTAGGGAGAGAAACATTAAACATTAGGATTAGTGACAGAAACTAGTTCTCAAAGACAACATATTCTGTGATTTCACTCAGGTGTAATGTCAGGAAAAGACACATTTATAGACATAAAGTAAATTAGTGGTTGGTTAGTGAAAAGGGTAAATGTGAAATGACTTCTAATAGATTTGTGGCTTCTTCCAGGCATGATGAATATATCCTAAAATTAAAATTTGGTAGTGGTTGTACAACCCTGCGAATATATTAAAAACCGTTGGATCATACATTTTATACAGGTGAAGCATAAGTTTCATGAATTTTGTTTCAATAAAGCTATTTTAAGAAGAAATGGATGGTAAGCAAACAAAATGTTCAACATTTGAATACAACTACTCATGCATTGACATTTCAAAGTAATGACAATAATGCTTACTATGCAGAGTTGTAAAGTTCCAGAAAGAAATTTGATCTGAGGTGAGATTAACATTTGCTTTGTAAGGAGGTGAATTGGATTTATGCTTAAAATACTTACATTTTCTAAAAGTATAGTCAAGATATTGCTTAAATTTAGATTTATAAGATTAGGTAAAGATTAAATTTTTAGAGTGATTAACAAAATGATACAAATATTTTATGTTATACACATTCAAAATTAGTAGAGAAATTAAATTTTTAATGAGAATAAAGATCAGTATAAAAGAAACCAAAAGGAAAGAAAATTTTAAGACACTATCACAGGAAAAATAAAATAGAAAGCAATACATAATATGTTAGAAATAAAGTATATCAGTGGGCATAATTAATTTCAATGATCTGATTTTCCAATTAAAAGAGATTCGAAAGAGTTAAAATATTGGCAGATTGGATGAAAAAAATTCAGCTATATGTTGCTAGAATAGATATATCTAAAACAAAAGAACAGAAATTGGTTGATAGTAAATGGGTTGAAAAATATATAGCAGGTTAGAATTGTGTTCATATGCAACTAACAGAAATCTCATATGACACTGGCTTATAGAAAATAAAACTTTACTACAATATCACATAAATTAATGCATTGTGCCAACATCTGATGGATCATGGAGAAAGCAAGAGAGATCCAGAAAAACATCTATTTCTGCTTCATTGACATGCCAAAGCCTTTGACTGTGTGGATCATAATAAATGTGGAAAATTCTGAAAGAGATGGGAATCCCAGACCACCCGACCTGCCTCTTGAGAAACCTGTATGCAGGTCAGGAAGCAACAGTTAGAACTGGACATGGAACAACAGACTGGTTCCAAATAGGAAAAGAAGTACGTCAAGGTTGTATATTATCACCCTGCTTATTGAACTTCTATGCAGAGTACATCATGAGGAATGCTGGGCTGGAAGAAGCACAAGCTGGAATCAAGATTGCCAGGAGAAATATCAATAACCTCAGATATGCAGATGACACCACTTTTATGGCAGAAAGTGAAGAGGAACTCAAAGGCCTCTTGATGAAAGTGAAAGAGGAGAGTGAAAAAGTTAGCTTGAAGTTCAACAAAGATCATGGCATCTGGTCCCATCACTTCATGGGAAATAGATGGGGAAACAGTGGAAACAGTGTCAGACTTTATTTTTTTGGTCTCCAAAATCACTGCAGATGCTGATTGCAGCCATGAAATTAAAAGACTGTTGCTCCTTGGAAGAAAAGTTACGACCAACCTAGATAGCATATTAAAAAGCAGAGACATTACTTTGCCAACCAAGGTCCGTCTAGTCAATGCAATGGTTTTTCCCGTGGTCATGTATGGATGTGAGAGTTGGACTGTGAAGAAAGCTGATCGCTGAAGAATGGATGCTTTTGAACTGTGGTGCTGGAGAAGACTCTTGAGAGTCCCTTGGACTGCAAGGAGATCCAACCAGTCCATTCTAAAGGATATCAATCCTGGGTGTTCATTGGAAGGACTGATGCTAAAGCTGAAACTCCAATACTTTGGCCACCTCATACGATGAGTTGACTCACTGGAAAAGACTCTGATGCTGGGAGGGATTGGGGGCCGGAGGAGACAGGGACGACAGAGAATGAGATGGCTGGATGGCATCACAGACTCTGTGGACATGAGTTTGCATGAACTCCGGGAGTTGGTGATGGACAGGGAGGCCTGGCGTGCTGTGATTCATGGGGTCGCAAAGAGTCGGACACGACTGAGCGACTGAACTGGAGATTTTATGGTGGCATTTCTCATTAATGATTCAATTACTTTGGGGAAAGGATAATGAGGGGCAATCATTAGTCCTTGCCAAATCAAGTCCTTTCCAAATCATATAATAAAAACCATCCCGCTAATCCAGATTACTATTAGACAAAGTAGATGGTAAGAAGCAAAGCACTGATGGAGGCAGAGACAGTCAAGTTTGGATAATCATACCTTTCAAAGTGGACCAAAGTTACCTGAGCTTTATTCACATGCGGGTGTCAGCTTGCTCAGTGATGAATTCATATGGTGAAACGACGACCTTTCACATATTCCGCGCGCTCTCCTCTCTCCCTCTGTCTCTGTCTCTGTTTGTCTGTTTCTTTCTCCCTCTCTTCTCTAAAACCACTCCTTGCCACAAACCATATACAAAAATAACACAGATAAAAAATCCATATGTAACTGCTAGAAGTATAAGACTCCTAGAGAAAATCAGGCAGAAATCTCCATGATGTTCTGGTTAGGCATGTATTTCAAAATAGGGCACAAAAGACAAACTCAATAAAGGATAGGCTGGTACTTTTGACTTCATCAAACTTAAAAACATTAAAAACATCTGCTATTTAAAACCCATGTTTAATAAAATTAAAAGATAAATTCTAAACTAGGAGAAAATACTCACAATAGATATATCTGGTAAAGTATCGATATTTATTAATAAAAAATAAAAATCTCTTATAAGTCAATAATGTAAAGGTTAATATTTACTAATTATTGTCATTCATAAATACAGAAATATTTATTTATAAATATTTTATTTATGAAATTAAATGAACTAAATAAAGGATTTAAAACACGTATAGCACAGTAAAAGATACTCATGTTCATTATTCATTACAGAAATGCAAATTAAAACTACAATGATATTACTATTATGCCAACACTAACATGGCTAAAGCCTAAAAAGCCTGATGATATCAAGAGTTGTCAAGGATGGGGGAGTAATTAGGGGAAGAGGATTAAGAGGTATTAATATAAAATGTGTAAGTCACAAGGATATATTTTACAGCACAGGAAATGTCACTATTTAATACTAAATTTAAATGGAGAATAAGTTCATTTCAGTTCAGTTGAGTCTCTCAGTTGTGTCCAACTCTTTGCGACCCCATGAATCACAGCACGCCAGGTCTCCCTGTCCATCACCAACTCCTGGAGATCACTCAAACTCATGTCCACCGAGTCAGTGATGCCATTCAGCCATCTCATTCTCTGTCGTCCTCTTCTCCTCCCACCCCCAATCCCTCCCAGAATCAGAGTCTTTTCCAGTGAGTCAACTCATCGCATGAGGTGGCCAAAGTATTGGAGTTGCAGCTTTAGCATCAGTCCTTCCAATGAACACCCAGGATTGATCTCCTTTAGAATGGACTGATTGGATCTCCTTGCAGTCCAAGGGACTCTCAAGAGTCTTCTCCAGCACCATAATCTATAAAAATTCTTGAAACACTGTATTGTACACCTAAATCTAATATAGTATTGTAAATGATTATAGTAGTTGTAGTATAGTATTGTATTTATAGTTGTAATTATAGTAGACACTACCCTTATGGCAGAAAGTGAAGAGGAACTCAAAAGCCTCTTGATGAAAGTGAAAGAGGAGAGTGAAAAGGTTGGCTTGAAGCTCAACATTCAGAAAACAAAGATCATGGCATCTGGTCCCATCACTTCATGGGAAATAGATGGAAAAACAGTGGAAACAGTGTCAGACTTTATTTTTTGGGGCTCCAAAATCACTGCAGATGCTGATTGCAGCCATGAAATTAAAAGACGCTTGCTCCTTGGAAGGAAAGTTATGACCAACCTTGATAGTATATTAAAAAGCAGAGACATTACTTTGCCAACCAAGGTCCGTCTAGTCAAGGCTATGGTTTTTCCTGCAGTCATGTATGGATGTAAGAGTTGGACTGTGAAGAAAGCTGATCACCGAAGAATTGATGCTTTTGAACTGTGGTGTTGGAGAAGACTCTTGAGAGTCCCTTGTACTGCAAGGAGATCCAACCAGTCCATTCTAAGGGAGATCGATCCTGGGTATTCATTGGAAGGACTGATGCTAAAGCTGAAACTGCAATACTTTGGCCACCTCATGAGACAAGTTGACTCACTGGAAAAGACCCTGATGCTGGGAAAGGTTGGGGGCGGGAGGAGAAGGGGACGACCGAGAGTGAGATGGTTGGATGGCATCACCGACTCTGTGGACATGAGTTTGAGTGAACTCCGGGAGTTGGTGGTGGATAGGGAGGCCTGGCGTGCTGTGATTCATGGGGTCGTGGAGAGTCGGATACGACTGAGCGACTGAACTGAACTGAACTGAACTGAATTTACTATATATGTAAATATAGTATTACTATATTTCAGTAAAATAAGTTTTAAAAGAATGATTAAGACATTTAGGTAATCGTTTCAGGGTGTTTTTAGTGATCCTGATTAAGGAATGGATTTAATATTAAATAGAATCAGAATATTTCACAGTATGATGGAAATTTCATAAAATATTTATATGTGCATAATAATCTACATTAATGTCATATTAATATCAGTGTTTATATGAAACATGCTGTCTCAAATCTCTGGTTCCGAGTTCTGGAACTGCCCACATGACTACTAACTAGCCCTTCTCTTTTATCCAGCTGTGATTATTTATTTTAATTCTAATGCTAGCTTTAATTTTATAATCCCAGCCTTGCCTTGGGTCTCCTGGCTCAACTTCCCACCTTTTCTTTGAGCTCTGTCCACTCATGATCTGGCCATGAAGGTTTACCTGTCGCTAGGCACCAATGTGTAGATTTACAAAGCATAAACACTGTACTGGGAGGTCTTTCCTCCCTCATTATCCCTATTATCTTGGAATAATTTAACAGCCTCAAGTCTCTAGAAAACCTGTCATGGTTTAAAAAAAAAAAGAAAACAACTTCCTAGGAGGAGATGAGAGTTGATAATCTAATGGGTCTTTTTCATGTTTTACTGCACATCTCTGTGATAGAAGCAAATGTAATTTTTATGTAGTTATAAGAAGGAAAATTGAAACAGAGGTCATTTTGTAACATTATATTCCTGGGCACTTGTTCCAACTCCTGTCTGCAGTCGCTGTTCACCACTCTGGTGTAATTGCATAGGTCATTTGTGGAAAAGCATAATTATACCTTAAGGTAATGTTCCCTCATGCATTATTAAGCTGTGAATTTTCCTAAAGTAGGTAGAGGGAGTGAACTAGGTGACTGGAAGAGAAGTCAGAGGATATTGAATTGGAAGGGGCTTAAGGACCAGGCTCGTCTCTTCTGCAGGGCTTTATTTCTGACTGAACATCATCTTGAAAGTCCCTGACCATCAACAAATGCCTGACCAAATGGCATCAACATTCATTTTTATATGATGGTCTCGCTCTTTAGGTGGAGGGTCTCTTGAAGGTGATGACTAGTCTAACTCCTCCAGATTTTCTCAATGTCCAGCACATTGCTTAGGTATTGAGAAGGAAATTGCAACCTGCCCAAGTATTCTTGCCTGCAAATCTCATGGACATTGCAGCCTACTGGGCTACAGTCCATGGGGGTTGCAAAGAGTTGGACACAACTCAGTGACTAAACAACAAGCACACTGCCTGGCACAGCTTAGAAACTCAGTGTTTCCTGCTGAGTGAATGTTGAAGACATTTCCAAGGAAAGAAAATATGAGATGGGTTTTCTTTGACACATTACGCTCCATTTCCAGACATTTGGGCCAGTGAAAGAGACAGTTTTACAGTCTGCTGGAACCTGAGTTTCATAAAGGAGAAATGAATGTAGATTGCAAAAAAAGTTAGACATGGAGATAGAGGTGGTTTAAATAACTCTGATGTCTGCCAGCTTGTCACTTAACCCTCATGAGTATCAGAATGTTCGTACATAAAATGCGGATCACAGAACCTACTGATTAGGTTATATCAGGGTCATGTGAAATATAGCATCTGCAAGTGCTTTCTCGGTGGCTCAGTCAGTAAAGAATCCACCTGGAATGCAGCAGACCTGGGTATGATCCCTGGGTTGGGAAGATTCCCTGGAGGAGGGCATGGCAACCCACTCCAGTATTCTTGCCTGGAGAATCCCATGGCCAGAGGAGCCTGACAAGCTATAGTCCATGGGGTTGCAAAAAGTCACATGACTGAGAGACTAAGCACAAGTGAAGAATGCAATGGCAAGTTCAGCATAATAATGCAAATGGTGATATTTACCTGCTGTCTTCTAGGCATGGCACAAGATTATTTCATCCAATAAAGCTTTTTTTTTTCTTTCAATCAATGACCATGCATTAATCAGTTATGATGTGCCAAGAAGTGTACGAGGTTCAGGGGTACAATAGTGACCAAGGTGCAGTCAGGTGGGGGAGTCAGACAAGCCAACGCATCATCATCCAAGGCAGGGAGCCTTGGCCAGATCTATAAAGGAAGAGATTTGTCTTTAATTCACTTCTCCCTTTAGTAGTTTTAACTCCTTAAAGAAGGAAGTACACTTGCAAATGAACCAGATAGAGGTTAATGAGCTATGATATTCAAAGTGCCTATACTAGAGCTTGGCACATAATCTGTGCTCAGTAAACATTAGCCATGTTATTAGGTAAGGAGATGCCTACTGACCTCAGTTTTCTTATTTGTAAAAAAAAAAAAAAAAAACAATTATAAATATGAAACAAAGTAAAGCTGGAAAATGACAGTGGCAGGGACCGAGTCAGAAAAGGCGTCTCAGAGAAGGTGACTTTGGTGAGCAGAACGGGATGAATAAAAGGAGAAAGCAAGAAAAAAGTTAAGTAGGAAGAGTGTTCTAGACGGAGGAAACAGCACTCAAGAAGACACTAAGCAGAGGATTGGTTGGTGAGCTCAAGGGACATTACGTAAGTGACAGTGAACTGACATACAAGAGGCACTCAACAAGTACTCAATACGTGAAGTTCTTACCTTTTCTAAATTGCTTTCATGTAGATTACTCTGTTGATCCTTATACTTGTGCCAAGATGACGTTTCATGAAAGAGGCTGAAAAAATGGTTTGCTTTGGATTTCATAGCTACTCTGTGAGGCAAGAAAGTCTTAAACCCACAACTCCTGACTCATTTTGTCATTCTTTATGTATTGCTAGCACTTGAACTTCCTGATTTTCAGTTCTGTTCACATTTTCCAGCCCAAATCCCTGAACCAATGTCCTTCCTGTGTTTAAGTATGGAAGCTATCTGGAGAAAATACACCTTTAAACAAGATCTTAACTTAAATCTCATAGAGTCATAAGCCCTCCCTTCCACCCACGCACCATATTTCCCTTTGAACAGACATGCTCAGACATGCACACTCAGTGCAAGTTATCAAAGAAAAAACACTTGATTACAGGGTGTTCAAGTTTTTAGAGAATCCAGGATTCCTTTCCATTTCTTCATATCGCATCCTACCTTGGCTGTCTTCTCCTTCTCCACTACGTCAAAGCCCTCTGTGATACTAGGGTGTCTGCAGGGTTATGGCATAACCATACATTATGGAGGTGACTGTTGGACTCACATCTTCTGACTCTGGGTGTTCACACTGGTTTACTCTTGGCAAGATGCAGTTCATAAGCAGGCCTCTGAAATAGCTCTGACAGAGAGAAATGCTTGCCGTGTTTTGGTCCAGATGCTCTCAGGGATCTAAGGTCCCTTGGCTACAAGCCGTCCCCTTGGAAGCTGTGCAGTTGGCTTTGCACAGGGAATCAGGGCCTGATTCTTCCCTGAGTGTCAGTGACTGTACTAACCGAGCATCGTTCTGGAAGCAAGGGCGAGTTGTCTTTGCATTCTTCACCCTCCCAGGTCAGAATGAGTGAAAAAAGGAAGTATCTAAGTTTGAATCCAAGCACATGTAGCTCCAACTGCATAATTTTGAGCAAGTTGTTTAGTTACTCTTGGATTCTGTTTCTACAACTGAAAGTGGACATACAATGTCTACTTCCTTTTTTCCTTCCTTCCCTCTCTCTTTCTTTCATCCAAGTTTAACTTGTTTTATTTTCCAGTCATTTATCTCTTTTGGTCCATGTGCTCAGGAAGTAATGAGAAGGTCTCCTCTTCTCTCAAGATGTAAGAGACAGGCCTTGGGTTTTTTGGAGACTGAGCCCTCCCTGCCCTGGAGGAGACCAGTGATTTTGCAAACCTCGTTGCTGATGATTTTGATACCTTCTTTTAAAAATAGATGACATTTTGAACTAATTATAGATTCAAATTTCAAAAAGAGTACAGAGAGGTTCTGTGTACCTCTCACCTCAATTCCCTCAGTGGTGGCGTTTTATGTGTTATCTGTGACAATATCGCAACCAGAAAAATGGTATTGGCATGATAAAATAAAAGTAAAATAAAATACCTGCTTTTAGGGATTCTGTGTAACGTTTTGATGCTCATATTGCAGCATTCACTTTTTCTTTCTCTAAAATTTCCATCTGAGGGAGTTATGCACAGAAATACAGGATCTATTCATGTCTGAACAGAAACCTGCTGCTGCTGCTAAGTCACTTCAGTCGTGTCCGACTCTGTGCAACCCCATAGACGGCAGTCCACCAGGCTCTGCCGTCCCTGGGATTCTCCAGGCAAGAACACTGGAGTGGGTTGCCAGTTCCTTCTCCAATGCATGAAAGTGAAAATTGAAAGTGAAGTCGCTCAGTCGTGTCCGACTCTTCACAACCCCATAGACTGCAGCCTACCAGAACCTAACACTGCTAATAAGGGGATCTTGGGTAAAAACTTGATTGGAGAACATTGGTGAGGCTGGAGGTTTCAGTGAAGTCCCATTTCCCCTTCTCTGTCTTCGGAGTTCGTGCACTTTCATTCCAGAGAGAACACAACACTCACAGAAGAGTTAGGGACAAGACTAGGTCTGCCCTGGACGAAATAGACACTGTCTCAAGTTGCTGAGCCCTGAAGCGTCCAGAGTGTGCACACAGGAGCATCCTTTAGTTTGCCATTCATTATCAGAGCAGAAGATGTAAGAGGGAGACTGATGGCGACCTTCAAAGACAATAACCCTGTTTCCTGGAAAAGTGTGCAGCCTAATACGTCTTCTGACTTTCAGCTTCTCTCAACTTCTCCTCCTCTGGGACAGACAGTTCCAGCCCAGGGAAGATGTGTGTTGAGTCAGGCAGAGGGAACATAAAGGGGTAGAGAGAGTTTTCATCACACACCTCATAGGATATCTAAAAGGATTTGATGAAACAGTACCCGCAAGATACTCAGCCCAGCATTGGGAACATAGTAATTGCTCAATAAGAATAAAGTTGTTCTCCTAACTTATATCCTATTCAAGAAGCTGATCCCCAAATAGTGAGAGAATCCCAGTGTTGGAAGGTGACTTAGAAAGTGGCCAGTCCCACCCAGTGCAGACATCCCTTCTCTGAAATACTCGCCGGGTTGTCTGACATTCTCTTCTAGACTGAGTCATGCTCCTGAGGTGGGACTCTGGATGGAAGCTAGAGTGGGCTGGCTCCTTTAGCACCCATCCCTGGTCTCCTAATAAATCTTTCTGTGCTAAGGAGACTGAAAAGATAAGAGTTATACTTCCAAGACATGATTGTGGCTAGAGTTCATGTAGCTCCGAGATTCTGCAAAGCAGGTGTGCTTTCTGAAACCCAGAGGCTGATGTGAGCCACCTGAGCTATTGCTCTGAGAGAGTGATGGTGGTGTTTCTAGCATCCACTTATGGAGTCACAGGTTCCCAGGACAGACAGTGAGGGCAGCCGTGTTTCTGCTAGACGAGACCTGTGATGTGCCAGCTGCTGTATTTATGGCTGTTCCCGGGAAATCTGATCCCCCCAGAGATTCTGTGAGTGCTAAAATATAATAAATATTTCTTCTCCTGCTTAAGATAGCTAGATTGATTTTATTTTTTAAACAAGGACCCTGATTAATATACCCTTCACAGACTTTATATTATCTAAACAATGAAATGTGATATATTCCTGTGACAGCCAAGTGTCTACATGATTTACCCCCGTGACATCTCCTATCTAATCTCTCACCCCCGCCCAACCCCTGACCTTTCATTTCCCATTCTGCCTCAGAGTTTCATGAATATCCCCTTTCCATTTCGAGGAAAGTTCGGTTTAGATAAATTTGGCTTTTATTGACTGACTCTGTGCCCTCAGACTTTATGTCTGTTAGTTCTCTGTGTGTATGTGTGTAAGAAATCACCATTGGATGCTTGTTATTTTCCAGTCATTTACCTAGGCTTAGGAAATGGCAACCCACTCCAGTGTTCTTGCCTGGAGAATCCCAGGGATGGGGGAGCCTGGTGGGCTGCCATCTATGGGGTCGCACAGAGTCTGACACAACTGAAGCGACTTAGCAGCAGCAGCAGGCTTCCAAAACAGTATGGAATTTAAAATTAGGTGGACTAAGAATAGGAATGAGAAAATAAAGATATATATTAGAAATATATATTTTATATATGTTTGAAACATATCACTGTAAATGACTCATGGGGAAAAATGTTCCCTTGGGAGGAAATGCTGGATTTAGAATTGGAATTTTGACCAAGAGTCAGTCCTTTTAAAAGAAAGAAAGAAAACAGCCTTTGGAGAAAGATTTCTAAGCAGAGGGAACAACAAAGGCAAAGACTCCAAGGGCTTCCCTTGTGGCTCAGATGATAAAGAACCCGCCTGCAATGCAGGGGACCTGGCTTCGATCCCTGGGTCAGGAAGATCCCCTGGAGAAGGGAATGGCAACCCTGCTCCAGTATTCCAGCCTGGAGAATCCCAAGGACAGAGGAGCCTGGTGGGCTACAGTCCCTGGGGTCACAAACAGTTGGACACGACTGAGTGACTAAGCATGAGCACTAAGGCAGAACAAAGGTTGTTGTCTGTGAAGAATCAAGGGAGGGTCCTTGTGTCTAGAAGACAGAGCAGCCGGATGATGAGAAATGGTGAGAGAGAGGGAGGGACGCGGGGTGGGGAGGTAGAGAAGGAGCAAGCAATGAGAATTTAAGTTCTGACCTCCTGAATTAGATTCAACAATATAAATCGTCTCTCATGTGACAGTCCTGCACAATTTTGAAGATCCCACTGAACGTGGACTTGAGACCACTGTCACAGAGCAGCACGGTGGAAGGTAGTTAAGTGGCCGGCTTCGAGGGCACAGTGCACTCCCTGGTGATGTCCAGAACAAGGCAAAGTCAAAATGGAATAAATGCAACTGCTCGTCCTTTTGGATCTCTCCAAACAACTTCCCAGATAGTTGGTTTTTCTCTGCACCCCCAGTTCTTATCCGACCACCTGTCACAGAATGTTCACTCAGAGGATGGCGATTATAGGACTGGTGGATGAAAAAGTACTCTCAGACTGGCTGTGAACTCTAAACATGGCCCCTCATTCTTCTGTCTCCTTTTACAGATGAAGAAACTAAAGCCCAGATGGCTGATGGAACTTTGGAAAGATCACACAAATATTTAGTGATGAAGCTGTAAGTAAAACCTGAGGCGTGCGATTCCCAGTCCAGTGATTTTGTGCTAAAAATTGCATGAAAATTACCTGACTCTAGTTTTCAATGGAATAAAAAATAAATTATACAGCTGGGAGCTGTCTAGCACGGTGACTGTAACACATATAAGCTCTGCAAATGTTTGTGGAATTGAATTAGAAATCGGAAAGATTCAGAAAGCTTCTCTGGTTTATCTAACCTCTCATTTTGCTCTGAGACGGAACGTGCGTGCCGGAGCTGGGAATGACCTTTGCCAAGGTCACATGGCTCATCAGCCACAGAGCTACTGAGAGAATCCCTGAGCCCTTTGCCTCTTGATCCAACACTCCCTTCCTCGCACGTGCCACTGGAGTGTGCCTGAGGTTCTGGAGGCTGAGTCTGAGGGTAAAGAAGCATGGCATTGTTTAAAGCCATTTCATTGTCAGCTCAGTCTGAGGCAGCTGAGTAGGAAAAGACAGTAATTCAAGTTGTCAGGGCCCTTAGAAACCTGCTCTGGGGTGTTGTATTCATAATGGAAAGAATTGTAATGCTTGAACATGGTTATTCTTGAGCCCATTCTAAAACCAAGAGTGTGTATTCTCAGCAGGCTTCATGCAGACAATTACAGTTAAACACAAACCTCCAGATAAGCTAAATTTCCGGGACTTGGTAAATAATTCCGTGTTCACAGATAGTGTCCTCTCACTGGGTGCTGCTGGCATAAGGCAGAGGGGACGGGCAAAGCAGCTGTGGACTCCATTTACCAGCATCTCTCTGGGTCAGCCCTTGTCTTCTGTGTCACTGGTAACTTGGGGAGGCACATAAAACACTCCCCCAATTCTCTAACAGTGTAGGACCAGTCAGAGCCACTCATCCTATGTTTTCTTGTTCTGCAAACTGATTTAGTCCCAAATGACCTTCCAAAGGCAGACACTCAATCAATAGGAGGTTCTAATGAGCCTCATTTGCCACCGCAGCTATGTGGGAGGGGAGAAAGCAAATCACAAATAGGAGGAGCCTTATCTCCTCTCTAGCTGCCTGCAGGGAGCTGGAGGGAGTGAGCTCATGCCCTTTTCTGCATCTTCAACTCTTTCTTTCATTCCTGTAAGTGTTTTTCCTTTCTAGAGAGAGTGAAGAGAGAAAAAAATGTGCTATGCCAACACTGGATTCATCCCAACTTTTTAGCAGAATGTAAACCTAAAGCCTTCAGGGCTTCCCAGGTAGTACTAGTGGTAAAGAACCCACCTGCCAATGCAGCAGATGCAAGAAAGTAGGTTCGAGCCCTGGGTCGGGAAGATCCCCTGGTGGGGGGGCATTGGAACCCACTCTAGTATTCTTGCTTGGAGAATCCTCATGGACAGAGGAGCCTGGCAGGCTACAGTTCATGGGATCCTACAGAATCAGACACAACTGAAGTGATTTAGGATGCACATACAAACCTAAAGTCTTACAAATGAGCTATCCTCAAAGACCCACTGTTTCTCCAGCTGATCTTTTCACTTTCAAATGAGAAACTGAGTTCTATAAAGAAGAAGTAACTGGGACACAGTCATCCTATAAGCTCAGTGCAGGGCAGTATGCAGACCTCAGTGTTTCTGTATCTACAGAGCTCTTTGCCTCATACTTGCTGCTGCTGCTGCTGCTGAGTCGCTTCAGTCGTGTCCGACTCTGTGCGACCCCATAGACAGCAGCCACCAGGCTCTGCCATCCCTGGGATTCTCCAGGCAAGAACACTGGAGTGGGTTGCCGTTTCCTTCTCCAATGCATGAAAGCGAAAAGTGAAAGTCGCTCAGTCGTGTCCGACTCTTAGCGACCCCGTGGACTTGCAGCCTACCTGGCTCCTCCATCCATGGGATTTTCCAGGCAAGAGTACTGGAGTGGGGTGCCATTGCCTTCTCCATTGCCTCATACTGAGCTGATATAAAATTTCCTAGGTCATTCCAGTGACATTAAGAAATATGTAGGCTGATACATATTGAACTTCTCTTGTAGCAATGCTTTCAGAGCAATATCATAATACACACGTGAAACCCTTCCCATTTCATCCATGGTACTTTTTTCATCCCAGAGGCACTGGTGACCACCTGAGTTATTCAGTGATTCTGAGAGACTTGTCTTCTTGCTCCTCTAATATCAAATGCATCTTCAAGATAAGAGATCTGAGGCCGTGGAAGAATGTTCAAGTCCATTTTTATAGACTCAGAGGAGCCTCTGAGAGGTGCTAAGGAAGTGACTGCCTTTGGAATAATCTCCAGTTCTGCTGGGAACAACTTTCTCTTTAGGATTAGCAAGTCCTGGATATGAAGCTCAGGTCTATGAGATTTTTAGTGTGGTTGCTGGGAAAAGTATGATCCTGCCTCTCAATTCTCTGGGCTGAAATGCAGAGGTCATGATAGCCTCTCAAAGAGTTGATATGACTGTTACTACATTTTCTGTCTATATTCCTCATTTGTTAATCATTCAGGCAGTGAGTATGCAAATTCATTATGTTAAGGTTCTTTCATGCAACATAGGAGTGGTTCATAGCTGAATTTCAGAGTCCTGGAACCATCAGGCAGCCCAAGAGGATGGTTGACAGGAACTCCTTTTTTTTTTTTTAATTAATTTATTTTAATTGGAGGCTTAATTACTTTACAATGTTGTAGTGCTTTTTTGCCATACATTGACATGGATCTGCCACGGGTGTACATGTGTCCCCCATCCTGAACCCCCCTCCCACCTCCCTCCCCATATCAGCCCTCAGGGTCATTCCAGGGCAGCAGCCCTGAGCACCCTGTCTCAAGCATTGAACCTGGACTGGCTATCTGTTTCACATATGATGATATACATGCTTCAGTGCTATTCTCCCAAATCATCCCACCCTCGCCCTCTCCCACAGAGTCCAAAAGACTGTTTTATACATCTGTGTCTCTTTTGCTGTCTCGCATATAGGGTTATTGTTACCATCTTTCTAAATTCCATATATATGCGTTAGTATACTGTATTGGTGTTTTTCTTTCTGACTTACTTCACGCTGTATAACAGGCTCCAGTTTCATCCACCTCATTAGAACTGATTCAAATGTATTCTTTTTAATGGCTGAGTAATACTCCATTGTGTATATGTACCACAGCTTTCTTATCCATTCATCTACTGATGGACATCTAGGTTGCTTCCATGTCCTGCCTGTGAGCCCCTGCTTATTACTTCTGCTCCTTCTGACTCTTCCTGTACTGTGATATGGACACGTAGGTCTCTCTTGTTCTTCCAGCCCAATGTTGTTTGTATATATTCCTGTGGCCTCTATAGAAATCAAACCTCTTCTTCTCACCTCTAAGGGGCAGACCCCAGAGCAGGGACTGGCAGTAGCGCTTCAGGGGTGTCTTTAGGTTGGTAGAGTTGGACATGACTTAGCCACTGAACAACAACAAGAAGTTAGGTTAGTGAATGTTCTGTGGTCTAGACTAGGCATGACCAGTTCTCTTCTTCTGCTCTGCAGTATTGCTTTTATACACACTGAGAGATCATGACCCTTAGGTTTGCTGAACTGATTCAGGCTTTCTCATTGGTGTGCACTCTGTCATTTCCTTGGTGTATCTATCCTTGAAAGCTTGCCGCTGAGTGCAAGTCTGCTGTCTTGTCTAGAAGAGCAATGGAGCAGACAGCAGCTCCATCTTTATCTGTGGCCCAAGATATACTCTCTGGCTGCCTTGCACCTGCAAGGAAGTCAGGAGCAGCAGATGTTCTTCGGTTTTGTCTTTCTTTGCATCAGAATAGTAGTGAGACCTGAGGTTTTAGCAGCACCATTATGGAAAAATACCTTAACTTGCTTTATGAATAGCTTCTGTTCAGCCAAATGTAGGCCTTCTTGCTATAGATACAGCAAGGCCACCAAATGGCTTAGTTGAGTTTCCTGATTCCTACCTGGGGCTTGAGACAGAAACACAGCTCAATAAGCGAGGGTGAATTTCCCATGCCTGGTGCACATTTTCTTTCCAGTGACAGAAGTGGTGGAGCCAGGAAAAAAAACAGGTTGTTTCTAAATTCCTGGCCAGAATACCAACAGAGAACCATTTAATCCCATCCCATCTCGTTACTCACATCATCTTCTGTTAGGACAAGCAGCACCGTAACATTTTACCAGGCTTCCATTGAATATTGACCTCTCTACTGCCTAGTATATCTTTTGGGAAAATGTGTTGAAGAAATGTTTATGCAATGGTGAATAAATGAATAAGTTCAGTCGCTCAGTCATGTTCGACTCTTTGTGACCCCATGGACTGCAGCATGCCAAGCCTCCCTGTCCATCGCCAACTCCTGGAGTTTACTCAAACTCATGGCACTGAGTCAGTGATGCCATCCAACCATCTCATCCTCTGTTGTCTCCTTCTCCTCCTGCCTTCAGTCTTTCCCAGCATCAGGGTCTTTTCAAATGAGTCAGTTCTTTGCATCAGGTGGCCAAAGGATTTGAGTTTCAGCTTTAGCATCAGTCCTTCCAATGAATATTCAGGACTGATTTCCTTTAGGATGGACTGATTGGATCTCCTTGCAGTCCAAGGAACTCTCAAGAGTCTTCTCCAACACCACAGTTCAAAAGCATCTATTCTTTGGCACTCAGTTTTCTTTATAGTCCAACTCTCACATTCATACATGACTACTGGAAAAACCATAGCTTTGACCAGATGGGTGTTTGTTGGCAAGGTAATCTCTCTGCTTTTTAATATGCTGTTAGGTTGGTCATAAATTTTCTTCCAAGGAACAAGCGTCTTTTAATTTCATTGCTGTAATCACCATCTCCAATGATTTTGGAGCCCAAATAGATAAAATCTGTCACTGTTTCCACTGTTTCCCCATTTATTTGCCATGAAGTGATGAAAAATAAATAAAATTACCTAATTGCCAAGATTTTTCTTTGGAACATGCCAATATTGCTTACTGGAAAATTTTTAACTCAGTGATCCAACCATTCAGGAATGTGTAATCATGTTGGTATTTGACATTTGTTTTGCATATCATATTATATTGGAAATAAAAATGGGGAAAAAACAAATAACAATTGAAATAAATGAGGAAGCAGTTTAAATTTATCAAGAAATAATGATTAATGCTTTATTTTTGATTAAAATATTCTATCTATCATGTATCTATCTATTCATCTAACTAGAGAATTGGAGAAGCTCATTTAGATTAAAAGATTTAGATGTCATTAAAATGTATGGGCACAAAGGTCCCAATATCTTTTCTGAGATTCATCTGGGGCAACACTCAAAGCCTAAGGACATAGATCTTTATATCCCCTTGATGACTACTTCTCTTGTGTTTTCAAGCCCCCAACATTGACAGTCCTATGGTCCTATGGTATAGCATGTGCATGCGTGCTCAGTCACTTAGTCATGTCCAACACTTTTTCAATCCCTTTGACTGTGTAGCCTGCCAGGCTCCTCTGTCCATAGAATTTCCCAGGCAAGAACACTGGAGTGGATTGCCATTTCCTCCTCCAGGGGATCTTCCCAACCCAGCAATGGAACCAGCTTCCCTTATGTCTCCTGCATTGGCAAGCGGGTTCTTGACCACTAGCACCAGCTGGGAAGTCAACCTACTTCATATGATTACAAAAATTAAAGGAATCTTATTGCATAGAAGCAGATAATGTGTCTACAAACACTTGCGGTTTACAATAAGAGCTAAGTAATTTACTATTAATACCTATTAGTATACAATGTATTTTTGTTGTTTGTTTTGTTTTCCTAGCTTACTTTCCTTCTTCTTGGGATGTAATCTGAAACCTATTTTTCATAGTTAAAAAGATCTGCCAGAATGTTTTACTAAACAAAATGCAATCTTATTCATAAGATAAATTCTGATACTAGGTTTAAAATATGATTTATCATCTTTGCTTGTTTCTTTGCAAAATACTTTTAGAGAGAGAAGAGGAAGAGGATGGAATAAAAACCATCAGTCACAGGCCACACTGAAAACCTATTGCCAAGTGTTCTAGGATTTAAACTCTAAGTTTTCTTTTATTTCATCTAGATTGGCATAACTATTTGCGATCTCCTAAATTCATCATGTTTTTTCCTTAGTCTTCTATTAATATTTTTTAGCTCCTCTTGGAAAAGTTTTGCTTTTTTTAAGCTTATATCCTCTCTATACTTCATGTCCAGTCTGATCTTAGCTGGCTGAGGGCTCATTTTACACAATTTGATTGAGACTAAAAGGAATGGTTTCTTATATATATGTATTTCTTCTTGATTTCAAAGGCCTAAAATTTAATTTATCACATATCTGGTAGTCTATTTTCACAGTTTTAAAAATAATCTTTTCTTTAGTCAATGCACAAAGGTTTGTGATGGATGGGGATTCATTTGTATCAAAGACCTACATTTGCTGGATATTAATCTGAAAGAAGAAAATGAATTTTTCTAGGATTCGTCCCCTTGTTTTGTATAATAGTAACCATTTCAGAGTGTTTGTGGGGAAGTGAAATGAGGTTCATGGTAGACACTCAACAAAAGGTATGTGCAAAAAATAATGATGATGATGGTGGTGGAGATACTGATGAGAGTTTTATTAGGAGAGAAATAGGGCAAAAGCGAACAAATGCTTGGCAATGGAATAAGTAGAGACATTAAAACCAAACAAAAGCAGGCTCAAATCGTAAGACCTCAATTTTAGCTAGGTAACTTGACTGTGTAAAAGTTCTAATCCTCTGTATTTTTATCTCTGAAATGGAGATTTTTTAAAAATTTTGCACAATTTTTAAATGTTACTTTCCACTTACAGTTATTATAAAATATTGGCTATATTTCTCTTATTGTACAGCATATCCTTGAGCCCATCTTACACCCGATCGTTTATACCCCCGGCTCCTCCACCCCTATATTGCCTCTCCCCTTCCCACTGCTGCTGCTGCTGCTGCTAAGTCACTTCAGTCGTGTCTGACTCTGTGTGACCCCACAGATGGAAGCCCACCAGGCTCCCCTGTCCTTGGGATTCTCCAGGCAAGAACACTGGAGTGGGTTGCCATTTCCTTCTCCAATGTGTGAAAGTGAAAAGTGAAAGTGAGGTCACTCAGTCGTGTCTGACCCTTAGCGACCCCACAGACTGCAGCCTACCAGGCTCCTCCATCCATGGGATTTTCTAGGCAAGAGTACTGGAGTGGCTTGCCATTGCCTTCCCCGCCCCTTCCCACTGGTGACCACTAAATTGTTCTCTATATCTGTGAGTCTGCTTATTTTATATTTACTAGTTTGTTGTATTTTTTAGATTCCACACATAAGCAGTGTCATAGGGCATTTATCTTTCTCTGTCTGACTCATGAAATGGGGAATGTTGATAACACTGTCTACCTCATGAATTTGTTTTGAGAATTAGGAAGAATATACATAAATGGCATTCTCTAGATAGGCAGGTAGATAAACAGATGATAATTATAGGCTGATACAAGAGCATACATATATGTATATATAAATATATAAGTATAATTTGCATACAATGTATATTCATGTAATTATAAATATATAATTGTTCACAGTACTTTCATTCATAAGTGTGCTTTGTTTAGAGAAAAGCCCATCAGAGGATTAGCTCTTTTTTGTAAGGCATATGTGTATTTGGAGTTTTTGTTTTTCATTTTTCTCAATCCATGTTACTGAGATTACTGGTGAGAGGAGAGAGAATGCCTTGCTGTGTGTCAGGTGCTTTACTCAAATGTCACGGCCACTATACCAGGTTTCATTGAACAAATTACTGCTAAGGGTACACTATGGCATCACAGTACCTTCAAATCCAGTAAGAGACAATTTGCTAATTCCATAAGAGGATGGATCAGGGATAATATTGGCATTACCTGTGTCCCTAGAGTTCAGGACTTCTTCTCACATTCATTTCATCCAATTAATCCAGATAGCTGTTATGCCCATCACAGAAGTGGATAAACTCACCACAAGATCAGTGAGAATGTGTCAGGTCCTGCTAAGAGGTTATGTTGCTACTCGATATAGAATCCAGTGGCCTTAATTTCTGTCTCTGTTCTTACTCTCAGACACTGTAGGCTGTCCTGCCATGCTCTTTGTAAAAGTTCGAGACAAATTTGAACCAACAGAAAGAAAACTGATGCTTGGAATTACACAGTTGCTATAAATACTGTATATTAAGCATTGAAGTGGGGGACCAGGATAAAGGGGAAACTGGGAGCTATGGAATACGCAATATGAGGAAGAGAGAATGAATTGAGAACATTTAGATTAGAGAAGGAAAAAATGCAACACTGGAAACTGTACCCATGTAAATAACACTCTGAAATTTACAAAGCATTTATATATCACTGTGTCCTCATTTACCCTTCAAAAGAATTTGTAGTCTAATCAGGTCTTCTGTTTTTACAGAGGAGAAATCTGAATCTAGAGCTTGGTATTATCTGTAAGGTGACACTCTTAGGAAGTTTAGGAAAGTCAATATCTTGAGACAAGTATTAGATAATCTGGTATTAGTTAGTTGTTAGATGATGCAATTATGCATATTAATCGAATCCAAAACAGGCCTGTTTTCTTCTAGGAGTTTTATTATTTCTAGTCTTCCATTCAAGTTTTAAATCCATCTTGAGCTGATTTTGTATGTGGTGTGAGATAGTGATCTAATTTCATTTTTCTTTATGTGGGTGGCTGTCTAGTTTTCTCAACACCGTTTATTGAAGAAACTATCCTGTATCTATTGTGTGTTCTTGGCGCCTTTGTTGAAAATTAATTGTCCATATATCGGTGAGTTCATTTCTGGGCTCTCAGTTCTGTTCCATTGATCCATGTGTCAGTTTTTCTGCCATAATCATGCTGCTTTCATTACCAGAGTTTTGTAGCATAATTTGAAATCAGGGAGTGTGATACTTCCAGCTTTGTTCACTTGACAAGATTCAACCCCATTTATGTAAAATATTTTTCATAAAATTGCATAATTTTTCATAAAATATGTAAAATTGTTATAGAAGGACTGTACCTCAGCATAATGATATGACACACCCACAGCTGACATCACACTCAACTGTTAAGGTGAGAAACTGGAAGACGTTCCTCTGAGGTCAGAAGCGAGATGAGAATCCCCACTCTTGCCACTGATCCAACATTAAGCAAGAAAAAGAAATAAAAGGCAAATAATTTGGAAAGGAAAAAGTAAAACTCCCACTATATGCAGATGACATGATTTCATATACAGAAAACTCTAAAAGTTCCACCAAATAGCTATTAGAAATAATATGTGAATGCAGTACGATTTCAGAGTACAAAATCATTACACAAAAATCTACTTTGTTTCTCTCTACTAACAATGAGCTGGCAGAAAGGAAAATTAAGAAAATAATCTCATTTATAATCACAACAGAAAGAATATCTAGGCATAAATTTAATCAAAGAGGTGAAAGACCTCTTAACTATAAGACATGGTTGAAAGAAACTGAAGATGAGGGCTTCCTTGGTTGCTCAGTCGTAAAGAATCCAGCTGCCAGCACAGGAGACACGGGTTCAGTCCCTCCTGGAAGATGCCACATGCAGCCAAGCATGCAAGCCTTTGCACCACAATTACTAAGCCTGTGCTCTAGAGCCAAGGAGCCAACAGGCTGCACCCACTGCAGCCAGTACGCCCCGGAGCCTACTCTCCACAAAAGGAGGAGCCACTGGGATGAGAAGCCCCGGCACCACAACTAGAGGGTAGACCCTACTCGCTGCAACTAGAGAAAAGCCTGAACAGCAACCAAGACCCAACACACCCAAAAATAAAATAAAATTTAAAAATCAGTACAAGCATAAAAAAAAGAAATTAAAGAAGACACAAAGAAATTGAAAGATATTCTGCACTCGTGAATTAGAAGAATTAACATTGTTAAAATGTCCGTATTGCCTAAAGCAATCTACAGATTCAGTGCAATCCTTATCAAAATCCTGTGAATTTTTTTTCACAGAAATAGAAAAAGAAAAAATCCTAAAATGTGTGTAGAATGACAAAAAGATCCTAAATAGCTAAAGCAATCTTGAAAAAAAAAAACACACAGAGGAATTTACATTATATTTTTTCTCTTCCTCTACATCTTCTTATGACTGGCTACTTCTTAGCGCTCAGAGTTCAGGTTATGTGTTACCTTTTGGGGTCAGGTTTCTTCGCTTACGTCATCTAAAGACGTTCCCCTGGAAACGTCCGCCTATTACAACATTTCTCTCTCTTTTTGATTTCAGTCTTTATAACAGATGCTTCTATCTTGTTTATTCATTTATCATCTCTTCTCTCTGCTAGAATTTCATTCCAAGAAAGCAGGCACATTGCCCAGTTTATTCACTATTCTATTCTTGATATCTAAAACAGTACCTGATACATAATAGATGACAAATATTTATTGAGTGAATGAATGGGTATGTTGATTTTTAGCAGTGAAAAGGCAAGATAGTTATCTTTGTAAAATATAGGAGAATTAATAAACTTATGTTTAGCCCCAGGGGTCAGAAACAGTCTTGACGAATGAGATTCTAGAGAGGTAATAGACTTTAATCCTTCAACAGGAAAGAACTTTATAAAGTATTATATATCCGTATCAAAGAAATAGGCTGTCCAATATAATGGATGGCTAAGCAGTAAAAAAAATTGCCTGCAATGCCCAAGGGGCAGAGACATGGGTTTGATCCTTGGGTTGGTAAGATTTCCTGGAGGAGGGCATGGCAACCCACTCCAGTATTCTTGCCTGGAGAATTCCATGGGCAGAGGAGCCTGGCAGGGTATAGTCCACAGGGTTGCAGAGTTGAACACAACTGAGTGACTAAACACGTACAGTGGTTAGTTCGTGTTCAGGGAGACAAGAGACAAGCATGCCCAAATGCAGGGATGCCCATATCAGGCGGAGGTTACAACAAGGTGGTCTCTATTCTACTTTCTCACTTCTGGAACCTATAACTCGAAGGGAGCATTTTGTATGGAGAATGTTGTTTATGGGGCAAAAGCAAATTAATAGGCAAGCTTGCTCATTGTACCTTATTATTTTCCACTAAAAGTCATACAAATCATAAGATGATACTGGGAAATGCATATGATCTTCTTTGCAAATGCCTTATGCTGAAAGGGAGATTTTTAAATGGCATATCAGATTTTAATTTACAGTACGTTCATTGGAAGGACTGATGCTAAAGCTGAAACTCCAATACTTTGGCCACCTCATGCGAAGAGTTGACTCACTGGAAAAGACCCTGATGCTGGGAGGGATTGGGGGCAGGAGGAGACGGGAACAGCAGAGAATGAGATGGCTGGATGGCATCACCGACTCGATGGAGGAGGGTTTGCGTGAACCCCGGGAGTTGGTGATGGACAGGGAGGCCTAGTGTGTTGTGATTTATGGGGTTGCAATCTGTGGACATGAGTTTGAGTGAACTCCGGGAGTTGGTGATGGACAGGGAGGCCTGGCGTGCTGTGATTCATGGCGTCGCGGAGAGTCGGACACGAC